>NW_021703784.1:0-96432 GCF_005190385.1 Monodon monoceros | reverse complement strand
GTGCCGCATGGTAAGTTTCCCTCTAAGGAAGGCATGCATCCTTTAGAAAATGTGATAGTTCCCAAAGGGCAATGAGGGACGTCAACCCCACATAATCCACCACCGAGAGAGCTCTGCCTTCTCCCGGGAACACTGGTGTGAAGTCATTTTTTCAGGAGTAACGTACCACTGGCAGTGTGGTCAGTCTGCTCTCTGCTTTAGTAACTGGTTCTTTGACTTGATTGTATACGGTGATTGTTTCTATATCATTACACGTTTGCACAAATCATCATTTTAAATGGTTTGTGGCCTCACTGTAACTTACCTAACCATTTTCCTTTAGGCTGTCTCTATGCAATTCCATTTAAGTATTTCATGAAGGGCATCTCTAATAATTTCTGAAGGCAAGAATATGATCACTGTGGGCCAAATATAAATATTTTCATGGTTCTTAATGAATGTGCCTATTTCTTTCCTCGAAAGATTATAGAAATGTATTGATACTCTTACCAATAGCTGTGGGTGTACCTGCCTCAAAGGACTGTCCCTGGAATTATATATATATATATATATATATATATATGTTTAGCTGAGACTTGGCTTCCTCTTTGCTCTCACTGTAAGTGTTCAGGGCCCATTTTACTTGGAGTCTAGGACTAAGACGAAACTCTGGCCTAGATTTTGACAATAATTTTAACGATTATTTCCACCGAGTTTCCTAATATCTGTATGTATTTGTCCACGGTGACGCGTCCTGTGCAGCCAGCCTGAGTTGACCCTTTGGAAGCTGGGCTGCACTGACTGCAGTGGCAACAGTTCTGTGGGCCTTGAGAAGCTCACCCCTCTGTGTTCAACCCTCATTACCCACCTTGTTACCCATGGGGTATCCAGAGCACGGTGTCAGTGTCTTTGAACTTCTAAGAAACCCAGACAAAGTATCTTGAATGCAACTCCTCCAGAACCCCTCCTCTCCCCATCCTTGCATCTCCAGGAGCTTTTCACGGGATCTTGGCTCTGCTGGGGTTTTCTGAGAGTAGACGGTGTATATTCGGTGCTGTATTCCAGGGACAGATGGGGCAGGAAGGAGGATGGCGAGGGTATCATCATAAAGGTCCCAACCTGGGCAGTGAGGGCTCACCTGCCCCTGTCCCTCCAGCCCTCCACACGTAGGGACCCAGCAGTGCAAGGGCTTTCTGGCTCCATGGATGATTATGAGTAGCCGTCTGGACCCAGAGCTTCTATTCAGCCAGGAGCTCAGGGGGTGAGGATGACCAGGGCTCCGTGCACAGAGCTGGGGAGGGAGAGAAAGGATAACACTCCGAAGACGGAGACTACAGGATCTGAGAAGATCGTTCAGCCCCACATCACAGGAGTGAAGTCTGGGCAGATGTTTAAATCAGCGGGTGTCACTCACAGGCAAGGTCCGGCCAGTGTCATCAGTGAGACTAACTGTGTGGCCAGGAAGAATGCGGAGGAAGCAGCCTTTACCACAGTATCTTGTTGCTGGGAGCTGCTCGGATTGAAGCCTCTGCTCAAGGTCGAAACCAAACCAGAGCTCTCGTGAAGTCAGCTCCCCCGGCCTCTGCCACCCGCCAACAGGAAACTATGAGTCTCTTGGTTGCCCTGAGCCCTCGATGAAAAGGTCACTAGCATTTCTGCAGGTTAGAGAGGGGATGCAGGGCAGGGAGTAGATGGTTATAGACCCTCGGCCACCTGCCTCTGGAAGGAACTGGTAACAGGAGGATGTGACACTTCTCACTGATGTCAGCACCTGCCCGGCAGCTCCCGCTACTTTCCAGGTGGGTCCAGCCAACAGCCGACGCGCATCCGGAAGTCCTCGCCCTTTACCAGCAGCTACTTCTGTGTTCAGAGTCTCTCAGGATGGTTACAGGTGGGCTCTCGGCACCTCTGCTAGTCCCCTCTCTCCCTCCCTGCCTCCCCTCCTGACATTTCCCTACGGAAGCCACAGCATTGCGTGCCTGGTGTCCTGGAGGCCTCGTCTTCAGCATCTAGGCTCCCTGCTGCCCTTGGTCCCCTTGAGGGCCTCCCGAATCCTTCCAGGATCTCTGATCCACACGGAGTCTTTCAGTGAATAACTCTGAGCTTGAGGAACGCAACCTCACCAGGGGGCCCCCAGACGAGACAAGGGCCTGGGAGAGTCTGGTGAGGAGGCTGTCGTGGCCTCTGCCCAACCTGTGTCCCGGGCCCCCTCAGGCCAGGCAGCTTCCTGGGGAAATCAACGCCCGAACTGCATCATCACAAGAGAGCTGCAGACAACGAACGTCTGGGGGTGGGCGTGGTTCTGATGGAGCGTCTAGGCTCTGATCACCCCGATGTCTTCTCTCTGTTCCCCCAGCCCTAGAGATGGAAGCAGCTTCCTGCAGCCCCTCTCAGTGCAATGCCATTTTCTTTTTCTTTTCTTCTTTTTTTTGCATTTTCAAGACAGCCACCATCTGTTCAGCTAAATTTTCATTTTAAATTATCTTTGGTAAAATAACTCACGTGGTTTGTTCTCCCAGCTGGACCCTGGGTGTTACACAGCCAGCTCTGCTAACAGTTTGGAAGCGTACTTTAATCCTTTGGGTAGAGTTTCTCAATTTATGAAATGGAGTTGATAACATGTGACCTCAAAGGGTTGCCGTGGGGATTAACACCCCTATTTAAGACCTAGTACAGAGCCTGGCACAGAATAGGTGGTCACTACTGTCCCTTCCAATGCCAGCATCTTCGGGCCACCAACACTCCAGGAAGGAAGGTGGCAGGACCCTACATCCGTGGAGGCTTTGGGACTATAAACTACCCAAGGATGGGACATGGGAAGTGCTCTCTCCTGGACCAGGATGGTAAAAACGATAGGACAGTGATGGCAAACAAGCAGGAATCACTCAGCGTGAGTCAGGCACTACATGTATCATGCACCTATCCTTACGAAGTCTTTTATACTAGTACCATTAATCTGCATTTTACATGTTAGAAAACCAAGGCACAGAGACGTTAAGCAACTCACCCAAGGTCACACAGCTAACCAGCGGCAGACCTAGGATTCAAACCAGACAGCTTACCCCCAACATTTATGCTCAAAATCACCGCACTATTCTGCTCCCTGATAACCAATATTTCTTATTCTAGAATTTGCGATTCCCTACACCCTGCATTCTCTCAGTTGATCCTTAACAACAATTCTGCAAAGCAAAGGGGACAGAAATTACCCCCCGCCCCAGCTCTGAGACTAAGGAAACAGGATTAGTTTCACACCTCAGAAGTGGGATTTGAACTCATTTATTTTTCTGACACTTGACATGAAACCTGAGCTCTTTCTTCGGAACCGTGGCTTTCTGGGGGGCTCCCGAGTACGCATAGAAGCCGCCCGCAGCTGTGGGCCCCTGCGCATCTCTCTGCCGGCCCGAGATCACTGCGCTTGTTTTATTTGAAGCTGACCGCTCGCAACACATCCGTCCGAGGTGAGCTGGCAGCACGTCTGCGTCCTACAGCGCCCCTGCGCGGGGTGGGCCCCATGAAGGTGGGGGAGGGAATCAGGCGCTTCCACCTGACCCTGCCAAGCGGCTTCGCGCCAATTCCTCCCCAAACGCCCTCCAGTGACAGAGCAATTTCTCAGCACAGAAGTGGTGGCGCTCACAGAACGAGGCAAATGAGGCCGAGGCGGCACTGACTCAGAAAGAGCAGCAATATTATCCTAAGGGCGCTGAGGTAGACCTACTCATGGGAGGAAACTGACCCTGAAATCATACCCGCGGGCGCTTCTCCCGGTTCCCCGACCGCTCCCAGGGCCTCCTCCGCCCTCGCCCCCGCCCTGCAGTCACAGGCTCTGCATTGAAAGCAGCCCCTCAGCGGCAGCCTCGCCCCCAGGCCCTGGGTGGGCAGGGCGGATGCGGGGGGGGGGGGCTGGGGGAGTCAGACCCCGCCCCTGTGAGCGGGTCTTTTCGGGGTTGAGCCCACAGTGACCTTGAAGCGACTCCTGCCGAAGAGCTTTTCAGAGCCGAGGCCCCTTCAGGTGACCGTCGTGGCCTGGACACTAAAGTGAAAACTTTAAATCAGGCATTTATTCTTCTCCTCTTTGGGCCCCGCAGACGTGTCTGGTTTTGTCTGGAGCCGCTCAGGCTGCCCCGAAGTCACCTTCCCCGTCTCCCACCCTGACTCGGATCACTGGTCCCTCCCTCTGCACCCTCCCGCCTGCATTTAAGGGTCCCCCTCTCGCACCTGCTTCAGGGCGCGGCTGGCACAGCTTATGGTCTGTCTCCTCTGCTTGGAGACCGAGGGGGGCTCCTTTGAGGGGGGACGAGAACTCGGCTTCCTGTTCCCAGGTCCTCACACGGTGACTGAAAATCACACCCTCTAAAGCTGCCCCGGCCCTGCTCTGTGGATTCATCCGGTTTCCTGGCCACCCTTGACCTTCTCTGAGCTCCGGGCATCGCATCAGCCAAGGTCCCACGCAGGCAGAGCAAGGATGCTCAGCCCCATGAGGGGTGACAAGCTGCTTCCAGGTCCACGGATGTGGGCACTCCACCAATGTCCACAGGGTTCAGAGCACAGTGGCCCTCCCGCCGTCCCCTCCACGTGCACACACCCCCGCACTCGATACCCACACACACTCATACACACACGCACATACACACGCACACACATGCACACAGGCACACGTGCATGCACACACCCGCACACAATACACACCTGAGCGCACACACCCGCGCACACACACACACACATGCACACACTGGGTCTATCTTCAGCTGAATTATGCTCGCTCCAGCCCTTTTGCAGGAAAAGGAGTTGCTGTCTCTGAACCTTCCCCTTTGCATTCTGTTCACTACAGGAGGCCTTTCCAGGTGTGGGTCCTGGAAGCAGGTGCACAGACGTGGGGTGGGAGTGGGAGATGCACAGACCGCGCAGTGCATGGATGGCATGTGAGAGAAACACTCTAACGACATTTCGTACTTTCACGCCCCGATCTCCACCCTGCCCTAGTTGGTCACAGCCACTCCCAGCAACTGGGAGATGCTAAAGGTGATGCAGGAACCACTGGACTCCAGGCTCCAGGAATTCAGATGCTCCCCAGCACCCAGGCTGACCCCGTCATCATGGCCGGCCTGGTGTGCTGTGTCCCTGAGGGCCAGACTCTGCCAGGACATCCCTCGGGTGAAGGTGCTTTGTCAGAACAGCTGGTGTTCCCTCTCCTCCCTTCTGATGCTTCAGGTTGGCCAGACGCCCGCTGTCCGAGAGGCAGAGCCGTTTCCATCCATCAACTGCATCAAACGAGGCGATGGGTGACTCCTAGAGCCTCCCCTGGGGGACAGAGGTACGAACGCACCTCCCAGGAGTGAGGAGGTGACAGGGGCTTGGAGGAGGAAGGGGCGTGCCCAGGAGGGGTTAATGATGAGATGGGAGAAGTCCTAGGAGGGAGGGAATAACCTGAGGGCACCAAGTCCCGCTCTCCCTAAACTCTTCCTGTGAAGCCCTGTGTTTCTGGGGTCGTGAAGAGAGAAGCAGCCCAGGACGGCGTACAGATTCAGGTCGCATCCCTACTCTGCTCTCTGTGGCCCTGCTTGTCACGTGGCACGTGCTCCAAAAATACCTGCGTGAAGTGGATCAACCACTCGGAAGACCTCGCACTTGGAGTTTGTGATCCTGGTGAGATTCCCGAGGTCCTGGAATCCAGGAAAGATGGGCTGGAAGCAAAGTGGATTCACATCCCGACAACATCACTCAGCGACCTTGAAATGGAGCAGGACCTGTGGTCCTTCCCCCACCATGTGCTCAACCTGCCTTTTTTTTTTTTGTGGTACGCGGGCCTCTCACTGTTGTGTCCTCTCCCGCTGCAGAGCACAGGCTCCGGGCGCGCAGGCTCAGCGGCCATGGCTCACGGGCCCAGCCGCTCCACGGCATGTGGGATCTTCCCGGACCGGGGCACGAACCCACATCCCCTGCATCAGCAGGCGGACTCTCAACCACTGCGCCACCAGGGAAGCCCTCAACCTGCCTTTTGTCTGTAGAAAAACTTTGGTCAAAGAATCTGTTTAATCAGAGAAGGAGAAAATGCAGAAGCAAAGGAAAACAGCCAAACAGGACAAAGTAATAATAGTTTAATCATGAAAGACAAGGGTCTTTAGTTCCTCCTCAGGGCTACAGATAATATTCTGAGCCACATCATGTGAGCTGTCCAAAACCCCTACCAGGTGGAAGAAGTTACCTACATCATGACCAGACTGTAGCCACGACATAGGCTGCCACAATTCTGAGAACTGGCCTCAAGAAAATGGGAACAAACTGACCCTGGAACTGAAGATTAATTGTACTTAAAACAATTAAGATGGAACTTCCCTGGTGGCGCAGTGGTTAAGAATCCACCTGGCAATGCAGGGGACATGGTTCAATCCCTAGTCTGGGAAGATCCCACATGCCGTGTAGCAACTAAGCCCGTGCGCCACAACTACTGACTCCGTGTGCCACAACTACTGAAGCCCGTGCGCCTAGAGCCCGTGCTCTGCAACAAAAGAAACCACCACAATGAGAAGCCCATGTACAGCAACGAAGACCCAACACAGCCAAAAATAAATAAATAAATAAATTTACAAAACAAAACAAAACAATTAAGATGACGCTGATCAGACCACTGCATGACCAACTTCAAGATGACTGTCAGAGCTGGTGGTGCAGTTTCTGCATGTAGCCCCTTCCCTCTGCCTATAAAAGCTCTTGCCCCCTGATTGTCGGGGTGGGGTGGTGGTGGGAGTTGGCCTTTGGACAGGAGTCTGCCCGCTCACCCCAGGTTGCTGGCATCTAAAATGAAGCAAACTTTCCTTTCCAGCAACCTGGCCTCCTTACTGGCTTCAGAGCTGCGAGCAGCCAGACCGTACTTTCGAAATCAACCTGATCTTGAGGAAAGAGAAAGAACTCCACATTTGAGTTGGTTCACTTCCTTAACCCCCTCACCACACTCCTTTAAAGTAGTCAGACAACAGCCTTATTTTTTGAATCAGGAGACTGAGTCCCACAGAGATTCCTGGAGCAAAGCTCATCAGGCTGGTCGGCAGAAGAGCTGGGCTCTGGACCCCGGTTTCTGTGACCCCAAAGGCACTGTTTGGACCAGATTATATAGGTACTGCTTCAGCTCCCTATCACTCACGGCAGTGCTCTCGTTTATAGCACAGGGACCGGGTACCACCAGGGTTGCTGGGGGGATGGTGAGATAACATAAGAAAAGGCCACGCACAGTTCCTTGGCGACAAATGTTAATCACCAGCAATTACTGGTTTGTCCTCCACTGCAGAGAGGGATCCACACGGTACCTGGCAGTGTTAACAAACTTGTCAACGAGGTCAAAACCCATTATGAGTCCCACTGCTTCCCCAGCAGCCTGGCCACCACATCGATGTGGTTATTATACCCTAACTTATTCAAGGAAGGACTTAAGGCAGCTTATAAAGATGCAAGCAGCTCAATGACTTAAAGTGTAAATTGTGTGCAAGAAGACGCAAGCACAGAGGACAAGTGAGCAAAGACCAGGCATGAGCTGCTGTGCAAACACCCACCTCACCCCGCGTGTGCACCACGTGTAGTTACTGCCGCTGGGCCCACTTTTGGTGTAAAGACTTCTGCAAGCTAAAGCATGGCAGGAAACGGGAATGCAGTTTGTTTTCTGGGAGACGTTCACCCTCCCTCTTGATGGAGGTCAGGGGTGTCTCCGCATAGAGAGGACGCGGCTCTCCCTCCACCACACGAGAAAGCTGGGAGCTTAAGCCACCCCTGCAGGAGGAGCGGGGACCCCACCCAGCATCTGAGAGCCATTACTCATGGTGCTGCTACTGCCATCAGCGTCTATAGAGCAGCACGTGTCACGTTCCTCCACCCTCAGCCCTGGCTTGTTCATCCCCATGTCTGTGCATCGAAATCCACCTTCCAGCCCCAGCCAAACACCTGCTCCTCTAGAGAAGCAATCTCTCCTTTTTCTGAACTCCCACAGGAGGGTGTGTGTGTATCTCTGTGTGTGTGTCTCTGTGTCTGTGTGTCTGTGTGTGTCTCTGTGTGTGTCTGTGTGTGTATCTCTGTGTGTCTGTGTGTGTCTGTATATGTGTCTGTGCGTGTGTGTCTGTTTGTGTGCCTGTCTCTGTGTATGTGTCTGTGTGTGTGTGTTTGGGAAGAGGAGTGAGTGGAGCTTAGGGTCTGGGGACAAGACTCTCCCGAACACTTTAAAAAAGTGTATAAAATGGTTCTTACATGCTAATGTGAATAAGCAGTACAGCAAATATACTGTCACAATTCTGAGTGGCGCCAGGTGGTTCCCGGACTCGTCTGTCTCGGGTTCTGTCTTGGCTCTGCTCTCTGCGGATCTGTAGAGATTACAGCACCCTTTTTGACAGAAAGCAGAGCCCAGGAGAGGAGCTCTGCTTTCAGCTCCTTTGCTGAGCTCCCGCCCTCCTTCTGCCTTTGGCCTCCACGCTCCCCACCCTCCCCAGGGCACAGGGCAGGCAGGAGAGGGTCCCGCGGCAGAAGCAGCCCAGCACTCGTGGGGAATCGGGCTGGCCTGCGTCTTGCTCCTGGACCTCAGCGTCTTGGCTTTGAACTTTGACTCCACCCCTGCACCCCAGCGGCCCCTTCACCACTGGAAGCAACGTTCCCTCGATTCCCCTCCTCGTCCAGAAGCCAGCAGTCTTCTCCAAGTTTTCCCACGTTTAACCCTCACAGCGATGCAGATGAGAGAGAAGGCGGGGGTCTCGAAGCTTCGGGGAAAATGCCGTCTCCCTCCTGAGCTGCTGCCGGTGAGTCACACTTGGCCTGGCTGGGTCTCACCGACTCCGCTGCTCAGGCCCCCGCCCCTCCCCACAGGGCCACTCGTCCCTGAGTTCCAGCAGGGGACCTGCTCCCTCTCCTGGCTGTTCACACAGGCCTTGGGACTTCAGCATGTGGTGACAAAGCTGACCCACCCGTAAACTAGCTCCCCACTTTTACGAGCACCTGCCCTGAATCAGGACCCCCTGTGCTGCTCCCCCCGAGGCCACCTCGTGGAGGAGCTGGGGCATGGGACCTGGTCGCAGCACCCCAGGGCCCTCTGTCCAGTGTCCTGTGTCCCCGGCGCTGGCCCTGTCCCCCTATCCCCCTCTGTCCCCCTCCTGCTTCACCCTTTCCAGGTCTTAGATCTCTTGATGCACCTCTTGGCATCTCTGTCTCTTTATATCTAATTGGCTCTTAGTAGTTACTTATGAAACAGTCTGTAAAACTATGTCTCCATCAGGACACCCCAATACAAGAGTCCCCATTGGCTGGTACGAGATGCCAGTAATTACGCTTCCCCTCTTGTGGGAACGAGGCGTGGGGAGCAGGCAGGGGACCGAGGGCCAGCCCCTCAGGAGCTGCACTGACCGCTCAGAAACGCTGACCACCTTCGGGAAGGCAGCTCCCCGGCTTTCCCCGGCAGCCCCCAGGGCGGCGTCTCCTCCTTCAGCCCCGGCTCAGCCTCCAGAGCGAATGAGGGGCTCGGTGCACACGGCCGCCGGTGACCCCGTTACCCATGTGAAAATAGCACTGGATCTAAGTATCCTTTTATTTTTATTTCTAAAGCCTCTGTTGTACAAGCCTTCAACTTGGGGCAATGTGCTCATAAAACACAATTCTGGCACAGAGCGGCGACGATTAAATTAAAACTTAACGGGGCCTGACAGCTGAGGACGTTGGAGTGGGAGAGGCAGAGCCCTTGTGGTCCTTCCGATCCAGGGCCAAGCCGGCCTCCCTGTCAGCGACTCGCAGGGCGGACGTCGCGGCTGAAAACCAGCTAAAGCCGGAGAAGTTCGTGTGCGTGGAGAAGAAAGAGCGGGCCAGCTCCTGGCTTCTGTCTCCTTCCGGACCAGTGGCCACCGCAGGGCCTTGGCTTCGTCTGGCCTCACTTGAACTCTCTGGGCTGGCCCCGCCCCCTTCCGGCTCACCGTGGGCGGGGTCTGGGCCCGCGCTTCCTCCGCTTCCTGGGGGAAGAGCCCAGGGTGGGGAATAAGGCAGAAAAGAGATGTAAAGGAGAGCGAGCTGGCTGCTGTGATGTGGTCCTGTCGCGGGCAAGGCTCCGGGAGTGAGTGAGCCTGCAGGACGGTAGGTCCGGAGACGATGCCCCCCAGCCGCCCAGAGTCTCAGGCTCGGCTATGGGGTGAAGTCTCTTCTCAACAGTCAGGTTAAGAAAAGTCATAAAGAGTGCGTCTGCAGCTGGAGCCCTGGAGCCAAAGGACGCAGCAGTTAACCCCCGGGGGGCGGGGAGCAGAGGGCGACTTGGGGAGACGCTTAGCGGGCGTGGTAGTTTCAGGAAAAGCTTCAGACTTTCAACAAATCCCTCATCCCCCTTCTCTCTCTTGCCCTTCCAGCCGCTTCAGAATTGATATGAAGTTGCTGTTTACTGACTCGGCTCTGCCCAGACCTTTTGGGAGAAATGGCAGTTTTCACTGCAAAGCGTTCTCACAGCTAAAGTCCTGAGGGGTGTGCGGTGCGGGGCCCGTGCGGGCAGTGGCTGAGCACAGAAGGCGTCCACACCCTCCCACGGCTGGGGTCCCCACCTCCAGCGGGTGGGGAGGTCGGGGGCTCGCGAGGTGAGCGGTGTGAGCCTAGGCGTCACCCTCGGCCCGTGTGCTGGGCGGCGCCTCCTCTGCGCCATGGGGCTGCTTCGCCGCCGCTGTTACCAGGCCAGCTTCCCCCGCCTCTGTCTCTCCTCCATCCCAACCTCCCGCCCTGTGGAGGCGGGTCCCCGGGGCCCTGTGGGGAGGACGGGGTGGTGAGGTGCAGGCAGCGGTGGGCCGGCCTGGGGTTCTGTGGCTCTGAAGTGTGCGGAGGCTCACTCCTCCCCCCGGCCCCGAGGGGGGCAGTTTGGTCCCTGGGTCACCCAGACGCAGTCAGGGTCCAGGACGGCACCTTCTTGCCCGCGGATCCTGGCCCGAGGGGCTAGAGGCAGGAAAGGCACCCAGAGCCTCACTCTCTCTGTTCCCTCTGCAGTGGTCACATCACGTCTGCACCAAGGTCGCATCACCGAGACTGTGCACGGGGACCTGGACCCACCCACGCACATGCTCCTCCATGGATTGAAGAGGGAAGGTTCCCGGGAACAGGTGGGAGCACCCCTGGGGGTCACAGCGCAGGGTCCCCTCCAGAAGACCCCTTCCCGGCTCAGAGGCGAGCGTAGGGGTAGAGGGTGGGAGGAGGGGTCTCCTCCGCCCCTGCTTACTCCACAGCGCCCTCCAGGCCTCCACCTGCTTTCCAAACACATCTGTGGAGGGGATGCTGGCTCCTGCCTTGTGAAACTCAAGCTGGAGGACAAGAAACCCCTCCTCCTTCCCCTGTATCCCCAGGCCTGACCTCAGATGGAATTGGTGACCATGACCGTGCATGGTGCTTGCAGGTGGGGACCAGTGTCCTTGCTCTAAACGCAGAATCTTCCCCTGCCTGTCGAGTGTGTAACCCTGAACTCAAATGGGCTTTTTGGGTACATTTGTCAAATCAGCTCAATCCAACACTGCCTTGAAAGGGTGCGTTTAAAATAAGAAATGAGTTGAAGAATGCAAAATATAGCCCACAAGACAGCATCATCCCACGTGCTTCTCCATATGTCTCCTGGGCTCCTCAGGCCCCTCCTTCTGGCCGCTGAGCCGCCTCCTGTAGACCCCCCAAGCCCGCACCGCCCACCGTGGGGCAGCTGAGGGGACAGGTCCACGTGACAACATCAGAGCCATTATGTCAGGGATCTGAGTCCACCAAGGACACACTGGAGTCCCACGGGGCTTTGCTGAGGGCAGGTTCAGGTGAGATCAGTGACTCTCCATCGCAGCTGGGCCTCAGGGTCATTGGAGGAGATTTATGTGTTTCTCTACAGGCCTTATCCTGGAAAATTCTAATCAGAAGATATGAGGTATAATTCACAAGACTGTTTAAAAAAATCCATAGGTGATTATGCTGCATCCAAGTGTGAAAACCACTGGACTAGGTCATTGGAAACGGTATTGAAATTAAGATTGTGTGTCCACCGAAGGTGGGTCAGGTTTGGATTTGCCTCACTGAACTGATTTAAAAACACAGGATGTTGGGCTGTGTTTCTAGTTCTTCCTGGAAGAGGCGTGGGCTGTGTGGCACCTGAGAGCTTTTCATGGTCCAGAATGTCCCTTGTATCACGTCAGCTTTACTTGTGTGAGGGCAGGACCCCGGCATGTGAAAAAAAAAAAATCACTTGCTTCCGTATGTGCCATTTCAGCTAAAATGTCACCTCAAGGGCACAGGAACCAAAGTCACTTCCGGGGCCTCCCTCCAGTTCCTGCCATGATGCCGATCACAGCGGCCTGGGTGTCTTCCCCACCTGGCACGTCTAATCCCCTGATCTGAACACCCGGCTCTCTTGTGACCCAGCACAGACTCTCCAGGAGATTTCAAAGCTTCCATCCCAGCCGGGTGGACCAGAATCTTCCATCCTGGTTATCCGCCATCCTGCCCATTGAGGTGGCTGTCACCCTGTGAGGACCACGAGACGCCTTCAGGAGGGAACAGCGAAGTGACCTAAATCTCTGGCTGGAGGAGGCACATCCTATGCTCGCTCTCCCGTAGCTGGTGCTGCAGATGAGCCAGGGCGCCCTGTGTGTCCTGGTTTACAGAGCGGAAGGTACGGTCACCCACGAAACCGTCAGGGACCTCTCTGCACCCAGGGCAGGTTCTAAGGCATGAAAGATCAATTCTGTGGAGACTCCTTGGCCCCAGAGCTGCTGGGGAATCTGCCAGAGAGCCCATGGTTTCCATAGAAACTACGGATGAGTTTAGCATGAGTCCCCGTCCTGCCACTCAAGTCCGAGAAGAAAGATCAGTAGCATGGGGGCAATCGCTGGGCTAGGGCTCCCTGCCCCGGCTGTGAGCGGACCAAGCCCGTCGGGATGAGGCCCACGGGGAGGAGACGGGCCCTTCTCCACCCCGAGATGAGGCCCAAGTCTTGGATCCGTTTGGAAGACCCAACGCTTGCATCTTTCGCTCCAATGTAAGTCCGAGTTAGAAATTGCCTTTAACCTATAAATCACTGCAAGTACTTTTGCAGAGGCAAAGTTGGGAACTTATCTAAATAAACTAGAATAAAATGTGTAAACAGTGCAATCATTCCGCTTCTTCTGCCTGTTTTTCCCTTTGCTTCTGGAATCCTGAGCGTAAGTGTGGACAGTACACGCTCACGCAGCCCTCCTACTCCAGGAAAATTACCTTTTTCTATTTTTACAGATGATCTCCCAGTAGGAAACTTCCCAAACTATCTCAGTGATCTTCTCTAGGGCCTCACTCTGCTCTTATAGAAGGTGATTTTTGTTATCTCTTTAACCTATATTTTTGTTGTGGCAATTTAAACTTTTCTCTACTTATATACCAGGTGAAATTTTAAAAAATAAACAAACACGCACAACCATAAGACTTGAAGATGCTGTCCCCTGCGGGGCACTTGGATCATCTCCCATGCACTGAAACCTCACCATTATGTTCTCAATCTCTCTCCCACAGGCTCCACAGATCACTGTAATTTCTTTTTTCTTTTGCCTTTTTTTTTTTTTTTTTTTTTTTGTGGTACACGGGCCTCTCACTGTTGCGGCCTCTCCCGTTGCGGAGCTCAGGCTCCGGACGCGCAGGCTCAGCGGCCATGGCTTACAGGCCCAGCCACTCCGCGGCATGTGGAATCCTCCCGGACCAGCACACGAACCCATGTCCCCTGCATCGGCAGGCGGACCCTCAACCACTGCGCCACCAGGGAAGCCCCCTGGAATTTCTTTTCTTGCTCTCAGATTCAAGGAGATTTAAAAAGGAAACTCCCAAGGCTTTTGAAATGTGGAGGCTCTGGGGCCTGGGACCGGGTAGAGAAGAATATCGCTCCAAGGCGAGGATCCAAGGTGAGCGTCTGTAGCAGGCGATCAGGCCTCCCCGGAGGCGTCTTCCCTCTGTGAGATGAACCCAGGTGCTCTGGTCCCCAAACAAGAAGTCCTCTGGATGACCAGGGCTGCCTTCACAGCCAGGATGGTCCTTTCATCCCGAGAGGCTGGTGGAGATGGACCCACCTCCTTCTGGACCCTGCGGCCCCGGGAACTGTGTTCCAGGCCTAGGCTATAGGTGCTCCAAGCCCCTCCTGCCCTTCTAGCTCCTCGCTGGGTGGAGCTCTCACGGGTCACAGCATCGGGGGGTCAACAGAGGCGCCAACCAGACGTTAGCTCAGGACAAGAGTCTGCTGCAAGGTCTGTGCTGCAACGTGCATTCAGACAGTTGAGTCCAACCGAGTCAAGCTTTGTGGGAAGAGAGTAAGAAGGGAAGAGCCCAGTCAGGTGACAGGTGACGACGTCCTTTCAAGGAAGCAGACACGCCCAGGAGGATCACAGTATGCCCACCAGTTCTGGGGGACGACAGTCTGTGTTCCGGTTCCCGGTTCCATGACCCAGGGCCCCCGGCACAGAAGTGGGGGGTCTGGGAGGAGGGACTGGGGCCCCGGGCCTGGGTGTGCGCCAGCCTGGCAGGGAGGCAGGGAGGCCCCGCTCGGCTCTCGGCTCAGAACCAGAACCAGGACTAGGCCTCCCCTCCCCCCGCAGCCCCGGCCCTGCCGTGGAGGCCTTGGGACAGCCGGGGGCGGGGGGACTGCCCAGACGGGTCCCAGCAGCACTTACACGGCCGCCTCGGTGGACTGGATTTTCACCCAAAGCCGTTGAGAGGAAAAATGTGTTTATTTTGTAAGTCCTGGGATTTGCCCAAAGCCATTTAATGATAGCCAAGAAAACACAGCAGTGTGTGTCTGTGTATTTTTCCTTTTAACGCTTCCCATCGGGGGGGCTGGTCCCTGGGAGCAGTCCTGGCTGTGAGAGCCCTTGGATGGGGCCTTGATGGGCCGCCTGTCCCCCTGTGAGGTCTGCGGTGACCGCTGGCTGACGGTCAGCTGTGTCTAGGGAGGTCCCCACGCCCCTACTGTCGACCCCTCCCCACGGCTCCGGCTCCCCAGGCAGCCCCTGCAGAAGCCCCTGTGGCCCTTGGGGCCTCAGCTGCAGCCCCTGGGACAGGACAGCATTGCCCCCGGGGGGCTCCACAGGCGGCCTGTGCTGTGGCCACACCTGTCTGAGAGGAGGGGGCACTGAGTACTTCTGCGACAACAGCCACAGGTGGTCCCACAAACAGCCAAGCCATTTCTGCTTCTATTCCATCTTCTGTGCTGGGCGGGAAGCTTCCCTCTCAGCTGCCTTTGTCTGGTGGTCTCAACCCCTTCCCAGCACAGTGGCTCTTAGTAAATGCTGGTTCCTAATTCCCCCTCTGTCCCTGGCTGCCCCCGCCGGAGCCCACACCGTCTCTGTGCACAGCCCCCTCCTGGCTGTGCCTGGACCCCTGGACATAGCCCGCAGGGTGAGAAGGGGTCTCAGGATCAGGCCTCAGGGAGGATTCCCCGCCTCCTCCCAGCCCTGGTCTCCCACAGCCCCAGCCTCCCTCCCGGCCCAGAGTCCAGGGACACGTCACCGTGGCCCTGCGTCCCCAGGGGACCTGAGCCGGCAGCAGCGGGATGGCGGGCCGCCAGGGCCCCCTCTGCAGCCTGTCCTCTGAGGGTCAGAGCTGCTCCGGGCAGGAGGGGGACTCGGGCTGGACTCGCCCTGCGAGGCCTCGGTGGTCCTGGTGGGCTGAAGCGTTCCTGCCGGGCTGGGATTGAGGTCGGGATCCCCACATCCCTGCCCGCAGCCTGCGACTCGTCCCTCCTGGGGGCTGCTCGTCCAGCCCATATGGGATTATTACACAGAGCAGGACCGAAAGCCCTGTTTCTGCAGAAGGAGGCTAGTTTGCTTAGCTCCACGCGTGGCCGTTAATTAGAAAAATTAATCTTAGCCACGCAACAAAATAAAATTGATGATTCAGTGACAGCTAATCACTTGCTGGAAATGAAAGATGCCCTTACAATGAAGATTTATTTTGTGTTATTTCTTCCCCAAGCACTCTTAACTGACTGAATAATGTTGTAATGACCACTCTGATATTTCCACATGTACTTTTAAGAATTTATAAAGTGATCTGTCTTCTGAGGTGTCCAGGGAGGTCCTTGAACGGTACAGTTAAAGCAGAGGTGGGCGAGGCTCTCACCCCTCCAGGGCTTCAGACGGGTCACGAGCAGCCTTCGGAGCTGGGAGACCTGGGTAGGGGGCGTAAGGGGTGGACGCCCACCAGGAAGCTCCTCTGGACTGTGACAGGCGGCGAGATAAGCTCTCACCTCTCCCATGAGGCCGGGCTGACGAGACTTGGATACAACAGGGTTGGATGGCCCAGGGGCAAAGCCAGGGGAGCCCAGCAGCCTGTGGAAGCACCAAGGTGTGTGTGTGCACGCGTGTACACCTGTGTGCTGGGCCCGCATGCAGGTGTGTACTGCGAGTGTTCACGTCACACATGCACAGGTGTGAACACACACTTGTGCATGCAGGTCTGTGTGTGCCTGGGATGTAAATGGAGGCCCTTGCTGCCCACCCCCCCCCCCCCAGGTCCCTCAGGTGTGGGTCCTCCTCGCAGGTCAGATTTAGGGCTGTGAGCGGCCTGAGCAGCCGGGAAGAGGGGACCCCGGAGTCGGGGACTCAGGTCCCCTGGGAAGGCGGCTGAGCCTGGAGGCCACACCGCTGCCTCCGGTCCCTGTTCTCCAGAGTGGGCCTCTGCTTACTTTCGGATTTTCTTGTTGGTGTTTTGTTTTTGTGGTTCAGCCAGGTGATTTACAATTATTTTCTCCCTTCTGTAGGCCGGGTTTTCGCTTTCTTGTCCTTTGATGCACAAAAGTTTTTAACTTTGATAAAGTCCAAGTTGTCTATTTTTCTTTTGCTGTCAGTGCTTTTGGTGTCATATCTGACAGATCACTGCCCAATCCAATGCCATGACATGTTTCCCCTGTTTTCTTCTAAGCGTTTTATAGTCTTAGCTCTTATGTTTAGGTCTTTGATCCATTTTGAGTTAATTTTTGCAACTGGTTAATTTTTGCATGGTGAGGGTCCAACTTCATTCTTCTGTGTGTGGATATACAGTTTTCCCAGCACTATTTGTTGGAAAATCTGTTCAATTCCCATTAAATGGTCTTGGCACCCTTCTCGAAAATCATTTGGCCACATATGTAAGGCTTTATTTCTAGGCTCTCTACACTATTCAGTTGGTCTATATGTCTGTCTTTTGGGTTTGGTTACTGTAGCTTTGTAGTAAATGTGAAATCAGGAAGAGCAAGTTCTCTAACTTTTTAAAAAAGATTATATTGGCTTTTTTGGGTACGTGACAGTCCATAAGAATTTTAGGATGGATTTTTCTATGTCAGCAAAAAAAAAAAAAATGATATTGGGATTTTGAGAGGGATTGTATAGAAATCTATAGATCACTTTGGATAGTATTGGCATCTTAACATCTTCCAATTCACGAAAACAGCATGTTTTTTTCCCCCTTTATTTATGTCTTCTTTAATTTCTTTCAAAAATATGGTATAGTTTTCAGTGTACGAGTCTTCTGCCTCATTGACTTAATTTATTCTAGAGTACTTGGGATCTATTATGATACCTTTTGTTGAAAACTGGGCATCTGGAAAAGCAGCCTCCTCTCCGTGGCTCTGTGCTGGGGACAGTCAGTCCGCTGATGAGCTAGAGGTACTCTGAGGCTGAGGACCAGCCCAAGGTGGAAGCTTCAGGTTTCCTCAGGTCTTCTCTGGGCACGTGTCCTGCCCAGGACTGCATGTGGCTTTCCTGTTTCTCTCATTCCCGTGGCTCTAACTTCTCTGCAAAACCTTAGGTGGTCTGTGAATGTCTCCACACGTGCTCTCCTGTTCCCGGTGTGGCGTCTGCTGGTCTGAGGTCCCCCTGCAGCTTTCCTGTCTCAGGATGCCTCCAGTCAGGTCAAAACTTTGCAGATCAGCTCTGTTCTGCTCCCTCCGGTTAGAGAGGGAACGGCAACCTGCTTTGCCTGCTCCCCCAAAGCAAGACCATGCTCTAAAGCAAGGGGTGCGTGGCAGCGAGAACCCCTTGGGCCTTCCTGCCGTTTCACCTGTCTTTTCCTTGATCGGGTACTTGCTTGCTTTCTGTTGATCATTACCCAGAACTCCTACAAGGCCAGTTCAGTGAATTCCTAGGGATTTTTTTTTTATATTGGGGGGAACGAGAGCTCGGGGCTTGGTGATGTTCCTTTCTCAAGCTTTTTACAGTTCACACTTCAAATTTTTCTCTTATCCTGTTTTTTTAACCATTTGGCAGAACAATATTTTTCCCTTTTTGCATTTTTAAATTTTTTACAAGTCAATTCACATTTCCTTTTGCTTTCCACACAACTTTAATCTGAAGGGTTGGATGTTCTGCAGTCATGGGTTTAAAGGTGCATGCAGCTGGCGCTGTATTAATGTCTGCCTGTGATCACAGACAGTCCTGTTTACCATTTAGAGGAAGTAAAGGGATTGCAGGCTGCAGATATCTCCCTGGGGCAGCGTTAATGGACACATTCTGGATCGTCTGTCTGTTAGACAAAGTGAGACAATTTTTTTTCTGCTTATAATGTAACACCTGCCTGTGTCCTTTTCCATCAGCTTCTGAATCTCGGGGAACACAAGCCCTTTGGTTGTTTTACTGAGGGAGACTAGAGTTGTTTTTCTAACTTGTTTACTCTTTAAGTCCACCTGGGAATGTCTAGTTATCTATTGGATATTTTCTGTATTTGAAATTTCATATTTGAATTTATTTGGTAACTAAATAATCTAATTCCGATTTGAGCCCATTTATAAAAAAGAGGATAAGACTTCACCTCCACTGAGACGTCTATTCCAGAATGCTTTTTGAACGTTTTCTGAAGAATACATCTTTATTTAGTTACAAATTTGAATCTTTGTTTATTCTGCCCTTAAAAGAAAGCTTTCTGAAATTGCCTTATGTAGTTGTATTCATTTCAACGTCTGCTCTAACAAATTACCACAAACATAATGGCTTCAAACAACATAAATGCATTCTGTAGTTCAGAAGTTAAAAATGTGTTTCGCTGGGCTAAAAATGAAATTTTACACATATGGTTTATTTAAATCTCGTCTCTTCTGTCTTCCCCATTTGATGGACTGACAATTGAACTATAGTCTAGAACATAAATAATCTAAAGAAATTTGGTATTTTATAGAAAGAGAGAAGTGGTGACGGCCGCTTAGACAGGGTACAGCATCTTTGAGATGGGGTGTCCTAGAGTTAGAATTTGGAGACCTCAGCACACCGATTAAGAAGCTATTGAATATGTGGTGTTTTGATTCCTATTTTTTTGAAATACTGGTAAACATATAAATTTATTGATTTTGATATTTCAAAACTTTTCTGTAATAGCCATTGTTACATTAAGTCTGTGGTTTCCAGTTGGTTTTTTTTTTGTTCGCCATCTACCAACAAAACACAAGAGTAAAGATCATGGTGCAACTTTATAACGGAGCCAGAAGTGTTTCCACGAGGAAAATAACCTAAAGTTGAATTTTGAAAGAGTACTGCCCTCAGGCCCCGCCCCACCTGCCCCTGTGATGGTAACCGACGTGCTATAAGGACGGAGTCAGCCCGCTTGTTATGTGCTGCCTGCAGCTGCTTTCACGCTGTAGCACTCAGGTGAGTTGAGTGGTTGTCCCAGAGAGGGTATGTCTCTCAAAACCTAACCTGTGTTGATAGATTGAACGTGTTTACAACTGGTTCTGGGGGCTACTTGTAACCATGATTAAGGAACAATCTTTTCCTAAATTTGTGGGAATTTTTAACACCTTCTCAGACTCCTTCACTCTCCCGTAGAAAGCTTCATGTTGCGTTTCCATGTCATAGACTCAAAATCCTCTCGTGGTCCTTGAGGCCCCTGGAATTGGGCCTTGGTCGACCCCTGTCCCCCGGCCCCATCCCCCTCTACGTTCCTGTCACACCAGCCATGGGCCATCCTACACACATGCAGCTCTCTTTCTGGAACATGATTCCTTCACATCTTGTGGCTGGGTCCTCTGACTGTTGGATCTCAGCTCAGCTGTCACAGCACCAGACAGCAGCTGGGACTCAGGTCACCCAGCCCAGGCGCTGGCTGTCCCATTTCTGTGCTGTTTGTTTGTAGCACATGTCACTGGGGGAAATTAGCATATTTAAGTCTTTACCCCCGTATCTCCCACCTCTCACCGATGCTCCCAGACTGTGATCTAATGGGGGCTTTTCCCAGCTCCTTCCCACCTGCACCCCGAGCCCCAAGAAGCAACAGAGGACAAGGGCCCCATGTTTGGGGATCATCATAGTGGGGCTGTTACCGTTCTATGACAGTAATACTACTGTGCAAATAGACTGTTACAGGGATTCAAATTGCTTCCACTTTGTGTCATCTCAGCGGAGCCTGATGGTGACCACATAAGCCCCTTTTAGACAGGAGGAAACGGATTCAAGCGCGATGACTAAATTGGCTCAAAGACACGGGAAGTGGTAGAGCAGAGACGTTTCGACTCTAAGACGAGTTCTTTTCGGATTATGAGAACCATGGAAATGCTCTAAGAGTTTGCAAACCCTGAATCTGCTTCACTTCCCCCACGTTTAAGCAGCGTGTGTCCCTGAAGGTGGGCGACCTCTGCCTGGTTGCAGGTCATCATTCTGCTCCAGGACATGCCGTCGCTGAGGACGGCTCTGGGTCACTCAGCAGAACCAAGCAGGCTGCGACCCCACTTCCCTTGAAACGCTGTGCACCAAACGCCCCAGATGCAGAAACCCTAACTTCAGGTGCTGGGTGGAAAGAATCAGAACGTGCTCTGAATGGAAAGGGAAGGTAAATAATAGTGCATTGATGAAATACTAGAGAGGGAGGGGCTGGGGGTGGAGGGAGCGAGGCTCACTTTAGCGTCGGAACATCGATAAATGGTGCTGCAGGAAGAACCGGTCCCTCCCACCCAGGCCGTTTCCAGGCACGGCCCCAGCTCAGCAGTCTAAGCTCCCAACCATCTTTGATATTTTAGTTTTAGCCGTTTGAGGGGGATTTGTGCCCTTGGCAATTTCCGCTCGAAGCTTAAGCGATTGGGCAGGAGGGTGAGCAGATCTGAGAGAGCGGCCCCTACGGCGACGACGGCGGAGGTGACAGGTTGAGGGTGTGGCGGAGGGAGGGCGAGCTGGGAGTTCTCCCATGCAGGGGGTCTCTTCTCCCTGCCCCACCCCCTGGAATGGGTTAATTAAGGAGGCTTATATTGTACGGAGAATATTCTTCTTGTGAATATGTTTTGGTTTTCTGGAGAAAGGATCTACCTCGCATACTAAGTGTTAGGTTAGTAACCCCCAAAATGGATAGAAGCCATTGTGTAAAGACAAGGTTATTTGTGAGGGAGAGAAAAAAAACAAAGGCCCGACTTCCTACCATGAACTGTGACATTTATTTGCCATTCTTTTGGTTCTCTTCTTCTCTAGGTGACAAAATCCTGGGAAGCAAGACCAGGGCTCCTGAATCCGCAGGCAGAAAAGGTGAGGAAGCAAATGGGTGAGACTCATGGTGCAGAGGGAAGGCGTCAAGGGTTCCCCGGACCCACCAAAGGCTCAGGGAGCTTGGAATCAGGGAGAAGCTCCCTGGAGGCAGGTGAAGCTGGGTCTGGACAGTAACCGCAGTCCCGAGAGGGCAGCAAGGAGCTGATTTGTGAACCTGGACAGGGATGCCCCTTCCCCCGCCCTTTCCCAATGTCACCGTATTTCGGATTAGCTGTGTCTCTATCAGGATCCAAGGATCAAGCCTGGGGCCGTGCGGTGAAGACCAGGAAGCCCCCGCCCCCGACCATGTGCTGCACCTGCTCAGACCAACGGTGCCAGGAAGCAGGGGAGCAGTGGCCCCAGAGTGGCTGTGAGGCCCTGATCTGAGGCTGCAGGGACAGAACCATGGCCGGCCCTTTAAACAGCGGCCTTTGGAGCTCACCTCACCCAGAGGCCAGTTGTCCCCTGCAAGACGACAAGGCTAGAGCTTCCTTGTCTCCCAACAGACAGAGATTTAGGAAACAAGCACAGCTCACGATTGTCAGAGAGATTTACATCCCAAGCACGTCCACACAAAACCTTCCCTGTGCCAGTTGCTCTAGGACTCCTGCCAGACCTGACTTATGGTGACTCTTCACCATGAGTGCCATCTTCCACAGGAGGTCACACCCTGCTCAGTGTCTGCTGTAAAATGGGCTTGCTGTGTTTGATGGACACGTAGGGCAGGGAAGTTTGATGTGTGTCGTCACTGACCAGCAAGGTGTGGGTGGAAAAGCCTTGGGCCGTACAGCTGGTTCTCCCCATTCTCCCCGAGTCCTTAAGGGGCCCTTTGGCTCTAGGCCAGGTGTGACCCAGGCCCGGCTGGTCACCCAGGCTGTGGTCTTGGGTGTGGTGCAGAGGGCCTCGGGTTCTAGGACCCCTGGGTTCCAGCTTCTGTAACAACCAACGCCTTTCTGTCTCTTCACTGGTTTTCTCCTCTGAAATGGGGGGCTAATAACACCTGGCCCCCCTCACCTCAGTTTCATGGGCATCCACTGGATGGGCAATGGGGTCCAGTGAGGGAGGGGCAGGGGCTCCAGGCAAAGCCTCTCTCTGAAGGGGGCCAGGGCCCTGCGCCCACCCTCGGAGACCCAGACCCCCACCTGGGCGTAGCTGGGGCAGCGAAGCACCTCCCTGCAGTGAAGGGCTTGTCAGGAAGATTTCTATTCACTTGCCCAACATACTCTCCTGGGATGACCATTCTGTCTGGGCAGAGACTGGCCTGAAGCTATGGCCGGTGCCAGCTGCTTGCACAGAGCCGGCTGTTCGCTCCTGAGATGTTCTGAGCCCTGTGGAGCCCCACTCCTCAGGGCTGGCAGTGAAAGCCGTGAGCCCGGGGGGTGCGCTGGGCCTTCTAAGAGTCCCCCCAAGAACCCATGACACCTGTGGGCACACAGCAGCCGAGCAGGTGCCAGCCTTCCTCACCCCGTCACCCACAGCTCAGCCACAGCCTGGCTGGTTCCCGACACAGAGTCCAGGGAGGAGGTGGACCCAGCCTCGCCAGCGCTCCAGCTGCTGCACTGCAGACAAATGAAAACCTGAATTCGTATAACAGATCTTGTATAACAACGCATAGTGAGGGAGCCACTGAAATCCTCCCTGAGCTAATGAATAAATCAACCCTTGACAACTTCCCCCAGTTGCTGTGACATGATAATTGGGCCTCATATCATAACTTTAATGCTTTCGGTGCATTTGACTTTTGCTAATGAGATCCAATGTGCTTGATGGCACTTTTTGTCACGGGGCAGCTGAAGTGTGCTTGGCTGAGAGGTTACTCTTAACGTCCTTAGTGCCAACGGCCCTTGAGACCGGGAGAACAGAGTTGGGGAGAGGTCGCTGGGCTGTGACTTGGTCTGGGGTTACTGTTCACCTGCCTTTCCTCACTGCGCTCGGGGAAGTAAGGAAGCCTGGTACCTCCAGGGAGCCGGCGTCTGGGTGTAGGGACGAGGGACGGAGCTACGGCTGCTGGAAGCTTCGCTGCCTGACACGCAGCACCCGCCCCTGGGAGCAGCCAGCATCGGGCCTGCGAGGCTGTCTGTCCAGGAAGGAGGCCCAGGGTGGGAGCCAGCAAGGTGGGGCGAGGCGCCCAGTGTCTTCATCGCTCCAGGCTCCCGACAAGCAGCCCAGGGATCAGGGGTAGAGGGAGCCCCAGTCTCGAGTCGGGGGTCAGAAACTGTGGCCCCAGCCGGGCTGGCCCTCCTGTCTCTGGCTTCCTGGTCTGCAAATGGACCTGTGACTGTGCACCTCGTGTGTTGAAGGTCAGATGGCCCAGGTCCACGGGGACTACCTGCATGTCAGGGACGTTCTGGGGGGGCATCCTCTTGAGAAGGAGCCTCCACTCCGAGTTCAGGGGCTCCGGGTCCAGGCATCCCCATGTCTCAGTGAGGGGGAGAAGGGCCTCTCGCTGTGGGGCGGGGGTGGGTTCCAGGGCCTGGGGACCCGGCATCTACCCTCTGCTCTGTCACTGAAGCCCCAGAGGGAAGAGAGTGACAGCAAGGATGCGATTCTACGCTGAGCTCCACATCACCTGAGTCAGCGGCTCACTCTCCCTCCCGAGTTTCTGCTTCACCCCCCCAGGACGACCCCCCTTTCCCAGCTCTGCACCAGGCGCGGGCTTTCTTTCCCCAACCGAGCGGCCCCGACCCGGGGCTTTATGGGGCATCCTCACGTAGGGGTGACCCACTGTTAAGTCCGTTCCCAGCCCCTCTCTCTCTGATCTGGAGGATGGGGGGAGCTGAAAATTCCACACTCCTGAAAACGGCGCGGTCTTTCTGGTGACCAGGAGCCACCCAGAGTCCCTTCATTAGAACAAAAGACACTCCTGTCGCCCAGGAAATCCCAAGGAGCTTGGGAGCCTGTACCAGGCTTGGGGCAGAGACCACACACATGATTTCTATGGTCTCATTTCATCTAGTTTGAGAACCTCCCTGTGCTGCCCTCAGCGACCTTGCTCAGTGGAGACTTGAGTAGAAGGTCACACAGGCACCCACAGGGCTGCAGCCCCCAAGAGCCCCTGGCCACGCTGGGATCTGGTGGTCCAGGCCCTTCCGAGGCAGGGGGTCCCCCCCAGCTCAGCCCCGCGGCTCCTGGAGAACCAGAACCAGAGGGGCCTCAGCATTTCAGGGTGACCCACGGTTACATCGCCCTAAGTGCGGGGTGGGGGTCACTTCCCGGGGCTGTAGGAGATGGAGGCGGAATAGAAAACGTCCTCTGTGCCCACAGGAGCAGCGCTTCACCTGACATCCCCACATCCTCTTAGAGGACGTGAATGTAACTGTCGCCTCGTTCCTGCACCAGCGCGGAAGGTGACCATGTGCTCTCCCAGCTCGTGCATCCTAATGCTTCACTGTAATTGTTGTATTTCTAGGGAAGCAGATGTTTGGTCCCGACGCCTGTGAAGACACATCTCTCCTCGGAGGGCTGCCTCTGAGTCAAGGAAAGGGAAGCTGGAAAGCATCATATTCCCTGCCTGAAACGAGGAGTGAGGGGGAGAAAATAGGAGAACCAACACAAGGAAATGAACGTTTGTGTAAGTTATCATTTTTCTGTAACGAGTAACCACATGCCTGATCCCCAGGTTTAGAGAAATCTGCCTTTATACCCGACGTGCTGTGACCTCAGGCCCATTGCTGGAAGGCTCTGAGCCTTCATTCTTTTTGTAAAACAGAGATTACTTTGTGTACGCTTGGGACCGTGGTGAGGCTTCCCTGCGAGGTGGTGTGTGGAGGCATCCAGCGTGCTTCAGGCAGCGATTGGTTGCCCGTCTTTGCGTGTCATCCTGACGCTACCATCATTCCGGTGGAAGGTCCATGGAGGCAAGCACCTGGTGCTCGTTTGCCAGGTTGAATTACTCTGCAGCCGTGGACACGGAGCACAGATTCCTCCGAGCCCCCAGAGCCCCTCACCCCTGCCTGTGAGGCCCTGGCAGCTCTGAGCACAGACGTGTCTGTTGTCAGATGGAGGGTCTGGGGGGCCTTTCTCTGAGCGTCACTCAACTATGTTTCATTCACAGAAACCGCACTTTGGAGACGCCCAGGGGATTGGGTCTGCACCCTGCCTCTCCCCTGAACCCCCAGGAACCCCCGACCTGCCCCTCTGCAGGCGTGTTGAGCTCACAGCAGGCGTGAATGGGCCTGGAGTCCCCTTCCAGTCAGGTTAGCCGAGAGCCGGAGCAGAGGGGAGAGGGCGTTTCATAAGCGTGCTGTGTGCTTTGTTCCAAAAATCCGCGGGTGGGCCTGGAGCACGGAAGCTGGCTGCGTATGCTGTCGCTGGGCTGTCCCTGCAGGAAGACCGGGCTTGTACACTCGTGGCTCAGAGCTGACTCTTTTGGAAATGGACCCTCGGGAGTAACCGAGGGCTGAGACTGGGTTTTCAGACGCTGGGGAGGCCGAGAGAGAGGGGAGAGATGAAGAAGGATCTGTGTCAGGAATGGCCTGGGGGTCCCAGCAAACCGTCCCACCCCTGCTGGACAGTCCTCCTCAGCCTCGGCCTCTGTCTCCGAAGGCACCGCTGGTGGCTGCGCTGGACACAGCGGCAGGTTCCGGGAGGGCCGCACGGGCCTCCGCAGCGACGCAGCCCCGCAGGAGCAGGAACCTGGGGCCAGATGGGGGTGGGAGAGACAGCGGCGTTCGCAGGGCACCCCGGGCCTGCACCCAGCCGGCCAGGAGCTCCCGGAGGGTGGCCTCGGGTGAAGGGAGGAGATGGCGGGGAGGCCTCTGCTCTGGGGGAGAGTGAGGCCTGTTCTAGAACGTCAACAGATTGGAGCTGAGTGTGCGCGGGAGTTCAGCAAACGTGTGTACAGTGTGGGGCCTGCCGACTGCACCGTTCACCCATTGGGCACGTGCAATGAGGGCTCCCTGTGGGCGGGATCACAGCATCCCGTAGCCTTGAACTAGCCCTCAGCTGGTGTCAAATGCGCTGAAAAAGCTTTTGATATTTTCAGTGTAAACCGTATACGTGGTCAGAACAGACCGTTTTATTTTACAGCCTGGCTCTGTGAAGTTGTGCGTGTGTACGTGTGTGTGTCCATGTGTACACAGGTGTGCCCCTGTAGGCACTGTGCCTGCGTGTGTGTGTGTGAAAAGAGGGGTATCACGGGCTGCTTCCTGGCCCAGGCCCCTCTGCAGGCCCGCCATGTGCGGATCCCCGAGCAGCGGGCGGTGTGGTCCCCGCCTTCTCGCCAGGATCCCTAGGCCGCGGCACAGAGACTGTGGGATGGACAGGTGGCCACACCTGTAATTTCGAGCGGGGACCTGGGCTCTCCCTCACCCCTACGCCTCCACCTGTGTGGTCCCGAGAAATCTCTGAAGGCCTCCAGCCTGTGCTCTTCCTATTGGTACAAAAGGTTGGGATGGGGGGCCCGGCCAGGAGCGTGGGGGGCCGTCTCTAGTCTAGCGATAAGGTATCCCCAGAGTACAGACGATTCTCTTCTTGATTTCCAACCTGTGTATCTTGTATTTCTCTTTCTTGCCTCAATGGACAGGCTAGGACTTTGGGTACAAGGTTAAATAGAAGAGGTGAGAGGGTTCTTGGCTTTGTCTTAACCATAGTCTCTTACAATTAAGTACAATGTCAGATGGAGGTTTTTGTCAGTTCCATTGCTTGTTCACTTGCCTCTTCTACCCTTTACCACTGTGAGAAAGATCCCTTCTATTCATAGTTACCTGAGAGTTTTATCAAGAATAGATGTGGAAACTTGTGAAATTATTTTATGTTTCTTCCATAAGAAAAGTGTGTTTTTTCCTTCACTTGGTTAATGTGGTGAGTTATACTAATTGATTGATGAATGTTAAAAACCACACTTGCATTGCTCAGACAAGTCCAACCTTGGCATGATGATTTACATTTCTTTGTACATGTGTAGATATGTATTTACTGTATAGCATTTGCTAGCATTTTATTAAGTACTTCTGTCCATTTAATGAAGGATATCTTTCTGTAGTTTTCTTTTTTTACGACTTTTTGGTCGTGATATTATTGTAATGTTAGATTTAGAGAATAAATTGGGTGTTTTCCCTGCTCAATTTTAGGAAAGAATTTGAGTAGTATTTGTATTATTTCATACTGAAACGTGGATAAAATTCTTCAGTGAAGCTATCTGGGTTTGAAGTTTTATTTGTGGGAAAAAATTTTTTATTACAAATTTAATACTTCTAATAGATGTAGGGCTTTTTGTCCTATATTTTGTCTTGATTCATTCCCGCTAATTTTTGTCCTTCCAAAAATTCATCTATTTCACCTAAATCACCAAACATTTTGGCATGAAATTGTTCATAATAAATCATTATTACTTTAATGCCTGTAAAATCTGAGGATTTCCACTCTTTCTTTCTTCCTTCCATTTACTTCCTTTGGGTACTTTGATCTTCTTTTGGCACCTTAAAAACTCAATTCATTGAATTTTAGGTCTTTCTTTTTTTCAAGTATAAGCATGTAGAGACAGAAAGTTTTGTGTAGCATTATTTTAACTAGATAGCGCAGATTTTCATATGCTGTGTTCTCATTTTCAATATATTTTCTAGCTACACTTGTGCTTTTCTTTCTTTGACACATGGGTTACTTAGAATTATGTTGTTTAATTTTCATATATTTGTATATTTTAAGATATATTTTTATAATTCATTTCTAAACTCTCTTGTGGTCAACAAATATTCTCAGGATGATTTACTTTCTTTTTAGATTTAGAACCTGGCAAAAGGTTTGTTGAATTCAATATTCCCCACGCACTTGAACTGAATGCCTTTTTGCCATTAAGTGCAGCACTTTATAAATTTCAATTAGATCACATTGTTTGACAGTGCTGTTCAAGTCATCTATATACTTATTGATTTTCTGTCTCCTTGTTCTATTACTGAGAGATGAATATTGAAAATTCTAACAACTATTACATAGTTGTCTATGTAAACTTTCTATTCAGTTTTTTGCTTCATGTACTTTGAAAATCTACTATTAGGTGCATACATATTTACAATCTTCACATCTTCTTGAATTTACCATCCAGTTCATCTTTATGAAATGTCCCTCTCTTTCCCTGGTAATATTCTTTGTCCTGAATATTAATACTTTCACTGCTTCTTTTTAGGATTAATGTTGGCATGGCATACAATTTCCCACTCTAGATTTTTCATCTGTGTCTTTATATTTAATATGCATTTTCTCTAGACAGATCATAATTAGGTCTTGCTTTTTCATTCGGTGTGACAGTCACTGTCTCTTAATTGGCAGCTCATCACTAACACTTAATACAAACATCTCTCTGTTTAGGTTTACGTGCCCATATTGCTATATGGTCCCTATGCGTCACATATGGGTTTTAACTTTTTCTTTTTTTTTCTGACTTCTTAAACTTTATTTTATTTTATTTTATTTTGTGGTACGCGGGCCTCTAACTGTTGTGGCCTCTCCCATTGCGGAACACAGGCTCTGGACGCACAGGCTCAGCAGCCATGGCTCACGGGCCCAGCCGCTCTGCGGCATGTGGGATCTTCCCGGACCGGGGCACGAACCCGTGTCCCCTGCATCGGCAGGCGGACTCTCAACCACTGCGCCGCCAGGGAAGCCCTCTTAAAGTTTATTTTGAGAGTATTTTAGACTACAGAGCCTTTGCAGAGGTAACACATGCTCCTCACACAGCTTTCGGCCGTGTTAACATCTCACTCTTGCAAATTAACCTGCCAACAAAATCTCTAACTGGACTTCACTGTGCCCACTGTTCCAGGACAACCCAGGGTCTCACCTCACCTTGAGTTGTCATCTTCTGTATTTTCCTCCCATACTTGACAGTTCCTCCATGTTGGCTTGTTTTTAGCAACCCTGACTCTTTTGGAAGAGTGCTGGTCAGGAAGCTTGTAGAATATGCCTCATTTGGGATTTGTTTTATTCTTCTCGTGGTTAAGCTGAGGTAATGGATTTTGTGTGTGGGGAGGAGATTTGCGCAGAGATGCTGTGTAACAGCACCATTCTGTCCCCTTACTGATGACGTGAAGCCCAGTTGTGGAGACACCTGGAGGGTGTAAAAGTAGTGTAAAATCACTACATTTTCCATTATAAACAAGCACCTTTTTGGGAGAAGAACTTCAATGCTATGCAAACATCTGTTTCTCGATTGTCTTTTACCAACTGGTTCTATCTTGTGTGCAGCAATTATTATTCCTGTGATGTTCTGATAACGATTTTCATTCCCTCATGTGTTTTTACCATTGATTGTAATTCTTTTGTAAGGAAGATTTCTCCCTTCTCCAACATTTATTTTTGGGGGATTTTCCAGGTATCCTTCTTTTATTGATTTCTAGTTTAATTCTCTTATGGTCTCAGAACATACTTTTTATGATTATAATCTTTTAAATATGTTATGGATTGTTTTATGCTAAAAAATGTGATCTGTCTTGGTGAAAGCCCCACGTGCGCGTGAGAAGATGTGTTTTGCTGTTGTTGGATGGAGGATTCTATGAAAGTCAGCTTGGTCCTGCTGGTGGATGGTGTTGTTCAGGAGATCTAGAAACACCCTCACTGACACTCTGCTTACTTGTTCTGTCAATTACTGAGAAGTGAATAAAATCTGTGATTATGGACAGACCTATATTTCCTTGCTATTCTAGCAGTTTGGCTTCATATATATTTTAAGCTCTGTCATTAGCTGTGTGCACACTTAGTATTCCTGTCTTCCTGGAGAAATGACCCCTCACCATCCTGTAATGTCCCTGATGACATGTATTTTCCTGAAGACTACATTGCCTTCAGTGTAGCTACTCAAGCTGTCTTTTGATCAAAATTGTATGATATATCTTTTTTCAAACTGTTCCATTTTAACCTCTCCATGTCCTCATGTTTAAAGTTGGTTTTTGATAGACAGCACTGAGTTGGCTCTAGCTTCATTTGTTTACTTTTAATCCAATCTGTCAACCTCTGGCTCTTAACTGGTATGTGTGGACCATTCACACTTAATGTGATTATTGATACAGCTGGATTAAATCCATCATCTTGCTGTTTTCTATTTGTTCTGTTTTTCCTCTTCTGCTTTCCCTTAGGTTATTTGAGCATTTGTTAATCATTTTAGGTTCTGTATTGATTGGTATTTATACCATATGTGTGTATATGTATATATACATCTATACCTATGAACCCATACAGGTATCATACATATATACATACGGTATAAGTATTATGCATATATACATATGTATACATATATATATATATTTTTACTAATTGCCTTAGGGTTTATAGTATATACCTTAAATTAATTGGAGCCCTTTATTCAAGTAGTACGATGCCTCTGCACATGTAGGACAAGGACCAACAGGGTTTTTTCCCAAGTCCTCACTCCATCCTTTTTCTCATTGTTCTCATTCGTATAGCTTTTACATAATCTATAAAAACACAGCACATTGTGGATAATTTTGCTTTAGATAGTCCATTGTTGTTAGAACAATTAAAGTAGGAGAATACATTTTTAACCTACCTTCATCTATTCCATGTCCTGTGTTCTTTATTTCTTTCTGTAGATCTAAGTGTAGATACCATATTTGTTCCTGAGAAATTGCCTTTCACTTTTCTTGTATTCTAAGTCTACTGGAAATAAATTTTCACTGTCCCTTTTTTGTCAGCAAAAGCCTTTATTGATCCTTCATTTTTGAAAGATATTTTTACTGGATTTATGGATTGACAGTAATTTTTTCTTTTAATCCTTTAAAGATGTCACTGCACTGTCTTCTGGTGTGTGTTGTTTCTGAGGAGTCCTCATAACTACCCTATTTGCTCCTCTGTAAGTAATTTGTTTCCCTGACCCTACAAGGCTTTTGTTAAGATTTTCTCTTGTCTCTTGTTTTCAGAAGTTTGACATGACATGTCTAGGTAAGTGTTGTGTTTGCTTGTTTGTTTCTTTTGTGTTCATCTCGCTTGGTGTTCTCTGAGATTCTCGAATGTGTGATTTGGTGTCTGTCATGAACTTGGGAGAGCTTTCAGTTGCTGTTCCTTAAAATGTTTCTTCTGCCCTATTCACTTCTTTTCACATGGGATTCCAATTATGCAAACAGCTGGTTCTTCGGTATCCGGTCTACAGTAAATTGATATTTGGACCTCCTGCCCCTCCCTCAACATAGACACACTAGTTTTTCTCTTTTTGCTTCAATTTGAGTAATTCCTGTTGATCTCTCTTCATATCCCTGGATTCCTTCCTCTGATGATCCTATTAAAGGGATTCTTCTTCTGTTATTTATTTTTTGCTTCTAGCATCTTCACTTGGTTATTTCTTGCAGTTTCTATCTCTTTGCTAAAATTACCCATCTGATCATGCACACTGCCCATCTTGTCATTAGAGTTTCTAACATATTAATTATCATTACCCTAATTCCCTGTCTGATAGTGCTAGCATCTGTTCCATATCTGAGTCTGGTTCTCGTGATTACTTTGACTCCTAAAAGTGTATTTTTGCTTGCTGTTTCATGTTCCTTGCGGAATTCTGGTGAAAGCTAGACATCTTGTGCAGCACAGTAGATACAGAAGTAAATAGTTTATAGACCTGAAAGTTGGCTCACCTTTCTGTCTGCTGGGCAAGGGTCTGAGCAAATCGAATTATGTTCCGGGCTGGATTTGGAGTTCTTGTTGCTATGGTTACACTCAGAGCACAGCAGCAGTTTAAATTCCTCTAGCAATCCTGGTGTTTAGGGAGAGGGTTGGTTTGGATATTTTTTCCTGGTGACCTGCTACATCCTCCCCCTTAAGGATTCCCTTTACCCTCGCCCACAGAGAGGGTCCATCTCTTGCAACTTACCTGTATGCCATGGGTCCTATCCTGGCAGGGTCTGGGGGTGAAAGGGATTCTATTGATCTGATCAAGCCATTCCTCAGCCACAGAGAGGCGCTGGTCCCTTGGTCATAAGAGGGCTGACCTCTTAGCTCTGAGGTGGTCCTGACTCCCTTTGTTTGAACCTGGCAAGCATTTCTGCGCTCCCCTAGGGTTGGCTTTTGTTCCCTGTTCCTCTCTCTGAGCTGCAACGGGATTTCTCCAGTGCCCTAAGGCTGACAGCCATTGCCCCTCCCTTTATACATATTTTCCAGATTGATTGATGTAAAATTGACACATAACATGGTGTAAGTTTAAGGTGTACAATGTACTGATTTGATACACATGTTTCAAAATTATTACCACACACCTCCATCACCTCACATAATTACCATTTCTTTTTTTGTGGTGAGAACATTTAAAGTTTAGTTTCTTAGCAAATTTCAAGTATATAATTATTAACTGTAATCACCTTGCCTCACCTGAGATGCCCAGAACTCATCCATCTTATAACTGGAAGTCTGTACCTTTCACCAACATCCCATCCCTGGCCCCTGGCAACCTTCCCTTTATTCTCTGTTTCTATGAGTTTGGCTTTTTCGAGGTCCACGTGTAAATAATCTCATATAGTAGTTGTCTTTCCCTTTCTGACTTATTTCACCTAGTATAATGCCCTCAGGGTCCCTCCATGGTGTCGCAAATGCAAGATTTCCGTTTTTTCTCATGTTGACTAATATTCCATTGTGTGTGTGTATGTGTGTGTGTGTGTGTGTGTGTGTGTGTGTAATCTTCATTTTCTTTATCCATTCATCTATTTATGGGCACTTAGGTTGTTTCCATATCTTGGCAATTGTAAGTAGTGCTGCTATGAATATTGGGGTGCAAGTATCTTTTTGAAATAATGTTTGCATTTTCTTTGGATATATACCCAGGGGTGGAATTGCTGGGTCATATGGTATTTTTAATTTTTTTGAGGAACCTCCATACAATTTTCCACAGTGGCTGCACCAGCTTACATTTCTAACCAATAGTGTATGAGGATTCCCTTTTCCCACATCCTCACCAACATTTTTTGTGGTCTTTATGGTAATAGCCATTCTGACAGGTGTGAGGTGATATCCCATTGTTGTTTTGATTTGCATTTCCCTAATGATAAGTGATGCTGAACATTTTTCCATGAACTTGTTCACCATTTGTGTGTCTTCTTTGAAAAAAACTGTTTATTTAATCTCTCTACCCATTTTTTATTATTTTTTTTTTTTTGCGATACGCAGGCCTCTCCCCGTTGCGGTCCCTCCCGCTGCGGAGCACAGGCTCCGGACGCACAGGCTCAGCGGCCATGGCTCACGGACCCAGCCGCTCCGCGGCACGCGGGATCCTCCCGGACCGGGGCACGAACCCTCGTCCCCTGCATCGGCAGGCGGACCCCCAACCACCGCGCCACCAGGGAAGCCCTCTCTACCCATTTTTAATCAGCCTTTTTTTTGCTACTGAGCTATGAGTTCCTTATATATTTTGGATATTAACCCCTTATAAGGTGAATGATTTGCAAATATTTTCTCCCATTCCATAACAGGAGGAAAACTGAAGAATTCACAAATATGTGGAAATTAAGCAATAGACTCCTGAACAACTAATCAGTTAAAAATAAAATAAAAATGAAAACATTAAAAAAAAGAAAATGGAAACACAACATACCAAAATGTGTGGGATGCAGCAAAATCAGTTCAAAGAAGGAAACTTATAGTGATAAATGCCTATATTAAGGGGGAAAAAGATCTCAAATGAACAACCTAACTTTACACCTCAAAGAACTAGAAGAAGGACGACCTAAGCTCAAGGTTAGCAGAAGCAAAGAAATAACTAGATCAGAGCAGAAGTAGATGAAGTGGAGATCAGAAAAACAGCAGAAAAGATGACAAAAACTAGAGCTGGTTTTTGCAAAGATAACACAATAGACACTTTAGCTAGACGAACTAAGAAAAAGGGGGAAAGACTCAAATAAATAAAACCGGCAATGAAAGAGGAGACATTGCACGTGATCCCACAGAAATACGAAGGCTCAGGGGCATCTCCCTCGTACGTATATGCTCAGACTTCTGCCCCTAGAGGATGTGGTGCAGAGGTGCTGTGTGTAGCTTCTTGCTGTTCAGATAGAAGCGGGGCAGCTGGTCCGTGCCCCGAAGGGAGGCTGAATTAAGACTCTTCCAATCTTTTCCGTCAGTGAGTTTTGTGGAGAAAAAACTGCAAAAAAAAGTGTGCTTTTCCACTATATCTGCGGTCCCCAGGGGCTCCCCCCGCACCTCTTGCCAGGGCGTGTGCAGTGCAGCAACCCACCCCCAGGTCAGCTCTGCTCAGGGGGCCGGCACCTCGCCCACGTCGAATCAGGGCCATGCTTGGTTCTACCTGCACGAGTCCATTTCTCTCTAAATCCCGGGCAATTTGGTTGGCTTTCAACTTCAGCATTTCAAAGTGGACAAGAAACATACAGCCTTGCTGTTTGTCTGGACTTTTTCATGGTGATCTTGGGAGCAGCGGTCCAACGAATACTCTCAATCTCCTTTGGAAACTGGGCCGCTTCTGCATTCCTTTGGGGTTCGGAGTTCTCAGTATCCTGTTCTGTTCACTGTCACCCTGTTAGCTCCCTGCTAATGATTTCTTCTGTGGTCGCCTTAGTTCATAAGTTTACTTCCTAAAGTAGTCTTCCTTCTAATAAACTGTCACATGACGCTATGTTTCCATTTCACCTCGCCTCCTTTGTACTATAGTTTTTTAAGATTTTGTGCACATGCTACAAATTCCAAACACATTGCTGTCATTTTGACTTTAAGTGGTTTGTCAGTGTTTAAAAAATTAAAAATAAACCTTTAATATATACCTTTGACTATTTCCCAAATTATTTTTTCCTTTTCGTGAATATAAGTAGCATCTGTTTTAATATCCTTTAGGCCAAAGAACCTCAATACGTACGTGGCAGCACACTTCCTGAGCACTTTTTGCCTTAAATGTCTTTATTTTGCCTTCGGTTTTGTTAGATATAGAATTTTGGGTTGAGGTTTCTCCGCTGTTAGTATTTAGATGTGCACGTCCATCATCTTTGGGCCCACGTGGTTTCTGTGTGCCATCTACCGACATTCCAATATCTCCCCCTTTAGAAGATACGTGGGTTTTCTCTGCCTTCTCTAAGACTTTCTCTTTATCATTGTTCTCAGCACCTTGACTGTAACACAACACAGTATGGGTTCCGCTGGGTGTGAATACTTGGGCTTGCTCCCACGCATTCCGGCCCTGAAAACCCGGCTGCTCAGGCCCCCGACGGGAGGCGGTCCCCCCGCTTCCCAGGAAAGGCCTTGTCTCGGCCCGGCCTGTGCTGTCACTGGGGGACTAAGCTTCGCATGCCTTGTTCATCCCCACCAGGTGTGGCCCCGGGGACGCTGCTCTGCCCCTCCGTCCCTCTTACCTGAGGGTGCCGGTCAGCCCCACACGTGCACCCCTGGAAGGCTCTTCTCTAGGTGTAGCTTGTAACGTGTGATAAGGAAATGATGTCCAGCACTTAAGAGACTGATTTTAAACCTAATTAAAATGCAGCTCCCGTGGCGTCTCGCGTTTCCCACTGTGGGTGGTTTGGCTTCTACCTATACCTCTGAGCTGCTCACAGACCCCACTAGATGAACCTCTCTCACTGCCACTCACACGCCCAGGCTCCACGGGGCCTCCTCCCCTGGGAAGGAGCTGAACCTGCCCAGAATGACCGAGGCCAAGGCTGGCCTTGTACCCACTGATCCCTCGGCTCCCGTCGGAGTTCCACCATCGGGGTCAGTGTGAATAAGAGAGGCGGCAGGGAACAGCCTGGCTCACACCTGTACAGACCAAGGTGACAATCAGCGTTTATCGCAGGTCTGCCCTGAGGCCGGCGCAGCGGGCGCTAAACGCTGGTGTATTAGACCTGTGAGGTCTCTGGCCCTGTGGAGCTGGGCACCTAGAACCCAGTTCAAACAAACAAAAACCACTTTCATATCACTGGTAAACAAAAATTTACTTTGTTTGGATAAGCAAATGTAATTTTTCCTCTTTGGAAGTGTTCTTGCCGTGAAGGAGACCGGCGATTGGTATAACCATTGGACACCACCGGGAACATCTTGGTGACGTACGTACCCTCACATAGAACCTCCATAGTGACTGGAGTGCATCTCTGGTCCCCACGCTTGTAGTTGGGGTGTCCCAGGGAACAGACAGATTAGAGCTTGGATTACAAAGCATGGAAGGAACATAGACTCTCAGCCCATTAGGAACCCTGAGCTCTTTCTGGGGACTCCCTGAGCCCCTTCCAGGGCATACCCTGAACCCCAGGAGGCGCTGAGTCCATCACGCTTCTGTTCTGCATCCCTATCCCGGGGGCCCTTCACGACGAAGCCACCCTGCTCTGTTACAAAACCCTCCGCTGTCAGACACCATCCCACAGTTAAATGTCACAGCTCTAGGACACCCAGTGTGCTATGTCACCAATACAACTTCAATTTCCAATGGTCAAGAGGTTTTTATTTTTCTCACTGTGGGTCTAAAATGATAAAACCCCAATCATTTCAGGATATAGTGTCTTATTTCTGTCTTTTGAGTGCTTTAACAGAGATGCAGAGGGTCCAACCATCCAGCAGAGCAAAATTAGAAGTAACCTGGCCTTATATTTGAGAAACAGGTATATCTTCCTGCCTCTTTCTTTCATCCTGAAAACCAAGCATCTTTCCAAGAGGCTGCACAGAAAGCTAAAGCCAGAACGAGCTGGTGCGTGGAGAAAACGAGGTGCTTTCACTGAAAAATCACTGTTTTTACATTTTCTCTCTATATTTTACAGCTACCCCTTAGTGGCAACATATCTTTCCATCTTCTAATGCTCTGCTCAGGGAGCGGAACCAAACTGGCTGATGCCTGTCGGCTGGGAGTCTGCAGCTGAGCAAAGGGCCCCCCATTAGATATTTATCATCTCAGGATCTTTCATCAGTACAGCTTCCACCATCAGATGCTGTTTCGTCTGCTAAAGACAGAAGCTGCTGCCCCTGGTGGGGCTGTTCTCCTCTCTTGCTCTCTTTTCTTTCTCCCTTTTCTTTCTCTTTCTCTCTTTCTTTCTTTCTTCCTTCCTTCCTCCCTCCCTCCCTCCTTTCTTTCTTTCTTCCTCCCTTTCTTCCTTCCTTCCTTCCTTCTTTCCTTCTTTCTTTCTTTCTTCCTTCCTTCCTCCCTTCCTTCCTTCCTTCTTTCTTTTTTCTTCCTTCCTTCCTTTCTCTCTTTCTTTCTTTTTTCTTTCTTCCTTCCTTCCTCCCTCCCACCCTTCTTTCTTTCTTTTTCTTTCTTCCTTCTTTCCTTCTTTCTTCCTTCCTTCCTTCCTTTCTTTCTTTCTTTCATCTCCCCCCCCCCTCTTTTCCCGTCCTGATCCAGGCAGACAGCTGGAGGGTGTAACACATCTCTTGCTTTCTCTCTCCTTGCTTCTCCTGGTGCCATTGTGCCCCCGTGACCAGCTGATATTCAGGCAGCCCCCCACCCCTGGCCTTGCATGATCCGTGGAGAAGATGCTGGTTTTGCTGGGCTGTGAACAGAGATGTCTCTGGAGTTTTGTTAGACGTGGATTCCTGCCTTGTCTGCTGTCCCTTCTCCACAGATACTTTCGTGCTGATCCATAAGCCCAACTGCCCCCCTGAGCTTAGCTGTGTGACTGTGAAGGTGGGGAACAGGGAAGAAAGGCAAGTGTCGGGTACAGTATGGACAGACCCAGATGACCGTGGTGTCCCCAGGCAGACTCTCCACCTCATTCTTCATGGAAAAATGGGCTCAGCGTGTCTTAAAGGTCCGTGCATGTCGGGGGGCACGTCGGGTGCCTGGGTCACATGCATTTCCACGGAGACCCCAGGAAACTTTGCGAAGCCTAGAAGGCGGGCTACTTCATCTGACTGTCTCGCTTGACCACGTCTGTCCTGGGATCCATCAGAATTGACCTTTAGAGCAGACTCAGGGGAGAGTCTCCTGAGGTATTGTAACAAGACTCTCCTGCTCAGGTGAGGAGGGGCCAGGTGCTGAGACAGGTGGGCGATTCCCCCTGACTGAGCGAGACGATGTCCAAATGTGTAAGACAATGGTGGGCCAGGTAGGGGTCAGGCCAGGTGGAGCTCAGGAAGAAACAGCAAAGGAAGATGAGCCCACGGTGTGCAGGGTCAGAAGCACAGGCTGCTGGCACCGAGGAGTTCTCACCCCATGGAGCAGGGCCCCAGGTACCAGCCTGGAACGGAGGACTCAGCCTTGGGACGAGCAGGTATCCAGACCAGGAGGACGCTGGGGCACAAGGACGGCCACTAAACAGGGTCCAAGGACAAACACAGCCATGGGAATAGGGGCCAGGGTAGGGACCACGGCTCAGAAACTGAGTGATAGTCATGTGATGAGGTCCAGGCACGAGATCACAGGGGGCCCCTAGCGCTGTACCCCTGGGCCTGCAGAGGCAGCTGGAGAGCCCTAGACTTTGTGCTGCACCCCCGGTTGGCCCTGGAGACCAGGCAAGGGAACCCAGAGGCCTCACTTTGCGGACAAGTGGCTGATGCTGAGGTTGGTATGAGGCAGGCCTGCAACTTTGTACCATGGTTCACGAGAGCAAGTGCTTCGCTTCCCGTTTCTGTGGGGCTCTTAGACCAGCGCCATCCGGAACCACAGATGATATGCCTGATACCTGCTTATCCACCTGCAGTGCAGGTGATGGCCAGAATGTGTCCTGAAGCAGGATATGAAGGTGGGTTCTGGGGAACAAGCCAGCAGCAAGGTGACATCTGGGTCAGTGACTATAGCCAGAGCTTCTGAACAAGTGAGGGTCCCTCATCATTCTCCGTGTAGAATCAGCTGAAAGGAGTGAGCTGTGAGCTCTGGGCACCACAGGGAGGAGCCAGGTGCCCCTGGGGGCGCATGGGATGGGAGGCATCAGTGTGGGGGTCAGGGGACAAGGCTGGAGCTCCCCCAGACCAGTGGCTACAGAAGGTATTTTGTGTCCTGGCCTCTTGGCAGATAAACACGTGTCCCAGGAATGCCCTGCTCCCTGGGATGGGGGGATGGCAGGGAGGGGTCCAGCTTGTACAGCACCTTGGGAGCTGGATGGGGAGTGCTCTGACCCACACCAACTTCAGGGTCGAGTAAAGTGAGAAGTCAGTGAACTTCAAAGTCCAGGGAAGAAAGGGCCGGAAAGCAAAGTTAAAAGACAGAGAAACATGGGACTTCCCTGGTGGTCCAGCGGTTAGGATTCCGAGCTCCCAATGCAGGGGGCCCAGGTTCGACCTCTGGTCAGGGAACTGGATTCCGCATGCTGCAGCTAAGACCTGGCACAGCCAAATAAATAAATAAATAAATTTTTTAAAAGGGAGAGAGAGACAGAAAAACAGAAGCAAGAAATCCCTTGCCTCGTTCTGGCTCCAAAAACAAAGACATTTGTATTCCTAACAATAAATCATGAAATAAATTTACATTAGAATATCACGTTAAATATTGTTATTCAAAATGCTCCATTTCATTAGAGCTTAGTTCTTTGTTTGTTTGTTTGAAACAGGAATTATTTAGACAGAGATGGTTGTAACAAGTAATAATGATAATAGTGGTAATAGCAATAACAACAAAGCGTCAGTAAGCTGTGAAACAGTTCCAGGCAGCCTGTATACGTGCTTGAAGTCCCAGAAGGAGAGGAAGGAGGAACGAGAAATATATTTGAAAAAATAATGCCCCCAATTTTTCCAATTTGATGAAAACTATAAACGCACAGATCCAAGGATCTCGATCAACTCCAAGCATAAGAAACATGAAGAATACTTCACAAAAGCACATCATAATCAAAAGTTCAAAACCAATGACAAAGAGGAAATCCTCAAAGCCTCCAGAGAAAAAACAATGCATTAAGTACAAGAAAGAAAGAAAAGAATGACAGCAAATTTCTCACCGGAAAAGAATGCAAGCGAGAAGACTGTGTGGAAACATATATAAAATACTGAAAGAAGAAACAAAAGTCAGCCTGGAATTGCATATACAGTGAAAGTAATTTTTAAAAGGAAAAAAAATGAAATCAAGATAGTTTTAGATTTGCAAAAGTTGAGATTCTTTACATTTGTAAAAGTAAACTGTATTTCCACAATAGCACAAATGTCAGCAGTGGGGAAATGAAGAAAAGTTTACTATTGTAAGGTTTTTACACTACAAGTGAAATGGACTAATGTCACTTGAGGGTGGATAATGATGTATTAAAACTTCGTGCTATCAATCCCAAAGCAGCCACAAACATAACAAAATACACATTTGTAGGTAATTATGCAAGGAAGTTGATAAATGGGGTTTACCTGGAAGTGCAAGTTTGGCTTAACCCAGGGAAATCAATTCCTGTAATTCATATTAGCCATATTAACAAAGTAAAAAAGAATAATCACATTACCATTTCTGCTGATTCAGAAAAAACATTTGACAAAATTCTACCTCTATTCCTAATAAAAATTATCAGCAAACTAATAGAAGGGAATTTTCCAAACTGATAAAGGCATTTGCAACAAACCTACAATTAACAACATATTTAAAGGTGAAGGACTGAATAATTTCTCTCTAAGATTAAGAACAATGCAAGGATATCTGCTCTCACCACTCCTATTCAGGATCATTCAGATTAGAAAGAACAAGTGAAACTATATTTATTTTCAGACAACATAATAGTCAATGTAGAAGCTCCAATAAAATCTGCATCCCCCCCAAATCTACTAGAATAAATAAGTTTAGCAAAGTTACAGAATACAGTGTCAATATACTTAAATGAATTGTATTTTTGTATACTAGAAATGAGCAGTAAAAAATTAAAATTTTAAGATGCCATATAAAACAATATAAAAAATATGAAACTTAAGGATAAGTCTGTCAAAAGATCTTTAATACCTGTACACTGAAAACTACAAAACACTTTTCAGAGAAATTAAAGAAAACTAAACAAATGAGCTATTTACTATGTCTATAGATCCTGACTTGGTAGAATGTGAAATCTCCCCAAATTGATCCAGAGTCAATGCAATCCCAGTTAAAAATCTCTGCAGCCCTCTTTGTTGAAACTACCATGTTGATTCTGAAAGTTTTATGGAGATGAAAGGAACCTGGAATGGTCAAAACAACTTTGAAGTAGAACAGAGTTGAGGATTAACATGACCTGCCTTTCAAGACTTACCATAAAGCTACAGCAGTTGAGGCCATTTTGTATTGTAACCAATATATACAAATATAAATGCAACAGAATAGAGAGGCAACATAGAGTCACACACATATGGACAAATAATTTTTGACAAAAGTGCAAAGGAAAATCACTTGAGAAAGAATAGTCTTTCAAAAAACTGGTATCGAACAATCGGATATTAATGTCTATATCAACATCCGTGTAAAGAACTTCAACCCAGATCTCTTAAAAGAATTAACTCAAAACAAATAATCTTGGCCCTAAATGCAAATCTAAAACTAAAGCTTCTAGAAGATAATGGAAAAGAAACATTGCGAACTTCAGTTAGGTGAAGATTACGTAGATATAACACCAAAACCACAATCCACCATTTTCTTTTTTAAAAAAGAAGTATAGGGCTTCCCTGGTGGCACAGTGGTTGAGAGTCCGCCTGCCGATGCAGGGGACGCGGGTTCATGCCTCGGTCCAGGAAGATCGCACATGCCGCGGAGCGGCTGGGCCCGTGAGCCATGGCCGCTGAGCCTGCGCGTCTGGAGCCTGTGCTCCGCAACGGGAGAGGCCACGACAGTCAGAGGCCCGTGTACCGCAAAAAAAAAAAAAAGAAGAAGTATAATTGATATTGTGAATGAGGAGAGAAAAAAGAATCACATACAATTCTCGATTAAAATTAAAAATTGTTCATTAGGAACAAGGCATGGATGTCCCCTCTGACAGCTCCTATTCAACATAATAATGGAAACCTACCTAATGCAATAAGATTAAAAAAGAAAGAAAAAAAGAAAAGAAAATGTACATAGATTGGGAAGGAAAAAACAAAACTGTCTTTGTTCACAGATGACATGACCATCCACAAAGAAAATGTAAAGGACTTGATAAAAGACGCCTGGAACTAATAAGCAATTACAGCAAGGTTGCAGGATACAAGGTTAATATAAACAAGTCAGTTGCTTTTTCATGTACTGGGAATGAGCAGCTGGAACTTGAACATAAAACTCAACACCATTTACATTAACCAAAAAATCAAATACTTGAGCATAAATATAAGAAATATATGATACTTATGTGGAGAACTGCAAAATACGCATGAAAGAAATCAAAGAATATCTAAATAAATGGAGAGATAGTCAGTATTCATTGACAGGAAAATTCGCTATTGTTAAAGCATCATTCTTCCTAACTTGATGTATAGCAGATCTGCTGCAACGAAGCACCACAACTGGATGTTTTAAAACAACAGGAATTTGTTCTCTCGCAGTTCTGGAGGCTGAAAGTCTGAAATCAAAGTGTTGGCAAGGCTACCGTCCCTCCAAAGCCCAGTCTGGGGGAGTTCCCTTCCTTGTCTCCTCCAGCTTCTTGGAGCCCTGGCACGCTTAGCTTGGGGCAGTGAAACTCCAGTCTCCTCCTGTCCTGGGGGCCACCTTCTCCCTGTGTATCTCTGCATGTTTTCCCTCTTACATGCCTGTCCCTGTGTCCAAATTTCCACTTCTAATAATATCACCCTCGTATTGGATTACAGCCCACCCTAATAACATCATCTTGACTTGGTTACATTGGCAAAGGGCCTATTTCTGAATAAGGTCACCTTCACAGTTGCCAGGGGTTAGAAATTCGATATATATTCGGTGGGGACACAATTCAACTCATAGCATCAATCTAAATCCCAGCAAGTCATTTTGTGGATATTGACAAACTGATTCCAAAGTCTATATGGAGAGGCAAAGACCCAGAATAACCAGCACAATACTGAAAAAGAACAAAGTCGGAAGTCTGACACTACCCGACTTTAAGAGTTACTATATAGCTGCAGCTTAGGGTCAGTAAAAGAAGAGATAAATAGATCAATAGTGGCCCAGAAATAGATCCATAAAACTGCACTCCACTGATCTTTGACAAAAAAGCAGAGGCAATTCCATGGAAAAGGAATGGTCTTTGCAACAAATTGTGCTCGAACGAGTGGACATCCACCTAAAAAAAAAAAAAAAAATCTAGACCTTAAACATTTTGTAGAAACTAACTCTGAGTGGAACATAAATCTAAATGCAAAGTGTGAAACGATAGCTTCCAGAGGTACCTAGGAGAAAGTCTAGGTTACCTTGAGTTTGGTGATAATGCTTTAGATACAGCACCAAAAACACAGCCCATGGAAGAAAAGATTGACTTTATTAAAATAAAAAACAGTAGATATGTTCTGCAAAAGACACTGTTAAGGGAATGACAAGACAAGCTACAGACTGGGAGAAAATCACTGCAATAAGTCTGGTAAAAGACTTGTTTCCAAAATACACGAAAAACTCAACAATGAGAAAACAAACAACCTGATTAAAAAATAGGCAAAGGACCAAAAGAGACACCTCACCAAATAAGATATACAGATGGTGAATAAATGTGTGAAAAAGTGGTGTTCTTCATATGTCATTAGGGAATTTCAAATTGAAGCAACAATGAGATATCCCTACTCCCTTATCAGAATGGCCAAAATCCAAAACACTGACATCACCAGGCCTGGTGTGGCTGGAGAGCAGCAGAGCCTCTCCTGCTGCTGGTGGGCACGCAGGATGGTGTGGAAGACAGTTGCTTACGGAGCCAAGCAGTCTTCCCGTTTGATCCAGCAATCATGCTGCCAGGTATTTACCCAAATAAGTTGAAAACTTATGTCCACACAGAATCCTGCACACCGATGTTCAAAGCAGCTTTACTTAGATGTCCTTCAGTATGTGAATGGATAAGCAAACTGGTGCATCTGTGCAATGGGATATGATCAGTGATAGAGCTATAAAGAGAAATGAGTAATCAAGCCTTGAAAAGACATGGAGGAATCTTAAAAGCCTATGAGTAAGCAAAAGAAGCCCATCTGATGGCTACATACTGCAAGATTTCAACTATGTGACATCCTGGAAAAGGCAGAGCTACAGAGACAGTAAAGGAATCAGTCCGTGATTTCCAGGGACTTAGGGCGAGGCAGGGTGGGATGAACAGGTGGTACACAGAGAAAAAATTAATCATTTCTGTATGATACTGTGATGATGGCTACATGACAAGATGCATCTGTCAGAAGCATAGAATGTACAACTCAAAGAGTGAACCCTAGGGGCTTCCCTGGTGGCACAGTGGTTGAGAGTCCGCCTGCCGATGCAGGGGACACGGGCTCGCGCCCCGGTCCGGGAAGATCCCACATGCCGTGGAGCGGCTGGGCCCGTGAGCCATGGCCGCTGAGCCTGCGCGTCTGGAGCCTGTGCTCTGCAACAGGAGAGGCCACAACAGTGAGAGGCCCGCGTACCGCAAAAAAAAAAAAAAAAGAGTGAACCCTAATGTAAACTATGGACTTTACTTAATAACATTGTATTAATACTGGTTCATCAATTATAAGTAATATACCACACCAATGCAAAATGTATATAGGGAAAGAGGTGGTATATGGAAACTGTGATTTCTGCACAGATTTTTTTCTGTAAACCTAAAATGCTCTAAGAATAGGCTATTAAAATATTTTAATTAGTTATACAAAGTTCAAAACTATGTATAGTAACAGAAAACAAATTGATATTTGTTGGGGGAGGAGTAGGTGGAGTGGGCAGGATTTGGTGATTTTTAATAAGTGTATCCTTATGTCAAAACTTATCAAATTCTACACTTTAAACATGTGAAGTTTCCTGTATGTGAAATATATCTCAATAAAACTTAAAAATACTGCAGGTACCAGTTCAGATCTCACTTATCATTTACCAGAGTTCAATATTTACTGGGTTTTTTGAGGTAAAAGTTATATATTCAATGAATTATTAAAAACCTTAAATTTATTTAAGTTTTAAAAAACTTAAATGAACGTCTGATGGGTTTTGACAAATATAGACTCTCACACAACCCTAATCTGTCAAGATGTAAAATACCACCACCACCCGTGACAGTTTCCTCACAGCCTTTCCCATTCGACACGTCTTACCTGAGTCCCCAAATGCTTCTTCCCACCGTAATTAGGCAGATGCTCCTTTCAGTTTCTTCCGTCACTGGTTAGTTTTGCTAGAGCTAGATTTACATACGTTAGTTTTTTCTAGCACCTCATGTAAGGAATCACATAGTGTATATTCATCTGTATAAGGTATCTTTCAATTAGTGTAACGTTTTCCGAGGTTCCTTCTGGTTTCAGAAATAATCGTTTCTCCCATGAACACGTGACTTAACAAAATAACTAACCTCAGGGGACTAACAGGGTCGCAGGCACATCGTGCTCAGTTAATACCTGTTAGTTTTCCAAACCATCCACCTTATTCTGTAGCAGAGCCGGGTGGTGTAAGTATACACCAGCCAGTGTCAGCGAGAGGGGACCCAGTGTCTGTCCCAAGGCTCTCTCAGCTCCTTTGGTTCTGAAAGGTGATTGGGTGGGTGCATTAATACCTCCCCAAAGGCAGAGGCCGCGCCCTTTATGGTGGCACGTGTGGGTTCCTGAAGGAGCCACAGCAGCAGGTGAAGTGACTTTAACAGCTACCAGGCGATACTGCTGGGGCTGTCTGAGGCCACTGACTGACAGGTGCCAGAGCATAACCCCACCACCTGTGTTTAGGTGCGGCCGGCTTCATGGTGAAGCTGATGCTTCAGAACTCCCCATGTGGTTGGACTGAGGTCAGAATTTTTTAAAACAATCATTGATTTATTTTTTTAAATTTTTTTGTGGTACGCGGGCCTCTCACTGTTGTGGCCTCTCCCGTTGCGGAGCACAGGCTCCGGACGCGCAGGCTCAGCGGCCATGGCTCACGGGCCCAGCCGCTCCGCGGCATGTGGGATCTTCCCGGACCGGGGCACGAACCCGTGTCCCCTGCATCGGCAGGTGGACTCTCAACCACTGCACCACCAGGGAAGACCCCAATCATTTATTTTTTAGAGCAGTTTTTAGAGTAACAACAAAATTGAGAGGAAGGTACAAAGATTTCCTTTATATCCCCTCCCTCCACACATGCAAAGCCCCCCATTATCAAGATCGCGTACCAGGTGGTACATTCATATGAACCTACACTGACACATCATAATCACCCAAGTCCATAGTTTACCTTCGGGTCACTCTGTGCTGTCCATTCTCTGGGTTTGGACAAAAGGATAATGACATGTATTCATCACTGCGGGATCATACAGAGTATTTTCATTGCCTTAAAAATCCCCTGTGCTCCTCTTATCCATCCTCCCCTCCACCCACACCCTGGTAACCACTGATCTTTCTACTGTCTCCATAGTTTTGCCATTTCCAGAATGTCACATAGTTGGAATCATACAGTATGCAGCCTTTTCAGATTGGCCTCTTTCACTCAGTAATGGCTCCTTTCCTGATAGTTCATTTCTTGTTAGTGCTGAGTAATATTGCATTGTCTGGTTGAACCACAGTTCATTTATACATTCACCTACTGAGGGATAGCCTTGCTTCCAATTTGTGGCAATTATGAAGAAAGCTGCATTTGTGTGCAGGTTTTTTGTGCACATAAGTTTTTACCTCTTGAGTACATACCAAGGAATGTGATTACTGGATCATGTGGTCAGAGTATGTTTAGTTTTGTAAGACCAAGCTGTCTGCACCATTCTGCGTTCCCACCAGTAAAGAATGAGGGTTCCTGTTGCTCCACATTCTCACCAGCATTTGGTGTTGTCAGTGTTTTGGATTTGGGCCATTCTAATAGGTGTGTAGTGGTATCTCATTAGGTTAGACTTTTGAAAGTACACGCTACCCTCTCATCTTTCTCCCTGTAGGTATTTCCTCAGGAACTTCCCTCAATGAATCACTTTCCCAAGAATTCCGTTCTCAGCCTCTGGGGGAGCTGACTGCAGACAGCGGCAGACAGATCACCAAAAGACTGGTAGAAAGAGTAACACTTCAACAACTACCTGGATATTTCCAAATGTCCCAATGTTTTGCTTTTAGCAGTTAAAATATATGGATATTTCTCTCAACTCTGCCCACCAGTTTTTGGCATTTAGTTTTAAAGAAGCCAAGAGGACCAGGAGAAGTCACCTGACATCTTTGAAACAAGATGATGGGAGAGTTTGCCCCCAGCCCTCCTAGGCTGGCATGGTCATGGGCGTGCACGAGGGTGACGGCTGTTTGGTGGTGGGTGGACAGCGGGTGCGACAGAGACTACTAGCCTCAGAGTCACGAGCCAGGACCCCCGCTTCTGGATCCATCACTCCTCAGGCGTGGGACCTTGAGCTACAGTTTTCTTATCTATAAATTGGGAGTAAAAATACCTACCCTGAAGCGGTTTTCAGAGGATTACTTGAAATAAGATGTATAAAATGTTGGTGTTTATGCAAGCGTCTCTTTAGGTTACATACTTCAGGGTACAATAGCTTGGTTAACCCTAACCTTGATCTTCACTAGACAATGCTGAGTGTTCTTCAAAGTGGTCCTGTTGATTTACACTCCTGTTAGCAGCACGTAAGAGTTCTAGAAAGTGGAGAGCATTGCTCTGAATTCTTCACTCGTGCCTCCTGTTAGAAGTACATCCGTAATCATTGGTAAGTGCCTTTGTAATTTCTCCCACTAGCAGCCCAAGTGCATGTCTTTGTGTATCACATTGACCCTGGGTTTGGACAATGCAACATTAGGAGACATACTGTGAACAGAGGCCACATCTCTGCTTTCATGGTTGGCTCAGCTACTCTGTGGTCCTCTGCTACTCCATGGTCCTCTCCTAGGAAGAGTGCCCTCAAGAGGAAGGTGGCCCTTCAGCCTGAGGACAGAGCTGGACCCTAAGGCCCAGCGACATTGGTGTAACCACAATCCACTTGCAGATGAGATTTGAGATACTTTGTTATACAGCAAAAACTGACACATTCCATCAACATTAGAGAAATAAACTGTCATTTTGTCATAAAATGGAATACTTCATAAATCCATGAAAAATGAATAGTTACATATGTCTACATGGATGAGTACTCTAAACATAGCATTAAGTAAAAAAGCAAGTTTTAGAAAAATATTTGTAATATAATAGCGTTCATATTAACCTTAAAAATGCAAAGTGTACACGTGTGGTAAAGGATCTTATACCATAGATCTGGGAATGATGGTTGCTCCCTTAGGGTTGGTGGTTGCCAGAATTTAACTGTGCTGACAGGCTTTTATTTCTTAAGCTGGGGGATAATTTCATAGTTAGTCATGGCATTATTCTGGTGTATTTTATATTCTTAAATATTATCTACTGAATTTTTAAATGTAAAAAAATTAATTGAAGTAATTTTTAGATCTATGAAAATGACACTCAGATGTTAGTCACAGACGTTGTGGTTGAGTCTTGGTCACTTAGGTAGAATGAGGTCCATGTTTACCTGTTGGCTGGATCCTATTTGTGTCCACACCTGTGACTGTCCTGACAGCAGGGTGGGCACGGGGTGCTGGACTGGAAAATCCTACCGGATTCCTCACATCAGAGGAAGCTGGAGTCGTGCTGGATCTTCTCCAGGAGATCAGTTCATTTCTGAGGCTACCTCTCCTCCTCCCCTCACCCACCTGAAGGTGCTTGGGTGCTGTGGTCTGCGGAATCACATGTTCATGACTTTTCACAAGCTTGTGGCCAAGTTATTCCTGTAGAGGAATAGAAATTGAGTTATGAGCCAGGAGGGGTGCGATGCTGCCTTCCTGACTGCCTGCGGGACTCCCTGCAATCAGCTCTCGTGGGATGACACACTGTAATTGCACTTCCCTCAGATTTGCTGAGATCTATCAACGTTTTTGTTCTGTTATCTGTGTGTTCTCTGAATTACAGGAATTCAAATGTGTACTTCTTGGATCCTCATTTTACTTGTTTTAGGTTTAACCTGCTTTTTTTCTGGGTTATTAAGGTAGAAGATTAGATAATTTATTTTATACCATCCTATTTTTAATTTAGCATATAGACTATAAACTTCTATTTTACAAATCCTTTAGCTGCGTACTGCAAATTGTGATGTGTTATATTGTTTTCATACAGTTCAAAATGTTCTCTAGTTTTCCTTTGATTTTTCCTTTGACTCAGAGGTTACTTATAAAGGTACTACTTAATTTCCAAATACTTGGTGATTCTTGAAATATATTGTTATTATTGATTTTTAATCTAATCTCTTTGTGATCAAACTCTGTAGGACTTTGGTTCTGTTAATTCATTATTTGTTTTGTAACTTAGCATCCAGTCTTTCTTGGTGAAGGTTAGATACACTCTTGGAAATTGTGAGTATTCATATTTGTTGGATAGAGCATCTGTAAATGTCAGTTAGGTCACGTTAGTTGATAGACTTGTCTAAGCCTCTACATCCCTATTGATTTTGTGTCTACTTGTTCTATCAGTTACTGGGAAAAGAGTATTTCAATTTCTAAATATAATTGAGAATTTCGCCTTTCACTCTGTCAGGTTTTGCTGCATGAATTTTGAATCTCTGTTACTGGGTGCATACATATTTAGAAGTGGTATGTCTTCTTGATTTTTTTTACCCCTTTATCATTAGTAAATATTTTTCTTTAACTCTCTCTTCTGTATACTTTTTCTGATATTATCATAGCCACTTCAGCTTTCTTATGTGTAATGTTCTGATAGAATATCATTTTCTATCCATTGAGTTCTAACCGTTCTGTGTGATTATATCAATATTTAAAGAGATTTTCTTGTAGGTGCACATACTTGTGTCTTGATTTTGTTCTGTGATCAATTCTGACAAAGTCTTTTTTACTGAAGTGTTTAGACCATTTGCATTTATCAATATTTCTCAGATTTAAACTATAGTTTTTCTCTCCTTCCCCTCATGCAATATGTGCTTTGTTTTATTTTTGTTTATTGCTCTATTAAATATTATCTGAGCATTTTTTCATAATTCTACTTTATTATCATTGTTGGCTTATTAGCTTCAGTACTTTGATTTAACTGTTTGAGCATTTAGAAATCACTATATTCACCTGTACTTTCAAATATTTAATATTAGAACATCCATGTAAAATATAAGAATCTTATAACAGATACTTCTGCTTACCACCTTTGTCCTTTGTGTCATTATTGTCATACATTTTACTTCCACATATCATATTTATTTATAATGTATTGACTGAGATATAATTGACATACCATAAATTTTGCCTTGTTAAAGTGTATTCAGTGGTTTCCAGGCTATTCACAGAGTTGTGAAAACGTCACCACTTTCTAATTTAAGGGCCGTTTTGTTGCCCTCCAAAGATGCCTCCTACGCGTTAGAAGTCACTGCCCACGCCCTTCATCCCTGGAAATTGTTCATCTATTTCCGCCTCCATGGATTAACTTATTCTGAACATTTTGTGTAAATGGGATGATACCATGTGTGTCCTCTGTGACTGGCTTTCTGCCTTTAGCATCCAGGGTTCACCCATGTGGTAACAACCACCAGCACCTCAATTTAAAAAATTACTGGGGTGGAATTCACACAACATAACATCTGCCATTTTCAAGTCAACAGTCCAGTGGCGCTGATCCCTTTCACAATATTTTGCACCCACCACCTTTATCTAGTTCCATAAGAGTTCCGTCAATTCAAAACCTCAAGCCCATTAAGCAGCTGCCCTCCGTTCCTCACTCTCCCCAAGTCTGACAACTGCAATCTCCATTCTGCCCCCGTTGTTTGTCTGTTCCGGGCATTCAGTACGAATGAGATCATGCATTATGTGACCTCTCGTGTCTGGCCGGTTTGTGACTTGAACCGTTCTCAGTCCTGTGTGAACTCTGAGAATTTTATAGCTTATACATAAATATACATATACATTTGGGGGGTCAGAAGCTGTTATTGCCCAGACCCATGGTTTTTCACCCTACGAATATGCAGATTGGTATTTAGCCAAAGACTCCAGGGGACCCAGTGCAGGTTTCCTGGGTGGCTTCTCTGCACAGCTTCTTCCTTTCTGATGCTCTGCTCTGCACCTTCTCTCCACCCGTGTCTCCTCAGCACAGTGAGGCTCAGGCTCTGCTGGTTCCGTCTGCTTGTACTGAAATTGCCTCCAGATAGAAAGCCACGTCTTTCCTTATCTCTAGAATCAGTCATCCTGTGCCCGTTGTCCATGCATCAAATTCACTGGTTTATATATATCGTGTGTGGTTTTGTAGTTGTTTGCAGGCCGAGGTTAAGTCCAAAGCCTGTAAGATACTTTTAAAGAATGAACATTGACCTTCACTTCAAAAGCGGTGTTCTAGTCTCAGCTTTTCAGAAATCACAGGTGTGCTACCTTTCCTCCAGCTTAGACGTCCCACCCCAGGAGCCCTCCCTGACCTCTCTGGCGAGGCTGGCGCCTCCATCACAGGCTGTCCTATCATCGTGGGTGTCCCGTTTGCTACTCCCATCCCACTTGTACTTCCGTGTTCAACGTCTGTCTTCCCCGTGAGACTGTAACTTCTTAGAGGGCAGAAGACCTGAGGCCCGCCTTGTTTATAGCTCTGTCTGCCAAGCCTAGAATAGAACCTTGAGCACAGGCTTTCAGTGAATACTTGAGGGATGAATATGTGTGTATTAAAAAATAAGTTTATAACATCAATTATTATTACCAGCCCAGTAACCTTGGGAAATATCTTACAGAAGCTCGTCTCTCAATTTCCCTCATCTGGAAATTGAAGAGATGGTTGGATACTGTGAAGTTCCCATACACTCTACAATTCTTTTTTTTTTTTTTTCATTTTATTTGATTCGCACAACTACTGGTAGGGAAGAAAAGATAATCATTTTAATTCTCAGGTTATAAGTGAGAAAAGCATTTTCAAGGAGATTAAGCAAACTGTCTAAGATTACATAGCCAATTAGTTAGTAGAGAAGCCGGGGTTCAAATTCACTTGGCAATTAATCATTCTCTATTCTAAGACATCACTTCTGCTGTAACTTAATTCCTCTGTCACATTTTTTTTCTGTGTATTTACGTCCTGCTTCCTCGCCTAGATTGTGAGCTTCTTGAAGGCTACAAACGTGGGGTGCGTATCTTTGTGATTTCCCCCAGGTAGCTGCCTGTGGCACAGGCAGTAGTGGACAAGAAAGGTTTATCATTTGGTTTGCTTCTCTGTAACAAACTTGAACTTGGGCTGCACACCTGGAAAGCCCCTCCTTACACATCTGTGCACCCCACGTGCCCTACAGGACTAGTCCTGGGGTGAGTGGTCAGGGCTGGTTGTTGGACAAACGCATGGCTGATGAGCAGAGTCCAGGTTGTGAGCCCCTCCCAGCTGGACCTCCCAGTGTCAAGGCTGTGACACTGCAGCCCAGGTTCTGTCCAGAGGGATGAGGCTGGCAGGTCTACGCGTAGGTGAGGAATTCACCCTCCCTATGCGTTTGTGCTCTTTTAGCTTTTGCTGCATCTTCCATCCTGGCACCAGATTAACTTTTCTCAAATTTTTACTTAATCAGACTTTAAAACCTCGTATGCTTTCTTGTATAGATGGTGCCATAAATGTGTATGTGTGTGGTTATAAAAGAGTAGGATGGGTGATTCTGTTGCCAACTGAAGGTGAGCAGATCCTGCCTGTAGAGAACAAGTTCATTTTTTTTTAATTAAAAAAATTTTTTTTAAGATTTTTTTGATGTGGACCATTTTTTAAAAGTCTTTATTGAATATATTACAATATTGCTTCTGTTTTATGTTTTGGTTTTTTGGCCTCGAGACATGTGGGATCTTAGCTCCCAGACCAGGGATTGAGCCAGCACCCCCTGCATTGTAAGGACAAGTCTTAACCACTGGACCGCCAGGGAAGTCCCAAGTTCATTTTTTAAATGATAGTAAAACTCTTTCTTGAGCAAATAAAACTCCTGCAGGTTGACCTCAGCCTGCGGCCCGTGGGTTTGTGCCCCGCCGTGGGTCGCGTGCTGCCTTTGCTTGGATGTCTTCAATGTCTTCTACTTGGCTGTGCGGAAACACCCACGTTTCTCTGGGATCTGGGTGCACAAGCTGCTCCATCAGCTGCTTCCACCTGCGTTCCCGCATTCTTCTCCCCTCTGCTCCCGTGCACATCCTCCCGGCTGACTCTGCTATCGACGCCTCCTCCAAGCAGGCAGCACTTGGCCATCTGGCTCAGCTCACATCGCCCCTGTGCCTGTAGCAGGATCTCAGCACTTTGTCTGCTGGAGTCCAGGACTGCATCCGCCACAGTTAGCTTTTCCTAGTGACTCCTGCAGAATGTGTGCATATACCTGCCCCTCACAGTTGCATAGCCCTTTTTGTTCATTCCTTGAAAGCATTTTATGTATCTTTACCACCAACTTACAGATGTGGAAACTAAAACATTGAAAGATAAGTGATTTGACCAAGGCTGTATGGTTATCACCTTGTCAATGGCCTTTCTGTGAAATTTTACCTGGACTCGTAGACCCAGTATTTGTATATTTATCTACCTTTCCTATTAGTTTTAAACTTTTTTGTGGGCATGTGTCTTCCCTTTCCAACTTTTATGCAATCCAAGCACTTCTCAAGGTGTTTGGAGCACAGCACACGATCAATGAATGTTTGAGATTAGAATGGAGTTTGTGCTAAGCGCATGTGTGTGTGTGCATGTGTGTGCACGTGTGTTTGTGTGCGTTTGCATGTGTGTCACATGTGGTGATCAGGGGACAGCGTCCAGAGCAAGCTGAGGGGTGACAGGAAAAAGAGGGATTTTTTTTTTTTTTTTTCCCGGTACGCGAGCCTCTCACTACCGTGGCCTCTCCCACTGCGGAGCACAGGCGCCGGACGCCCAGGCTCAGCGGCCATGGCTCACGGGCCCAGCCGCTCCGCAGCACGTGGGATCCTCCCGGACCGGGGCACGAACCCACGTCCCCTGCACCGGCAGGCGGACTCCCAACCACTGCGCCACCAGGGAAGCCCTAAAAGAGGGATTTTGAGTCAAGGAAATATGTTTCAGGTGACATGGCGTCACTGGAGGTTGAAACTGGCATTCAGGGCTGGTTTCCCCAAAACTTGTCCTTTTTCACTTTAATTTCCTCTTTGATGGTGACCACCTGCTACCCACTGGCCCATTTCTATCTTTAACTCACCCCTGGACCCACCCCTCCCTTCTTGTTTACCTGCTTGAATGCAAACTGAGCCTTCAACACAGTAGAAGCTTTACTGATATAAATGATGACAGCATGGCCGTGGTTTCCTGAGCAGCAGTCATTCTGCTTTGTAAACACCCCGTGGAAATAGGGCTGGAAAGATTATGTGTGTGTGTGTGTGTGTGTGTGTGTGTGTGTGTGTGTCTGAAAACGAATACACACACCACACATGTCCGTGCACAACCCCTAGTCAGATTTTGCAAAGGATGTTTAAAGCAAATTCCACTGCAGCATCGGTGAGGTGAGACCCAGCTGACGACGTGGTTTCCATGGAGATGATTGAGCATGGTTCGCAAAAATAGCTTGTTTTGCGCCTGAGAAAACGTGGAATAGTGGCATGGCTCCCACGTGCTCTCACCCCACCCACCAGAAATTTAGCCCGAGGGCGCCTGGGATGTGGCGGCTCAGGAGAGGAAGTCTGGGAAGCAGGGTCTATTCCAGCCAGACAGGCTGTGGCCTGGGCCTGGGCACCCGGAGCGGGCGCCCTGCCCTGCCGGTCAGTCGGTAGCATTGTCAGTGCTCGTGGGCACGTAGGGCACCTACAGGAGACGCATCATCACGTCGGCTTCTCATGACTCACATGTGAGGCTGGTGCTTCAGGTCCACTCAGCCCGCGTGTAGCTCCCCGAGCCCCGTCACGGCACGCGCGTTGGCTGGGGACAAGAGCCCAGGTCGAGGAACACCAATGTGTTGACGGAGGACCTCGATCACGGCGTGGCTCCCGGGAGACAGTCTAAGGGAGGGTGGGGCCCCGGGATGAGTGGTGAGGATGGGAAGATGTTGAAGGAGGACCAGCCGTAAGCATCAGGTCCCTTCTCAAGGCCGGGGTGCAGCTGGGGGCTCCCCCATTCACCTGGCGGACACTCACGCTGCTGAAGGGGGTTTGGGGGCTTGCCGATCAAACTGCTTCACCCAGTCTCTCCAGCGCTTTCTTGGGAGGACAGTCCCCCTGGGGGCAGCTGCAGCTGAGCCACTGCCCCGCGAGTCAGCAGCGCATGCGAACCCACCCTAGAGCCCGGAGCTGCAGCCCCGGCCCTGGTCCAGCCCAGCTCCTCTCCTGGCTCTGGCTCAGTCCCGAGCCTGTGGGGGGTTTAGGGCTGTTACCCTCTAGACAGCAGCAGTGCTGAGTGGCCCTTCAGATCCCACCCTGCGGAGACTAATGGAGGCTCTTCCTGACAGCTGAAGTTTGAAAAAAGTTCTCTTTGCTTTGTCCAGGTATTGGTAAGAATTTGTTTTTCCTCCCTGGTCTTTTGATGGAATTACTGCACCCAAGACCATCAAGAGACCCACCTCCCAAGCTGGACGTGGTCCTGCCCAATTCGGAGGGACGGGTCTGTCTGGCTGTGTCTCTCCTTCAGCTTCAGGACGTGGGGTTTGTGGTCCTCCCGGATCCAGGCTCGGAAGGTGCAGAATAGGGGAAAGAGCGGTGGGGGGCCTCCCTCCAGCCCCCGCTGACCCCGTCCTTCTGTTCCTCTAGGATCCTCGTGGTCCTCAGCTCGGATAAGACGGAGGGGATGCAGAACAGCTGCACAGCAGGGCAGCTGCAGGCCCAGAAAGGCCGGGTCCTGCTCCTGAGAGAGAAGCAGAGAACAGGATCGGGGTGCTCCCGGCGCGGCTGCTCCCTCACCTTGGGGACAGACGCTGGCGGACAGAGGAACACAGCCAGCATTTTTGATATTTCACAGTGTAAGGACCAGGGGACACTTTTCACCTGTGCTGTGTGCAAAGTTCTGATGAGGTTCTTATAATCAAGTCTTTGCCCTAAAGACTCTTACAAACCATGTGGTAGATGAACATATCAAAACTGAGTATTTTTTTTTCAAAAAAGAATACATGGATTGATTTGTACTAAAGTCAAGTTATTCAAGCTATTCTGAGGCCATGTCTTCATTTCATTTTAGAAACCCTGTGTTCCAAATCCCCGTACTTTGCTCACCCCCAGTTCTCATGGACCACCAGGAAGCCTAGTCATAGACCTGAAGGCCATTCTCCAGCCCCCAGCATTGATTATTGATATCACATCCTGTCTTTCTCAGCACAGGCTGGTGACAGAATCCCTCACAGCCTCCCCACCTGTCCCCCAGCCCCGCCAGCTCCAGACAATGGGTCTAGGTGTTCCCACCAACCACATTCTCTGAGCCTGATGGAGTGCAAGAGAGGGGTGGCCTAGAGAGGGGTGGTCCTGGACACCTGCCCACCTGGACCGGCTGTGGCCGGGCCTGCTCTGGACCTCTATGTCCCTGAAGGGTGGTGTGTCTCCTCATGTTCCCAGGCACAGCCCCACAAAGGACAGCTCACCTGGCCACACGGAAAAAGGGTTAGTTCCCTGCGGAAGCAGGGCAGGTGGGGCTTTCACTCTCGTGAGACTTTCTATTATTTCCTAAATTAATTTGTGATCTAGTAATGACATTTCTGACAGTGAGCTGTGCCTTTAGGGTGAAACAGTTCTCTATTTAAGATGCCTTATTTTGTTTCTAAAGTGAAACAGAGTTGGACTCTGAACAATTTACAGGGTGTGTCAGGGAACAACCATCTCTCTGGGGGCAGCATGAGAGCAGTGGGGAAAGCAGAGCATGGAAATTTCCAGGCCCAGGTGAGCTTTGTGGTACAGCCTGCATCACCTTCCAACTGTGGCCAGACCTGGGGAAAGGAGTCATTTCCTTTTTATGCCCCAAATCTTCATCCTTACATGCTGAGATATTTTTAGTGCCAGGATATCTGTGAATCACTAGGTCTTGAAACAAAAAGTCTTCAGTTTTCACACTAGTTCTTAGGGACCTACCCACCAAGATAAGCTAATGAGGAAAAGCCGGCCATGTTCCTATAGAAGTTAGGACAAGTGCTCGTTACCAAGGGTGGGAGAGGATGCTCTTGCGATGACTTTAAATAAACATTAATAAATCTGTTGGCCCACAGGCCTGCAGCAGGGATGCTTCCAAGGACGTCCTCCCTGTTTGCAAGGGTCCGGGCAGTGACCTTGACCCTCCCAACCTGCTCAGTCTGACCTAGGGGACATTTGCACAGTGCATTCCAGCTGTGCTGGTCCTTGTTTCATGGCAGGAAACCAGGTTCTTTTAAGGCACCGAGAGGGGCAGGTGAGGGAGAGGAGCAGGTGGATCAAACAGCTCACCTTGATCAAAGATAAGGTGACCATATGTGCATGGGTTTATCTCTGGGCTTTCTATCCTTTTCCATTGATCTATATTTCTGTTTTTGTGCCAGTACCATACTGTCTTGATTACTATAGCTTTGTAGTATAGTCTGAAGTCAGGGAGCCTGATTCCTCCAGCTCCATTTTTCGTTCTCAAGGTTGCTTTGGCTATTCGGGGTCTTCTGTGTTTCCAGACAAATTGTGAAATTTTTTGTTCTAGTTCTGTGAAAAGAATATACAGTGGAGAAAAGACAGCCTCTTCAATAAGTGGTGCTGGGAAAACTTAACAGGTACATGTAAAAGTATGAAATTAGAACACTCCCTAACACCATACACAAAAATAAACTCAAAATCAATTAAAGACCTAAATGTAAGGCCAGACACTATCAAACTCTTAGAGGAAAACATAGGCAGAGCACTCTATGACATAAATCACAGCAAAATCCTTTTTGACCCACCTCCTAGAGAAATGGAAATGAAAACAAAAATAAACAAATGGGACCTAATGAAACTTAAAAGCTTTTGCACAGCAAAGGAAACCATAAACAAGACCAAAAGACAACCCTTAGAATGGGAGAAAGTATTTGCAAATGAAGCAACTGACAAAGGATTAATCTCCAAAATTTACAAGCAGCTCATGCAGCTCAATATTAAAAAAACAAACAACCCAATCCAAAAATGGTCAGACGACCTAAATAGACATTTCTCCAAAGAAGATATACAGATTGCCAACAAACACATGAAAGAATGCTCAACATCATTAATCATTAGAGAAATGCAAATCAAAACTACAGTGAGATATCATCTCACACCGGTCACAATGGCCATCATCAAAAAATCTAGAAACAATAAATGCTGGAGAGGGTGTGGAGAAAAGGGAACCCTTTTGCACTGTTGCTGGGAATGTAAATTGATGCAGCCACTATGGAGAACAGTATGGAGGTTCCTTAAAAAACTGAAAATAGAACTACCATATGACCCAGCAATCCCACTTCTGGGCATATACCCTGAGGGAACCATAATTCAAAAAGAGTCATGTACCAAAATATTCATTGCAGCTCTATTTACAATAGCCTGGAGATGGAAGCAACCTAAGTGTCCATCATCGGATGAATGGATAAAGAAGATGTGGCACATATATACAATGGAATATTACTCAGCCATAAAAAGAAACGAAATTGAGATATTTGTAGTGAGGTGGATGGACCTAGAGTCTGTCATACAGAGTGAAGTAAGTCAGAAAGAGAAAAACAAATACTGTATGCTAACACATATATATGGAATCTAAGAAAAAAAAAAAGGTCATGAAGAACCTAGGGGTAAGACGGGAATAAAGACACAGACCTACTAGAGAATGGACTTGAGGAGCTGTGACAAAGTGAGAGAGTGGCATGGACATATATACACTACCAAATGTAAAATAGATAGCTAGTAGGAAGCAGCCGCATAGCACAGGGAGATCAGCTTGGTGCTTTGTGACCACCTAGAGGGGTGGGATAGGGAGGGTGGGAGGGAGACGCAAGAGGGAGGGGATATGGGGATATATGTATACATATAGCTGATTCACTTTGTTATAAAGCAGAAACTAACCATTGTAAAGCAATTTTACTCCAATAAAGATGTTAAAACAAAACAAAACAGCTCACCTTGGAATGCGAACAAACCCCTCCCCCTCATCCCAGACGGTTCCGGGTTTTGTTTGATCATTTTTGTTGCTTTGTTTGTTTTATGTTTGTTGGTTGGTTGGTTTGTTTGTTTTTAAGACTTTCTGGGAAGCTGGTGCTTGAGATGGACTCCTGGCTGGAGGTGATGACGTGTGAGGGGAGAGGAAGGCGGGAGGTGGGTGGACGGAGCCGAGACCGGGGCTGTGGAGTAAGGGGCAAAGAGGACGGGGAGCTGACACGTGGATAACACGGACGGGAAAAGGGAGGGAAACGTGCTTGTGTGTGAAGGCGTGGAGGTGGAGGGGATCAGGGAGAGAGACAGGCCGGGAGAGGAAAACAACTCCGTCCAAGAGATGGCGACGGGCAGGGTTCACGAGAGAGCCTGCAAAGGGAGGGGAACTGACCACAAAGACAGAGAGAAAGGGTCATGGCACAGCCGAGCGGAGGAGAAGCTGCCGGCTGGGAGGGGGTGTTGGCTGGGTGCCCCCTCCTCTGAGCTCCTCCACACTCGTCTCGTTCTGGAAACCCCGCAGCTGAGTTAGGTGATAAGGAGGAAATCAGTGGAAATTCCTCTTGTCCCTGGTCCTGTGTCAGCCCCGGGCCTCGTTGCGCTTGGTGCACAGACTGCCGTGTGCGTCACAAACCCAGAGGCCGGGTTCAGCTTGTCTGTGACTCTGACATAGGTTCATCCAGGGACAAGGAGGCAACCCCTTCATGAAACTGAACGGTGGCTGAGGCTCGAGCCTGGGCCACTGGCTGACAGGTGCACCCGGACGGGAGGGATGCTGCCGTAATCCTGGCCAGCGAACTTGGCATGTTCAGAGTAGATGTAAGACTGCGCTTCCGTCCTGCAGGCAGAGGAAGGTTTTCACTCAGTGGTAATTTCTCGGGGCGCAGCCATAGAAACACAAAGTGAGTTCACAGGAGGCAGCGTGTTCCTGCTTATGGAGCACGTCTGGTTCCCACACGTGGGAGGGCGGCTCCTTTAACAACAGCTGGACGGGAGGTGATTGGGGTATCGAGACCACGGGGAGCCTGGACGAGCCTGCGACCCCCGATGCTGACATGAGCCTGTGGATTTAGCCCACCAGTCACCGCATCCTGGTCCCTCTTCCTTTCACGTCCTCTGGACCGCTCCGACCACCGCCTCCGTCGGTGGCAGAGTCAAAAGGCAGTTGGAGCAGGTCAAGGAGGGACAGTTGACTGCCCTCTTGGCTCCTAGAGCTGCTGTGACCAAGGGCTTGAGGAGCGGGGGGCTGGACCTGTGGGTTATAAACGGGCTCAGGGTTTTCAGTGGCATGTTATTCTACTGCCTTCATCTGTAATAGCTTCAAATCTAGTCCTTCTCTCTCTCAGGCTTTGAGAGTCTGCAGAAAGCCCAGAACAAAGAAACAATGATTATTTTCTTTGGACAGATACATAACAAATCAAGTATCAATACCTATAACACGGATAAAGGAAACCGGAAAGCCATAAGGTCAGAGACAGGAGGTTGTGATGAGGCTGATGAGGCTGGAATCCTGGAGGCTGTGAAGAGAAGGGGCCACTGGCCTCATTTCAGCTGTGAGTCACTGGAGACCACGGGCCGGCTCGAGCCTGGAGGGGTGGTGCTGACATTGCAGCGTGGAGGGGTGGGCACTGAGAGCCCCGGGGTTGAGTGGGCACGTGGACGGGGACCCCCCGGGAGGGGCGGCAGGACATGGGGCTGCAGCTTTAGACAGACACCGAAGAGTGAAAACTGCTTAAAGAAATGGATGAAGTGAGTACACACTCAAACACAGACTAAGGATAAAATCCACCGGGGAGCAGGGAAGAGGTCTTTGTTTCTACTTAATCAGGTCTCTCTTTCACTGATTTCAAGCCTAATCCAGAGCAGACCAGTTTAGCTGGCTCACACCCAGAATAACGAAATTCATTATTGCTGGATAGAAGGGAAACAATGATCCCTTAATGGCAGCTCCCACGGCCCCCTCTGCCCCAAACCTGCCTCCCGTGCACAGCTGCGGTTTGGACCATATGGTTATTGCACTTAATATTCAAGTTTCAGTGTAATCTCAGGAAACAATTTCCATTAATAAAATGCAAATGCATACATCTTGGTGTCTCATTTACAAGAAAATTTCCATTGACGTTGCCTTTGTCTTAAAATTTTTGCAGGGTTGAAAAGGTACTGTCTCCCATATTCCTTATTAAGTTTTCTAGGCAACGCCAATTAATTTGCTGAATGGATTTTAACTTTACGACTTTCTTTTTATTGTCTGGAAGCAAACCTCTAATTAGAAAAGGGTCTGGGTGTTCCCAGCTCGAAACCGTTTTAGAGGAGAAGGGCCGGTGGTGGTGCTTTAAAGACCCTCGTGTTCCTTATTACACGATTTCCAGTGTGTGGTTTGGAAGCTCAACCAAAGAGATTGTTTCCCACTGGAAAGTGTTAGGCACGCTAAGTCCAGTTCTGTGACCGGTGCTTTACTGCCCGAGCAGAACAGTCTCACCAGATTGAAGTCTGGGGGTCTAGCCCGACCGGGGTCTAGCCTATCTAGTCTAAATGTAAGGGACCACATGTGGTACAGACCCAGCCTGGGGGTCACACCCTGCTCGAACAGAGCACTAACCTGCAAGCCCCCAGGAGGGGTGGGAGAGTGGCTGTTTTCAGTCCTTATATCCCAGGTGTATATGGTGCAGCAATTACAGTGGCAAACTCGACGTTGGACTGTTTGTCAAGTAAAAGCATTGTTCACGCATTTGACGTGTATTCGTATTCAATCTACAGCGCAGTCCTCTAGGATGGGGGCTGCAGCTGTGTCTGCTCCCTGACATGTTCCCAGGTTAACGCGCTTCTCACCGGCACAGCCCAGGCGGCCACGCTGGGATTTTGAGAAACTCTGGCTGGACTCTTGCCCTCCAGGCCTGAAACCCGATTCTCTCTATTCTACATTTAAAGGCCTTCAAAAACCACCTGGATAGTTGCAAGAGAGCTTTTTAAAAGTAAGGACTCCATGGCCCACGCCACCGTACCCCCTTTGCAGCCCATCTGCTTAGGGAGAGGCCTGCCCTGGGGAGAGGAGACAGCTTCCCGAGGCCTGGGCCTCATCTGATTCCCAGGGGGCGGTCCGAGTGTCCTGGCAGCGAGCCCCCAGTCCTTCCCCCGCCCCCAGGGAAGGAGCTTATTGCCCTCGAGGTGACCTCTCCAACACTGAAAGGCTCTCCCGGGCCGGCTAGGATCCATACTCTCACTCTGGCTCTTTCTAAGGCAATAAAAAAAGGGCTGTTTGGCTGAGAACACACCCTGTGATCAGGCCTGGGTTCCAGGAGGGTCTGGCTCAGCTCAGAGGTGGGGGTCAGAGGGTTCCCCTGGAGACACAGCAGCTCCTCCTGCGATGAGGAGACCTCCCCCAGATCCGAGCGGATCCGCAGTGTAAGAAGAGCCCCATCTCTTCTCCCTCCCTTCATCTTTACTCTGTTTTCATTTGAGACCTTCCTCCAGCCCCAGGGAATCAGTCTTTCCCTTCCAGACGTTCACCAAGTTTCTTCTTTCTCTTCACCATCAGAATTCCACCCCCACCCCTGATTCCCTAGGGAACCCAGTTTTCCTATCCCCTGTCCCCGTGGCACCTAGTCTGAGCAGGAAAGGCCAGCGACCCTGCCCCTTTCCTGAGACCCCGCCTCCCACCCCTTCCCCTCCCTGGGAAAGCCCCTCACCTGCAGGAGGACGGCAGGGGTCTCTGTTTCTTGCTGCTTTCAATCCATCAGTAATGCTTCTGCCGGGGTGATCTTTCTAATCTCTGACGCTGCTCTGTGGACAGAGCCCTTTCATTATACTAAGAGGTACAGGCAACACTCGCTAGAAGATAAGGTTAGTTTTCTTGCATAATCTCATTTGATGATCACAGTGGTGTGAAGTAGTGCTGCTATGGTGTCCATTAAAGGTGAGCAGCCCGAGCTCCAAAAGGGTAAATCCTCCAAGTGGGCCGGACAGTGGACCTGGGCAGCTGGTCAGCCTCTGGCCTCTTGATCACAACTCTATGGCCTCCTGACATAGATTTGCATGGGTGGCAGGCAGATGGGGCCCCTGGCATTTGGCTGTTTTAAAAAAACTACGTTTGTTTCTATTATCTATACCTGCACCTATATTTGATTCGACGCCTGTGTTTAATTATGTACCTACATTCGCATACTTACAGGAAAGTCTGGAAAGATAAACACCAAACATTAACAGAAACATCACCCGGTAAGCCTGGAAATAGTACTTCAGCGGTACGAAGAGGCCAGATCACCAGTCAGGACTCCACGTCCCTGAAAAGAAGCAAAAAGGGGTGTTTAGTGGCTTAAACTGAAAAGCCCAGGGATAAAAGTGACTTTCAGTCACGATGATCAGAGAATAACCAAGTCAAGCCCTCACTCTCTCGCTCCACCTGCCCTGCGCTGACGTCATCTGTCCTGGGTACAGCAGTGCCAGGCTCCCGCGGCCTCAGCCACATGGTCCAGTCCTTGTGAGACCCACAGCCTCAGAGCTAGGCTCAGATGAAGGTCTTCTCGGGATCCCAGGGAGGGGCCACCTGACGACTCCTGGTCTGGGCAGGGCTGGGCATCCATCTCAAACCTCTGTGAAGGGTCCCTGGGGAGGGTCTCATTGGGAGGGGAGCTGCATCAGTCAGCTCAGGCTTCTGGGGCAAAACACCACAGAGATTTGTTTTCTCACAGTTCTGAAGCTGGACGTCCAGGGCCCAGGAGCCAGCGGGGTTGGTTTCTCCTGAGGCTTCTCTCCGTGGCGTGCAGGCGGCCACTCTCCTGCTGCCCCTCTGCACGGTCGTCCTGTGCAGCCCCCGGTGTGTCTCCGGGTGCCCAAATCTCCTCTCCTTACAGGGACACCTGTCAGGCTAGCTTAGGAAGAAGCCACCCGGATAGCTTCATTCTAACTTAACCGCCTCTACAAAGGCACTATCTCCAAACATGGTCCCGTGCTGCAGGGTGGGAGGTGAGGCCTTAGTATACACATTTTAGGGGAACACGGTGCAACCCATAATGAACGCTAAAGACAGACATACCATAGGATGCTCGGAGGCGTTTCACCTTCTACTTGACACAGTCCTATTCCCATAGGTAGAGGTATTGATAAACAAGTAAACAGAAAACAAGGATGTATTAGCTTGGAGTGAAGGACGTGGATCGTGTTATGAGACAGTCACAGGCAGAGGGGTGATCCTTCCCGGAGCCGGTTCAGGGACGCACGTCTGAGGTTATGCCTGAGCCCAAGCAGAGGGTGAGGAAGGGCAGAGCATCAGCGACGCAAAGGCACAGGGACGTTGTAGGCATTGCCAGAGCCCAGGAGCTGGAATTGGGGAGAGTGGGAGGGCGCAGGTGGGGCCGGGCCACAAGGGCCCTGCGTCAGGATGAGGATGCTCTCGGGGAGACACTGGGGGCTTTGGATGGTGACACGCTGTAGTCTGATCTGCGTTTTCACGCACCTCTCTGGGCACTTCGTGAGGACGGATTCTTGGCAGGAAGGTCAGAGCAGGGAGACGGAGGGGGACTGGGTGACTCAGGACACCGGTGGCTGCTTTGGCTGGAGAAAAGCAGAGAGACTGAGCTCCTTCTTGGAGGAGAAACTAAGATTCATGGAGTGAATGTGAAAACAAAACCAAGGATGTGTGTAACCTCTGCAAACAGGAGGTAGGAGGTGCCACTTACTGAGAGAAGGAAAATTGTGGGACCATTTTATGGAGGGAGGGGGTCTAGGTCCTCCCAGAGAATCAGCCTTCTCTTTGCTAGTAAATAAGCAGGTACGTGCATGTGTATGTTCTAATGACTGATAACATTTAATGAATTTTATAAAAATTAATTAAATAAAATAAACATCTAATATATATTTTAAAATTTTAATTATTGTGTTAATATTATTTAATAAAAGTTACTCATGGTTTTAATGTAGATCATCCACATTTTGAATATTGGAGATATGCCTTTTGCCAAAACAAACAATCAAAGGTGAATTTACTCTGGCTCACAATCTTATCAGCGACTAATAACCTCAAAGGAGCAAGTTCACAGGTGTACTGATCTATAATCCTGCACTTAGCATCCAGCACCCAGTAGCAAACTCACTGTTATTTTGAAAACAAGGATTTAATTTGCCTGCAGAATCCTGGGATCACTCTGATTACTGGATGCCATGGTTTCATGGCTCCAAAAACACATTACTATCATCAACGTGCAGTGCTTTCTGTCCAGGAGGTGTTTGTAATCAGCTCGGTGCTTTGTGACCACCTAGAGGGGTGGGATAGGGAGGGTGGGAGGGAGGGAGACGCAACAGGGAAGAGGTATGGGAACATATGTATATGGATAACTGATTCACTTTGTTATAAAGCAGAAGCTAACACACCATTGTAAAGGCTTCTTCCTGCCAGCACCCAGGTGGTCCCAGGGCCAAGGCGAGAGAAGCTTCTGGGATGATCAAGGTGTATTACATCCGACTCATGCTGAGGGGAGGACGAGGGAGGAGAGGCTGATCTTTCCTCTGCGGTGGGGTGTAGGAAGCAGATCCATCTCAATGTCACAGCTCTCCTGGGAGGTGGTACCAGTGCATTCAGTTTGTCCATGGTACAGGTGAGCAGAGGGAGGCTCAGAAAGATGAAATACCTGCCCAAGGTTACCCAGCAGGTACGTGTTGAGGGTAGAACCCCGTCCTGCCCTCGCTGCCGCCAGATCTTCCTCCTGGTGCTTCCCGTTCCCGGCTTCCCCGTTCTCGCGCTGTCTGCCCTCTCTGATCCCCCAGCATCTAAGTCCCCCAGGGTCTGTTTAATCGATGTAGTTCTGTAATATAGTCTGAAATCAGGAAACATGACGCCTCCAGCTTTGTTCTTCTTTCTCAGGATTGCTTTGGCTATTTGGAGTCTTTTGTGTTTCCATACAAATTTTAGGGTTGTTTGTTCTATTTCTGTGAAACATGCCATTGGAATTTTAACGGGGTTTGCACTGAATTTGTATATTGCTTCGGGCAGTATGGTCATTTTAACAACATTAATTCTTCCATTCCAGGAGCTCATGCATGGAATCGTTTTCTACTTATTTGTGTCATCTTCAATTTCTTTCATTAATATCTTATAATTTTCAGTGTGCACGTCTCTCACCTCCTTGGTTAAGTTTATTCTTAGGTATTTTATTCTTTTTGATGCAGTTGTAAATGGGATTGTTTTCTTAATTTCTCATTCTGATAGTTTGTTATTAGCGTATAGAAACACAGCAGATTTTTGTATATTGATTTGGTATTCTGCAACTTTACTACATTTGTTTTAGTTCTGTTTTTTGGTGAAATGTTTTTGATATCTTTAAAAAATTAAGTATTGTTTTGTGTGAGACAAAGTGTTTTAATTTAGAAAATCTTCCTTGCTTGTGTAGATTTGGCTCATGGAAACATGCTGGGCTGATTCTGACTTGAAGTGGTCGTTCTTCTTGTCACCGATGAAGATTCCAGGGCTCAGAGAGCTCCACGGCCACCGAGGGGTAAGAAGTAGAATCACAAATCAAACCTGGGATTTTTTTCCAAACCCAATAAATTTGAATTGTGCTGCCATAAAAGAAAAAGAAACTATTTGGAAGGATGAATTTTCTTTCTGTTGCAAATGACTTAGAATTAGATTTCAAATTTAAAATGCCAAGAAGGTTCTTTACAAAGGGCAACCAGAAACTTTTTAAGGAAAAAACAGTGAGAACTTCCAATGATTTGCAGAGTAAAACAATTGGAGGGACAGGAAGCTGGGTGGGTAGGAAAGTTGTGTGTGTGTGTGTGTGTGTGTGTGTGTGTGTGTGTGTGGTGTGTGTGGTGTGTGTGTTGTGTGTTGTGTGTGTGTGTGTGGTGTGTATGGCTATGTTGTGTGTGAGGGAGGTATATGTGTGTGAGTGTGTGTTGTATGTGGAAGGGTGTGGGTGTTGTGTGTATAGCCGTGTTGTGTGTATAGGCTGTGCACCTCCACCATTCCCTTCAGGGTAAAATGTGATTTGAGAGGGGATGTGGCCACTGAGAGTGTCCCCAGGAGGGGACAACACCTGTACCCTGAGTTGGCCCAGATGATGTCCTGTAGTTCAAGGGCCTCTTGGACACCCGAGTCCAGCGCCTTTCCTGAAGGGGTGACTGAGCAGGAGGTGGCCAGTGGACACCACCATTGCCTGGATCCAATAGGGTGACTTTGGGGCAGGGTTGTCTTTGGAACTTTAGAACCTCTTGACACCTTAATCTTAAATAAAATCTACAAATCTTGAGCAGACAATACTATTTTAATAATATCTATGAGACACAGAGTACTGAAGTAAAACCTATGTAAATTTATAGTCAATGTTTGGAGGGGGGTTAGAAATACAGTATAAAAGCGTTAGAGTTTGAAGTTGGAGGTGGAGATTGTGGGATTTCTATTAAAATTTCTTTCATTTTTATGATTAAAAAAATCATTGTCCAAGTAAGAAAAATTGTATTCTGTAAAACTTTAGAATCCCTGAGCAGGATTTAAAACCCCAATCCAAGTTAATCTCGCCCTGACCTTTCTTCTTAGGCTATGATAATTTTGGTAGAAATAGAGCCAATTCTGTTAAAGCTGCTTTACTTCTCAATAATAAGATGCAAATGTACGTAATTAATTTGGTTATTTGCATAATAAATGTTCCTGTAAAGTACCTTTGCTGCATGATCCCAAGTGTTTTGTTATTAATTATGTTTTTCAAAATTGGAGAAGAAAAACGAAAAAAAGAAAAAGTGTGTATTCCCATTTGTTTGTCTAAATTCATTCTGGGATGAGCTGCCCTTGGGAATGGATTAAAAACTCCCCTGCACCACCTGCCCGGGGAAGGTCTGAGCTCAGGAAAAGCCTCCCGCTGGCGGGGTGGTGGGGGCAGAGGCCTGGCCCCCTCTGCTCAGAGCTCCTTGTCTTGGAAGAGGCTGGAATATTCAGGGAAGGGCTGAGGCAGAGCCGCTGCAGCCCCTACACTGCTGTGCTCCAGCCCCAGCCCCCGGACTTCACTCAGAGCATCAGGTCTGGACAGTCCTGTTCCCACCCCAGCGTCCCTCCTCCTGCTTGAGCACACAGCTCTCTCCCCACCTTGGACTCAGTCCACTGGCCTCAGGATCGAGCCTGACCTGAGGCAGAAAGTTTTCATTGTATTAAAATACATTCCTTCGCTACAAAAGCAGTATATAGTCAAACAAAACACGTGATGTATAGGTAAGCAAACAAGAAAATACAAATCAGCTGTACTAACCGGTCAGGGAGAATCATTTGTACCACCCAGAGAATATCCGGTTTCTTAGTTTCCCTGGGAATGGAAGTCCCTGGGTCTGGGGATAAGTTTGGGGAATCACACATCAGACTCACTAAAACTCCCACAGGGAGGAAACCTGATTTCCTTGTTCCAAACCTCATTTGACTATAGAAACTTCTTCTTTCGCAGCTTTTTTTTTTTTTTACATCTTTATTGGAGTATAATTGCTTTACAATGGTGTGTTAGCTTCTGCTTTATAACAAAGTGAATCACTTATACATATACATATGTTCCCATATCACCTCCCTCTTGCATCTCCCTCCTTCCCAGCCTCCCTATCCCACCCATCCAGGTGGTCACAAAGCACCGAGCTGATCTCCTTGTACTATGTGGCTGCTTCCCACTAGTTATCTATTTTACATTTGGTAGTGTATATATGTCCATGCCACTCTCTCACTTTGTCCCAGCTTACCCTTCCCCCTCCCCATATCCTCAAGTCCATTCTCTAGTAGGTCTCCGTCTTTATTCCCGTCTTGCACCTAGGTTCTTCATGAACTTTTTTTTTCTAGATTCCATATATATGTGTTAGCATACGGTATTTGTTTTTCTCTTTCTGACTTACTTCACTTTGTATGACAGACTCTAGGTCCATTCACCTCACCACAAATAACTCAATTTCATTTCTTTCTATGGCTGAGTAATATTCCATTGTATGTATGTGCCACATCTTCTTTATCCATTCACCTGTCGATGGACACTTAGGTTGCTTCCATGTCCTGGCTATTGTAAACAGAGCTGCAATGAACACTGTGGTACATGACTCTTTTTGAATTATGGTTTTCTCAGGATATATGCCCAGTAGTGGGATTGCTGGGTTGTATGGTAGTTCTATTTGTAGGCTTTTAAGGAAGCTCCATACTATTCTCCATAGTGGCTCTATCAATTTACATTCCCACCAACAGTGCAAGAGTGTTCCCTTTTCTCCGCACCCTCTCCAGCATTTATTGTTTCTAGAATTTTTGATGATGGCCGTTCTGACTGGTGTGAGGTGATACCTCATTGTAGTTTTGATTTGCATTTCTCTAGTGATTAGTGGTGTTGAGCATCCTTTCATGTGTTTGTTGGCAATCTGTATATCTTCTCTGGAGAAATGTCTATTTAGGTCTTCTGCCCATTTTTGGATTTTGGGTTGTTTGTTTTTTTAATATTGATCTGCATGAGCTGCTTGTGAATTTTGGAGATTAATCCTTTGTCAGTTGCTTCATTTGCAAATATTTTCTCCCATTCTGAGGGTTGTCTTTTGGTCTTGTTTATGGTTTCCTTTGCTGTGCAAAAGCTTTTAAGTTTCATTAGGTCAAACAAAAACAGAAATATAGATCAATGGAACAGGATAGAAAGCCCAGAGATAAACCCACGCACATATGGTCACCTTATCTTTGATAAAGGAGGCAGGAATGTACAGTGGAGAAAGGACAGCCTCTTTAATAAGTGGTGCTGGGAAAACTGGACAGGTACATGTAGAAGTATGAGATTAGAACACTCCCTTCACAGCTTTAATAAAGCTTTCATGCTGTGGGACACACGCTGAGATGTCCTGGTGCAGGCCCTCATGCTGTAGACAGCTGCCCCGGAGGGTCGGGATGCCTGTCCCGGTGAAGGCAGGGAGGATGTCGGCTGGGGGTGGCTCCCCTGTGGCTGCCCTACCTGGGCTCCATCTGTCCCATCACTGCCTCTGTATCTTGCAGTTGCCTTTTGTTGTCATGACATTAATGTCCTCCCCAGCATCTGGGACGGTTTAAATAGAGGAGATTTGTCGCCCTCTGTATGTGGGACGTGACCAACCTGAGATGCAGGGAGACTGAATCTTACTTAAATTATCTTCCAAACCTGAGAGATACGTCTGGAAGAGACACCTGGGGTTCCGGCCTGTTTATCAAGTAACCGGGTAACTCTGAGTGGCCTGTGTCTTCACAGGGAGGATGTTCAGGTCTTTACGGCACAGGTATGGGTTCTCCTGTGGAAAGTCCCCATGTAGCACTCTCGTGTGTGATTCAGAAACACTGGGCCTCCCTCCCTCCCTCCCCCCCACCTCTCTCCTCTACTGATGCTCTATGGAGCTCTCATGCGATGCTATTCTAATAGCATTTTGGCCAGAGATTCAGTCATACACAAATCTCTTCTTGTTTTACTCACCTCTCTCTCCTCCATGAGATCTCTAAAGGAAATCCAAGTGCAGGTTAAAATGACAAAGGAAAGCTAAGGGATATTTTATTATGAATTGGGAATTTGTTTCCAAGCCTTAACACAGAAGTCCAGTAAACTAGGATGGACCCCTGTGGGAGATTCTTCACGAATAAGTAGCGCAGGGGCAGCTTAGCACTGACTGCAAACTCACAACAAGCCTCAGGGCTTACGGCCCCCAGCCAGTCCAGAGCGTCCCCTCTAAAGCCACAGAACAAGAGACACGCTTGTCTGCAATGCCCAGGGCAAAGCAGCCTGGGCCCGGTTGCTGTGCAAGAGGACGTGAGGACATTCAGGGACCTGATGCTGCGGCCACGCAGGCAGACGAGAGAAAATGGGCCGTGAGCTGCCTGCCTCCCCCTGAAGACTAACCCTGACGGTGAAGCACTGACCTAAAACTGGGGCTTTCCTGCCCTTTGCTCTGGCCACACCCGGTTCTGACTGTTTCCTAATGAAGTGCCATGCTTGCCGATGTCAGATGGCACCCCGCTCTTGTGCTCCTGGATGCGGATTCAGGGTCCGGGAGGAGTACTGCCCGTGCTGACCTCTGCTCCCCAGCGCCTGCCCCCTCACGGAAGACCCGGAGGGCCCCGCGCTCGTGTGCACGGATGCTGGCTGCTAGCGGGGACCCTGCTGATGGTCGCCCGGGACACCCCTGTGACCTCCCCGTGTGGCTGGGCTTCTTCCCATCCTGGCGTATGAAGGCAAACACCCCGGGAGAACCCGGTGGAGCTGTACCACCTTTATGTGCTGGCCTCGGAAGTCAACCCTGGCACACACTGCACTGCCATGCTCGAGGTGGTCACAGAGACCTGGCCAGGCCTGGGGGCACCAAGCACACTGTTGTTCCGTGGCCGGGCTGCCAAGGTCACCTTGTGAGCCGAGTGTGTGGGCCGCGAGGTGCAGGAGCCTTGGCTGGAAACTTCTGTCTCCCGCAGACCCACCCTTGTGTGTGGGGTGTCAACGCCTGCTGGGGGCGGGGTGCGGAGCCAGGCTAGTCTTGAATTCCCCTCAGTGTCAGCTGGTACTAGACACGTGCCTGAAATCCACTGCTGGCTGCCATCCCAGGGGCAGAGCGTGCAGCCCCAGAGGCAGTCAACGATTGAGCTGTTAGCGGCTATTGGCGTCAATCTTGGACCAGTCGCTAAGATCGTCTATTTCTTATCCTAGGAAGCAGACACGAGGGCTGAGAGCAAGGCAGGTAGATTGTTCTTTGGTGAAAGTCTCTGAAACCCTTGATCTACACGTCTCTACGGGGCAAAAGCGAAGGAGGCTGCAGAGAGAAATTGAAGCAGGGATGCAGAGAAGAGGAAGGAGGTTCTGACCACACTCTGGGCGCTTCCAGCTTTACCTTCCAAGAAGTGAGTCGGCCTGGGCAGGAGTTCTGATCTCTTCTGCGGGAGCACTACTCAGCATCCTACCTGAGCTTCTTTCTGCAAAGTCAAACCCAAACATAAAGCAGGAGGTGGGAGTTGGAGTCCCCAGTGGGGCAGAGGTGGGGGTAAGGTAGGTCAGTGGTTGTTATCACTGTATCACGACGAAGAAAATAATTTTAACATGGAGGCTGAGAATAATCATGGAAAGTTCCACATTAAATACAGAAAATAGCAGTTAAGTGTCTTCAGTTTTGGTGATAGAAAGATAATTTATCTAACAAATAAAAAAAGAATCTATTTGGAATAACATGGAGCATCTCACAGAGGGAGGGTTGAGAACGAGGGTCATCAGAGGAGAACCACAGTGACTCTGGGGAACCAGGCACCAGGCACAGTCTCCCCACTGTCACTGTGATCAGAATGATGAGCCCTGACCTCCTACAGTCTTTGGGTCATGGAGCCCCAGACTTGAATTCCATAGAAAGACCGTCTGAATGATGAGTCAGTGTAGTCCAGGGGAGGGATCCCTGACTGACGGCCCACAGACCCTACCCAGTGGGGGGTGTGGATGGTTCTGATGTGCATCCAGGGTTTAGAACCCTCCAGAATCTTGATCCCTGTTTGGCCTGCGCAGACCTCCCGGGGGGTTGTTAGAAATGCAGGCTCTTGGCCTCCACACACTGACCTTCGAGAAGCGCCGTGCTGGACCACACCTGCCCATCACGGGGGCCTCTCAACACCCAGCTGCTCAAGCCCAGCCCAGACCCGGAACTTCTCAGGGAAGGACCGGGACCCAGGTGCTGGCTCCACAACCATCAATGAGGAAATCGGGTTCAGGAAACAACCCACCCATCACACAGACCTAGCTCTGCGTGAGGACCCAGGCGCGCAAGTTTTCCTGTTTTATGTACTTTTTGACAGCGTCTCTGAGTCTCCTGAGCTTCAAGGAAGAGCCTGTAGAGAGGGTGGCCCCTGAGGACGTGGAAGCTGTAGGATCTGGTCCATCGCATCTGGTGGTCCTGTGCCGGGCTAGATCCTCACAGGCTTTGCCAGCTGAGCTGAATTAATATATTAATAGATTTTGTGTATTAATAGCTGTTTCTTTTTGACTCTGGAGGATGTGAAGGAGTGGGGCTGGAGATGCAAATATTCCACGTTGGTCTCTGACAAGAGTAAGCAAAACAAGGTCATTACAGTGAATAAGCACATTAGGGGGTGGAAAGCCTCAGATTTATGGTATAGGTTTAGTTGTGGAATTAGGAATCCTTTTCTTTTATGACATATAAAACTGTACAGGAAAACGGGCTGGTGGGGGCCGTTGGAGCGGAGCCTTGTGTGTTAGTTCCAAACAAACCCAAAGAAATGAGATTTGGACTCTGCAGGGGAGGACACAGAGAGGGAGGGGTGGGAGGACGGGAGCTGCCGGTCACCAGGGCCCTGGACAGCGCAGGGGAGAGGTGGGCGCCAGTCCCAGGAAGGACAGCATGTGGGGACCGCACAGAGTAGTGTTTGACGTGGGAGGCTCTGTCCAAACACCAAATCTAACTCTGTCCGTTATTGGTGATAATTATGTTATTCCACCGCCGTCTGGAAGCAATCATAGAAAATGTTTTTATAAACAAGGGAGCAGGCTTAGTTAAATGTGTAATTATTCAGTAGGTGATTTTCATATAATAAATACAGATTCTCTGAGTTACCGAGCTCACCTGACTAAAAGTGGATGCGATGGCACCTGAGCTTAACTCCTAGAGCATGATTTTTTTTTAAAAAAATAAGATGACGTTGAGGCCAGATATGGGCCATTAGCTTTAAAAACAAATGGTTTCCTTACATAAAACTGCCACTTGGGCGCCACAATTTGGGAGAGTGTAGCAGGGTGGCCGTGCTCACCCATCAGAGCCCCAGGGCTGGCGTGAGCCTTTGTGGGTTGAAACTGTCACCCTGTGGCCTCTCTGTGTCTGCGTGTCCCTTCAGTGGACCGAGGAGCCCTGAACCTGATTCTACGTGGATGTGAAATTCAGCCTGAGTGACCGAGTTCACCGGTCAGGACCTCTGGGTGTCGCGGCTCAGCCCTGGGGGGCTCCCTGTCTCCGGAAACCTTGGGGCGATTGGAGAGCCAGGTGCTGGAGATGAAAGACATCTCCATGAATCCAGCTGGAGCCGAGGGCCTGGGAGGTCAAAGCTGCAGCAGCAGCAGGTGTTGGTATAAGGTGTGAAGAAAAATAATTTATATTGGCCCTTATATTCCCTTCTGGTCCCCAAATGAGCATGAAAGTGACAAGGACGAAATGGCAGCCTGGAAAAAGCCGGCGTCCAGTCGTGCGGCTCATCCCCCATGCTGCCCTGCTCGTGGACGTCGGTGGTCTGAGCTCTCTCCCCCTTCCGCCCCCTCAGATACAATCAGTGATCATCCCACAAAGACACAAATCTGCCGGCACAGAGACTCCAGTGGTCTTGACAGAATCAACCACTGACATGCTTCCCGCGCCTCCTCTTACCCTTGGAGCGTTGACCTTGCTTGCCTCAAACACAAGATGCATCTGGGGACCTGCAGCCCACGACCCGCTCCCTGTGTGTCCACAGAAGGGGATGTGGGGTGTCAGCAAGGAGACCGAGGGCAGGAGAGACCGAGGGGCTTGGAGGGAGGGAAGGAGGGAGGACAGCGACGGGAGAGGAGGAGAGGGAGAGGGGACCGCACGCCCCGAGCAGACCCTCAGGTCCAGACGGATGCAGCGGAAGTCGGTCTAGTGATGTGGGAGGTCAAGATGGTCACCAGGCAGGCTCCCCCCGCCCCCCTCCATACTGGACCTTGATCTGCCTCTCACCCTCCTCCACAACCCGTCCCACCAGGCTGCTTCCTCCTTCCTCCCGTCCCTGGTGACGTCATCTCAGCCGGTCCCTCCTCCTGTCCTCCACCACCATCGTCGCACCAGCACGGACCCCAGCCTCCTGCCCTAGAGGACCTTTACCTACCCATCCTGTGCCCCACCTCCTGCCTCTACCACGCCCATCGCACCAAACCAGACCTTCAACCCCGGCCCCTCCCCCCACACCAACACCTCTCCATCTTCTCTCTTCCACCCCCTGCCCTCCACCAGGCCCCTCAGCCGACCTTGTCCCTCACCCCCTCCTCTCCCATCCTCCATCACACAAGTTGCTTTAACTCTCCACCTGGCTCAGGAGGTGTGAGCCAGAGTGGGTGTGATGGGGGTTGATGGGGGAGGAGGTGGGTGTTGACATGGTAGGTGGAGGAGGTGGGAGTGGGTGGGAGTGATGAGAGGCGGGATGAGGGATTTGGGTGGCGAAGGTCATTTGGGGGAGGGTGGCCTTCAGTGCTGCTGTGATAAAGGTGTGGAGGAAAGGAGGTGGGGACCCCACGTGGCATCTGGCATTGTGGGGTGGGGAGGCGGGTGGTGTGGATGGAAGTGGGAGGCGTGCAGGGGACTCAGGACTGGTGAGGTGGAGGTGTGGAGGGGAGGAGCCCCGGCTGTGTGCCACCTGCGCCCTGCACACCTCCACCTACAGACACCGCCCTCCAGCCCCTTCTCCACGGCTGTCACACCTGTGCTGCTGATGCTACCTCAACTGTTACCTGGGAAGATTCCAGCTGGAGACTTGGACCTGAGATGGAGGATAGAAAAAGGATTTCTAGACCTGGAGACAAACTGATGATGTCTGTCCTTAGGGCCTGTTCACTTTATTTTATTTTATAGAAAAGTTTTTAGGAAGCAAAGGAATGAGCTTCGTGAATAGAGGTAAACACTCAGATAATTAGAGCAGGAGATGCTCTGTAGGACAATAATTAGAGGTGAAAAGAGTAAAGAGAGGCATCTATTCTGCATTTTCCAAGGACCTGGTTGGATCAGAATCAGGCTGAAAACAGTCACCCCTTTTCCAAGACTCTTTTTTCAGTCCATTTCCGCTGGACTATTTAACACAAAATTGTTTTTAATAGAGTGGATGCCTTGTCTCTTCCCATTTTTTTATTTTTAACTATTCAAATTTCCTCACCTCTTTGTAGAATTAGACACACACACACACACACACACACACACAACTGTGAAGCTAAGGGCTAGGATTCAACTGATTCTCCAAAGCTAATCAGGAAAGTGGGGCTCATTTAGGAGCCCTGAGCTGTATGATGTTCACCACGGGGCTGAGTCTCCAGGGGAAGGAAGGAGCTGAGGCGGTGAAAGTGGGGGCTGAGTTCACCCCGGCAGAAATGGGGCAAATAAATGATCCTCATGGGAACGAGAGCGAATCAACATCCAGCGAGAATGGTTGTTTCCAATATGTGCCCGGCCTCCTTTCCGCCTCTTGCTTCCTCTTCCCTCTTCCTCTCCCTCTTCTCTAAATCAACAGACTATTTCTCTCCTCATTAACATGTTACTTTCAGCTCTGTCACAACCTTATTTTCAGTTCTGCATAACAAGAACCCCTTGCTGTTCTCCTCAATTTCGCTTTTCTGCGTTTGGTTGACATTAACTTTCCCAGGGTGTGTAGAGATTTCAGTTTCAGGCCCACCTTTTAGAAAGGTCAGACCATCTGCCCCCGCCTCCTCCCTCTTTGTAGCCTGAGTGTTGATCTCAGCAGAGAATCTCAGCAGAGGGCAGAAGGGCTCTGCTCCCCGCTGAAGACACCGACCCCGGGGGCGGGTGAAGGCTTCCTCTCCGGCCGTGGTCTCCAGGCTTCTCTGTGAGCCTGGGACCTGACCCAGATTTAGTGCCGGGTTTCTTTTTCCACGAGGCTCTTTTCTGTATTTAATCTGCTGTAAACTCGTTTTCAGGTCTGAGGTTGACGCTCTTGGGACTGCTTTACAACGTGCGTTGTCTCCACTTTGCAAAAAGGCCTGGGCAGGCACCATGCTAGTGAGTGTCTTTTCAGAGTCTGCACACAGAGGCCACAGCACTTAGAGGACGTGGCATCGGGACTGACTCTGGATTGATGACTTGTTATTAATGTCGTGTGAGATTTATCATGTATCTTGATGTTCCACTCCCCCTCCCAACAAAAAGGTATTAGATTTGTCTTAAAACAGTAACTAAAACATTCACTTATACAATAAGTAATAAAATCAATACTGAGAAAAAAGGAAGAAGTATCAATAACCACTGTAACTAGGGCTGATTCCTGAGACTGAGCTTCAGCTGTGTCTCCGAGCTTCACAAACACGACCTGAGGGTTACCAGACCCCATTCACCGTGCAGATCTGAGAGGAGAACCCTCGTGGATACCTGCCCGCTTTCCCCCTGCCCAAGACAGCAATAAACAAAGAAAGCTTGGTTAGAGCTGGCTCTAAACAGCAGGAAAAGATCAAGAATACAAAAAGCCTGAAATGTACGACCAAAGAAGATAGGGCAGGGGAACCTTCCGGCTGAAATAAAAGGTCACTAGACAATAACTAAAATTCCTATGACTGAATAAACAGCACTGGTAGAGATAACTATACAGGTAAATGTAAAAGACAGTATAAATGTATTTTCCTTCATGATATAAAAAAGACAATTACATGAAATAATACTTATAAATACATGACACAAAATATATAAAGATGTAGTTTGCAACAATAACATCACACATGGGGGATGGATTTGTATGAAACAAAGTTTTTGTTTGCTATCAAAATTAAACTGGTATCAATCTGAACACAACTGTTATAAATTAAGATGTTAAGGGCAATCTCCTGGGTAACCACTAAGAAAATAACTCAAAATTGTATAGTAAAAGAAATGACCAGGGAGTTAAAATGTTACTAGAAAATACCTATTTAACACACGTAAAAGGCAGTGATGGAGGAGCTGAGGAACAAACAACCAAAAGAAACCCAAAGGACATATAAAAACAAACAGCACTATTGCAGACATAAATCCTTTCTATAAATAAGTACATTAAATGTAAATATATTAAACACTGCAGCGAAAAGGCAGATATAACATGCAAAAAGTAACCAAAGGAGGGCAGTGTTGGCTATACCAATGCCAGAATAGACAAAAACCGTCATTAGATGAGGATGATTTATAATTACGAGTCAACTCGTCAAGAAGATAAACCTAGTCTCATATATATATATATATATATATATATATACCTTATGACAGAGCCCCAAAGTGCATGAAGCAATAACTCAGAGAACTGAAAGGGGAAACATACAATTTAGCAAAATAGCTGGAGGCTTCAATACTCCACTGTCGATAATGGATTAAAAAAGAAAACTAGACAGCACATCACAAAGGAAATGGAAGCCTTGGACAATAGTATAAGCCAGTTACAATTAACAGACATATACGGAACATTCCACACAAAAGACAAAATACACATTCTTATCAGATGCACATAGAGAATTTTCCATGATAGACAATGTGTTTGGTCATAAAACAAGTCTCAATAAATGTAAAAGGATTGAAATAATATAAAGTATGTTCTCCAACCACAATGGGATGAAACAAATCAATAATAGAATCAAATTTGGTAAATTCACAAATATGTGGAAATTAAATTACACTCCTAAGTAACCAATGGTCAGCTGATTTTTGACAGTGTTGCCAAGCCCATCCAATAAGAAAAGAAGAGTTTTTTCAACATATGGGGCTGAGATACCATCAAGAAAGTAAAAAGTCAACCCAGAGAATGGGAAAAATATTTGCAAATCACATATCTGATAAGGGTCTAGTGTCCAGAATATATAAAGAAGTCTTTCAACAATGAAAAGACAATCCAATTAAAAAATGAACAAAGGCTTTAAATAGACATCTACCCCAGAAGCATGCTAATGGCCAATAAGCATTTGAAAAGATACTCTACATCATTTTTCATTAAGAAAATGCAAATCAAGACCACAACGATGGGGCTTCCCTGGTGGCCCAGTGGTTGAGAGTCCGCCTGCCAATGCAGGGGACACGGGTTCGTGCCCTGGTCCAGGAGGATCCCACATGCCGAGGAGCGGCTGGGCCCGTGAGCCATGGCCGCTGAGCCTGCGCATCTGGAGGCTGTGCTCCGCAACGGGAGAGGCCACAACAGTGAGAGGCCGGTGTACGGCAAAAAAAAAAAAAAAAAAAAAAAAAGACCACAACGATGTACCACATCATACCCACCAGAATGCTGTTTCAAACATGGAAAATACAGGCTGGCGAGGAGGTTAAGAGTCAGCCCCGACACTGAACACCGCGCTCGCAGAGTGGCTTCCACCCAGCGCCAATGTGTCAAGGTTTTGTTAATATAACAGGAGGGATCAAAATAAAGCCCTACACTGAAGGTGGGTGCTTGGAGTTATAACTTACTGGGCGTGAGGCCACCTGTGAATTGCTCTGTTCAGATCTATAGTGATAAAAACAACAGTAATAATAACAGCAGCAGTAACAACAGTGGGACGAATTGGGAGATTAGGTTTGACATAAATACGCTACCATGTGTAAAACAGAGAGCTAGTGGGAACCTGCTGTATAGCACAGGGAGCTCAGCTGGCGCTCTGTGACGACCTAGATGGGTAGGATGGAGGGGATGGGAGCGAGGTCCAAGAGGGAGGAGATATAGGTATACATAGAGCTGATTCACTTCATTGTACGGCAGAAACTAACACAACCTTGTAAAGTGACTATACGCCAATAAAAAAACAAACGAAAGCAGTAATAAAATAACAGTGGCAACAAACACTTAAATATTATTCACTATGTTCCAGACACTAAGCAAAGTATATTACATGTATTAGCTTACTTAAACCTTAGTACAAATTTGTGAAATAATACTATGTTTACTGAAGTTTACAGCTATGTTAAATGCCCAGTATCACACAGCTAATAAGGGGCAGAGCTGGGATTCACTACCAGACAAACTCCAAATTCTACTCTCTTAGCCTCAGGGCTTCACCAAGGACACGTGTGCTGTGCTTTAGAATCTGTAAGGGACTACCGCCTACGACACATTATGACAACTGTAAGAGTAGACACAGCGGTAGGTATAAATATACCTCCTCCAGTGAGCTATTATGTTAGGTATCATGAATATATCAGCTATGTCTGTGATTAATTTAACCTATATTCACCATAATATCTCGTTGGCTCTTTATAGCAACCCTAAAAGCAGAGAGAGCAGTAGGCATAAAAATATCGGCTCCACAGTGTTATTATAAGTGTTAAGTTTCATAAATATATGAAACTACATTGGCTTCTAAGATGTGAACATGAAGGCCAGGTCCCAGCCCCTTACACACGATCCTTCCCTCCTGGGTGAGGTTGTCAGGACCTGATCCGATCATGACAAAGCACGTGCTCTGGCCCTTACGCCAGCCAGCCGGCCTGTCCCAAATGACATCACCCCGCCTGAGAGACAGGAAACCGGGGCTCAGAGGGCCTGCAGTCACTTCTCCAGGCTGACTCACCTGGCAAGCAGCAGAGATGGGACCGGAAGTCCTGACTCTGTCGGGAGAGCTAGGCATCTCCCACAGACAAGACACCCACCCACTTCGGGCCCTGCGAGGACAGCACTGGGTCTGTAGGACCTGCTGACTGACAGAGCGGAACCTGGGCTCCTGCCCCCTCTTGTAGCCCCAGGGGCCCATGGGTGCAGGTGCATCCCCACACCCCAGAGCTGGTGGGTGGGCGACTGTCCCAGGGTGTGTGACGTGGAGAGGATGCGTCTGCCTCCCCGGGAGAGCTGGGCTGACCTTGGCACACGGCTTTCTGCCGTTGTTTTAAGGAGAGCAAAGGAACCAGCAGAACATGCACAAAAGGCAGAGGTGCCAGTGATATGGAAAGAATAACGACATGATCCTAATGGCTCTGGAATGAAACACAATCATGGGAAGCAATTTACCCTGAAACCGTGTTCCTTAGCTTTGCAGGAAAGCCTCTCCGTCACCTGGCCTTCACCACGTCATTCCCCAGACAGACTTGTCCCCTGAAGGAGGGGGTGTAAAGGCTCCGCTGCCCCTGCTGGGTCCTCCTCCATCAGGAGAGCTGCCTTTCCAGATACAAGCTGTGGACCACGTCGGGGATGAAGACACCTGCACCCACTCTGGCCCCAGTGACATCAGTGTGGTCCTTTCCACTGACCCTGAAGAAGCAGGTGCTTCTAGCATTCTTTTCACACCTTGGAGCCCCTCTGGAAGATAATCCACAGACTGAGATAGGAAATCCCAGGGGGGTGTTCTACCTCTTCAGATGCATGTCTCCAGTTCCTCAGGCCCCTCAGCTGTGCCCCAAAAGTCCAGATGTCTCAACGCGGCAAGAATGTGCACATTTCTGTCGGCTAGGCTGCTGGTGCCATGGTGGAGAGGCTGGTGGTGTTGGTGAGGACACATGGGTGGTTAGGTCCTGATCATGTCCTCCAGAGGGGGCAGGTCCTATGTAAGTGGGGAGGGAGGCTTGGCATTCATGGTTCCCATTTATATTTCAGGCACCAGTAGAACTTTCACATCTTCATGAGACCTACTCTACGATATACAGAACTCTCTGAAGTCATCGTCTTCATTCCTATTTTGCGTATAAGAAAGTGAGGTTTACAGAGGTTAAAATAGTCCCATGAAACCACCAAGCTGATAAGTGGCAAAGCCACATGCTGACTGTCTGTCTGTTTGACATCAACGTTTCTCAACGAGTTCATACTATCTCAATTTAACCTCTCCCGGTCTCAATTCTCTCATCTGTCATGTAGAGAAAATAATTTTACGGGGTGGCTATGATGAATAAGTAAGAAAATAGGAGAAAAGCACCAGACGCACTCTCCTGCACATGGCGGGTGTCCTCTTGCCCCTCAGCTGTAGGGATTAAGCCCAGAGGCAAGCAGTATTGTGACAAACTTGTCTGGTGGGTATAATAATCTATTATTTATGAATTTATGTGTTTATACTTTGACCAGTTCCAGAAAGGGATTAAGCCCAGAGGTAAGCAGTATTTGTGACAAACTTGTCTGGTGGGTATAATAATCTATTATTTAAGAATTTATGTGTTTATACTTTCTTTTGTTTTTTTTTTTAGTGATATCTTCCCACCCAACTCTTTTATTTATTTATTTATTTTTAGATGTTGGGGGTAGGAGTTTATTAATTAATTTTTGCTGTGTTGTGTCTTCGTTTCTGTGCGAGGGCTTTCTCTAGTTGTGGCAAGCGGGGGCCACTCTTCATTGCGGTGCGCGGGCCTCTCACTATCGAGGCCTCTCTTGTTGTGGAGCACAGGCTCCAGACGTGCAGGCTCAGTAGTTGTGGCTCACGGGCCTAGTTGCTCCGCGGCATGTGGGATCCTCCCAGACCACGGCTCGAACCCGTGTCCCCTGCATTAGCAGGCAGATTCTCAACCACTGCGCCACCAGGGAAGCCCCTATGTGTTTATACTTTGACCAGTTCCAGAAAGAATTTAAAACTTCTCATAAAGACAAACACAGCCACGTAAGACAAAGTACAATGTAAAATAAGTGGGTAAATAAACAAAGAAAAAGAAAAAATGAAGGAGGAAGTTCAGAGCGGGGTCAGGCGTGAACTCAGGAAGCAAACGTGCAGCGTCTGAGATGCTGTGGAGCTGCCATTGGGGGTCCTATGGAGGGATTGTCAGTGGGCCTCCAACTGGCTATGAGGTGGTGTTTTGTTTTGCTGCAGAAAGGCATTGCCTCCTGTGGGATGCAGGTCAGAGATCTCTCCAGGAGCCACCCTTGCTGAAGACGATGTGTTTTCATGGACAAAGACATGAAGAAACAGAGTGATGAGCCACGCACGAGGCTTCAGTCCCATCGGGCATCTTCCCCACCTGCGAGCGTCCTCCTCCCCACGCCGGCCTCTGTTCAACGTGCCGGATCACTATTCCCCAGCCTTTTCCCGCCAAAGCTCCCCTAAAGGACACACTTTCCTCCCGAGATTGTAGTGAGAGAGGGTTTCCTCCTGAAAGGGGAACCACGAGAGAAAGCTGAGCAGCCCAGGGCAGGGTCCATGCAGACCCCAGCTGCAAAGCCCGCCTGAACATGCTGTCACAGCTCAGGAGGCAAGCCCTCCCCTGCCCCTACAAGGAAAATGGGGGCAAGAGAGCACCGGCCTGCCGGGGGTCTCCACGTGGCCTGGGAATGGCTCAGCCACATACGCTCTGGGCAGAGGCCTGTCACCTCCTGGCAGAGGCCGCGTGCCTGCCTGGTCAGCTGCTCTGTCCCTTCAGGAAATGGCCCAGAAAAGCCATGGGGACCAGCTCCCTCCCTCCCCTGAAATGCCCTCCCCCTGCCACCACTAACAGCCACGCCATTCCTTGTCTCCTTTCAGCCCAAGTGATGGAAATCATAAAAATATGGTTTTTAAAAAGTCTCCCTTACCTTCAAAAACATCACTGGATGAGCAAGTGTGGATCTGCCTGACTGTGTTTGTGACTCTCCCACTAAAGCACAACAGCACTTAACAAGCCCCAAGCAAAACACACCGACGGTGTAACTGAAACAACAGGGCTTCAAGTCACCCTTGAGGACAGCGTTTATGGTGCCATTTCTGAAGGGTCCCCTTGGCCCGGCATCTCCTGTGCTTGCTGATGTGGCTGTGAAGGGCCCTGACTCTTCTCCAGGGAAAAGACCCTTAGCGGCTTAGAAAGCGGGGCTGCAACTCTCCTGACCCACCAAGGAGGGCTGCCCTGAGCGCATCTCCCTGCCATGAACACAGCTGCAGTGTCACAGTCCAGTTCTCCTGCTACCACAGTCATATGCACACAGGCACACACATACACACATATGCACAGGTGTACGTACACACACACATATGCACAGGTGTACACACACATATGCACAGATGTACACACACATAGGCACAGACATACATACACACACGGGCCCAGATGTACATACATACATAGGCACAGGTGTACACACACATACACATATGCACAGATGTACATACACACATATGCACAGGTATACATACACACACACACACACACTTAGCAAGTGCTGGGAGTTCTTTCACACTAAAGCAGGAACCTTGGCTAAACCACCTAAATTTCAAGACCTGCCCTTTGCTCTAATTCTTTCCTTAATTTACTGAGCCCTTGTGCTGGGGAATGTCCTGGATGACCTGAGTTGGCAAGAAATTAGCAAGTGAAAAGATACCTGATTAATATGGCAGCAGAGACTGAGATCAAAGGGGGGGTCCCTAGGATGGCTCCTCAAGAGGAAGAAATATCCCAGAGAGGTGGGCCGGCATTTAGAGGAAAGGAGCCGTAGGAAGGAGTTGGAGCCTGAGAGGAGACCGGCCAAGGCCAATCCATGGACGTAGAGACTGTTTAGTAAAAACAAGCTCATTTGTGGTTTCATTTCCCACCATTTGCACCTGCCGTGGCCACAAAGCCATAGAGTCAGTTTCCAACTCACCTTCGCTCCCAGCTCACCTCACGGGATTCTCTAGATGCCTTCCCAGCACAGTGGCTCTTAGTAAATGCTGGTTCCTAATTCCCCCTCTGTCCCTGGCTGCACCCGCCGGAGCCCACACCATCTCTGTGCACCACCCCCTCCTGGCTGTGCCTGGACCCCTGGACACAGTCCGCAGGGTGAGAAGGGGTCTCAGGATCAGGCCTCAGGGAGGATTCTCCGCCTCCTCCCAGCCCTGGTCTCCCACAGCCCCAGCCTCCCTCCCGGCCCAGGGTCCAGGGACCCTTCACCGTGGCCCTGCGTCCCCTGGGGACCTGAGCCGGCAGCAGCGGGACGGCGGGCCGCCAGGGCCCCCTCTGCACCCCGTCCTCTGAGGGTCAGAGCTGCTCCGGGCAGGAGGGGGACTCGGGCTGGACTCGCCCTGCGAGGCCTCGGTGGTCCTGGTGGGCTGAACCGTTCCTGCCGGGCTGGGGTTGAGGTTGGGATCCCCACATCCCTGCCCGCACCCTGAGACTCGTCCCTCCTGGGGGCTGCTCATCCAGCAGGGCTGAAAGTCTCATTTTACAGATAGGGCACGTTTGTTGAGCTGCATGCGTGGTCCTTATTTAGAATAAATAGTCTTAGGCACATGGCAAAATAAAAAATAGATAATTCAATGGCAGCTAACTGCCTGCAGGAAACAGCAGATGACTTATAAAGGAGATGCATTTTGTAGTGTGGCGGTGATTTTGAACTGAGCTCTCTGAGTAAAGCATTATAATAACCGCTCTGCTAGCTCCAAATCTGTCCTAAGAATTTATGAAGTAATTTATCCTCTGATACCCTAGGAAGGGAAGTGAGTGGCACCATGAGGGCAGAAGTGGACCCATCCTTTCTTCCAGCCCTGCCTCTGCCCTGTGGCCCCTGGTGACTCCATCAGAACAGAGCCTCTGAAGCTGGGCAGCCTGAGAATGGATAGGGACACAGTGACACCCTGTTCTCTCCCTCCCACCCCCAGCCGAAACCAGCACCCGAGGCCACAGGCAGGGGCTACCGCTGGGGACTCAGATTAGACTGCAGGGAAGGATGCTCACTCCACCCTAGGCCTGGAGTAGATGGTGTGCCCATGAGGTCAGGCCCAGCCCACCCAGGAGGTCGGGTACCAGGGCAGGACCATGCCAGTGAGACTTGCTTGGTGGAACAGCACGAACTAGCTGACTTAAGCACGAGGTCAGGGTGTGCCTGTGTGTGTGTGCAAGAGTGTAAGTGTGTGTGCACACACACGAGTGTGTGCCTGTGTGTATGTGCACATGTGAGTGTATGTGCCTGTGTGCATGTGTGTATAAGTGTGTACGTGCACGTGTGAGTATATGTGCCTTGTGCACATGAGTGTAAGTGTGTGCATGTGTATGAGTACATGTGTATTTAAGGGCCAACCAAGCAGGACTTCCTAGGAGGTGTAGAATTCAAACTGGTCACACTGGGCGCTAAGGGCTGGTCCTCCCTGACCCTGCAATTCTGTCCCGGTGAGCAAATCCAGACGCCAAGGAGAGGAGGGGCCAGCTTTCCTCTCCGTGAGGGGCACAGGCAGAGCCAGGCTATGGATCGTCCTCAGTGTAACACTGACTCCAGATGGTTTCGTGGATGTTTTCCCAGTACACAGAAAGCTCCTTGGAACCCCTCCGGACAGCTGGCCCTGTTTCACACACACCACAGCCTCCTTTCCACATGTTCAGGGAAACCAGGTCGCCTACTGTGGAATGGAGTCTACTGAAAAAGTGATATAATACCCAATGCCAAAAATCACACGGTTGGGCTTCATTTGTTGTAGAACGAGAGCTGGTCAAGGGTGCAGGGCAGTGGGAGGGTTATCAGTTGTCAGGGGCCCAGCCGACACAGGAGCAGGGCCAGAGCAGGTCCGGAAGTGTGGGGGTTGCTTCAGGATGGGAGTATCCACCTGCTGCACCATCAAGGTGTCCAGGCAGAGCCAGACGCTCCAGGCAGGTCCTGGGTGGCGTCTACCCTCCCGCCCAGCTCAGCATCTTCTCACAGGCTCCACAGGGATCCTGTACCATCCCCCGGGAAACCACAAACCAGCTGGACCATGCAGGCTGAGGGCAGCCCCCAGAAGGGCAGGCTTTATAACAAAGTGAATTAGTTATACATATGTTCCCATATCTAACAGGATTCTTGCTGAAGGTGGGCCAGGGTGATCAGACATCACGTGGGGGATGGTCGTGGTTGAGGAGCCTATGCGAGTGAAGCTGAGGAAGTCTGGATAAACTTATTTTGGAGGATTCCTGTTAAAATGCGACGGTGCAGAGAGGAACGGGAAGCCCAGTGTCAGGCCTTGTTGAAAAAGAGCTCAAGGAGCCTGAGTAGTTTGTTCAAGGAGGAACTCTTAGTCTCCAAGCCTCGCAAAATGGACTTTTAACTTAAACTGTTTCACCTTGTTAAGAAGAAAACTCAGCATTTAATATAAGTGGCTCTCACAGCTCTAAGACGGTACCTAACGTTGGTTAAAACATTCAACCTGAGTGTAAATGGTTGGGACCCACTCCAGATGGGTGGGACCGGAGGCTGGAATTCCTCTGGGGGGAAGAGAGGCTTGTTGGGAGGCTCAGCCCCGCCCCTCAAGCAGGCCCCGCCTCTTGGTGTACCACCCCTCGAGCGGACACCACCCTTCCGTCGAGGCCCCGCCCCTCGAGCAGGCCGCGCTCCCTGGCTCAGCCTCCAGCCCGCCCACTGGGAACCAGGTACGGAAAGAGTCGCTCTCAGGGAATGAGTTTCTTTTATTCCGCTTCAAACCTGCCTTTCTGGGCACCACCCTCCCCTGTCTTGAGGGCCCGGGTAGGGTGGTGGTGGGGGGATCCGCTGCGGACGTTACCTCCCGGCCCTGCTCCTGCTGGCGTGAGCCCGGCCTCGCCCTCCGACCCTCGGGGGTCGCTCCGCGCAGCCGCCGGTAGCAGGCCGGCGCAGCTGCCGGTACCAAATCCCCACCGAGCCTTCGGAACTTTGGCGCGTGTGGACGGCCAGCTGCCTGGGTCTCCTGCTAAAGCCCCTCATCGTCTCCCCTCCCTACCCTACACCTATCAGGTCTCCGCGGGGGGGCGGGCTCTCTCCCAGGCCCCCATCATCCTGGGGTCGATCCTCCCGGACCATCCTGGGGTTCTGCGGACCCCAGTCCTCTCCCGAGACCCCCCATTCTCCTCCTCCTCCCCCCGCAGCCAGGCCCTGCCACTCCCCAGTGTCCCCTGCACGGTCGCCCCTCAGAGCGGCCCCTGGACCCCGACTGGCCCCGCTCCCATGACACCCCGTGTTCCGTGCCTACCAGGGCGTGTTGTATGTTCCCACTGGCAAGTGTGCCTTCCTGGGTGCGGGGCGTCCTTATTCCAGCCCTTGAATGTCCAGATTGGGGTTGGAGGCCTGAGGAGAAAAGAGACAGGGAGGAAGGAGGGAAATGGAGTGAGGATGAGGTGGGTGCAGGTGTCAGGAAAACAGACAGGGGCTCAGCGGAGAGAGGGAGGAGGGCAGAGCAGAGGGGCTGGACCGACAGGGCGGTGTGGGCAGCGGAGGGTGGGTGGACCCCAACTGAAGACTTGGGTGCTGGGACGGTTAATTTTACGTGGTAACTTGACTCGGCTAAGGGATGCCCAGAAAACTGGTAAAAACTATTTCTGGGTGTGTCTGTCAGGGTGTTTACAGAAGAGATTAGCATTTGAATCTGCAGACGCAGGAAAGAAGGTCACCTTCATCCCTGAGGGCTTTACCCAGTCCCCTGAGGGCCTGAATAGAGCAAAAGTGGGGGAGGGGGGCGCTTGCTTTCTGAGCTTGGGCTTCTGCCTCCTGCCATTGGGTTTGGTTCTCCTGGCTCTCAGGCCTTTGGACCCAGACTGGGACTTAACACCATTGGCTGCTTCTGGGCCTTCGGGTTTGGAGTGGAACCGCACCACCGGCTTTCCGGGGCCTCCAGTTTTCAGACGGCAGGGTGTACAGGGTGTCACTGTGGGACTTCTCAGCTTCCATCACCATGTGAGCCAATACCACCTAAAATAATCTCTTTCTGGCTATATGTATCCTATTGGTTCTTTTTCTCTGGAGAACACTGACTAATAGAGATGCTTTTTAAATTTCCACATTACCCCTTTAAATTTATTTTGTCGGATTCAGACTGAGGTCTCAATGCTTTTTCAGCCTCTCTTACACATTGAAAATGTTCTTTGGTGCTTGGTAATTTTACACTACTTTAGTATGTATTTGGTAAGAATATTGATGTATATTAATAGATAAAACCTAGTTTAGCCAATTAGTCTAACATTCCACAGATTGTCTTTCTAGCATGATCTGTTAAATTGGTGACGATGAGTCAAAATCTCCGACGAAGTGTGTGTTCTCCTCAAGTTCCCTTTGTCCTTCCTCTGCAGACATTGAAGGATGGGCTGGGTTGACATGGAGCTTTAATCCAATGGAGATTATTTGCTCATGGTGAATAAATTGCTCAGAGTTATTTCCATAGCTAACCCTCTTTTGTGTTTTCCACTGCCAATAATTACGTCTTCTTAGTGTCCACTGAAAAAAATGCACAACCTAAAAATTGAGAGTTATTTTTATCTGGCGGACAAAACTGAGGACTTAAACCCAGCACACAGCATCTTAGATACCTCTGAAACCGCTCCAAAGAAGCAAGGGGGAAGCCAGGATATGTAGGAGTTTTTGCAACAAAGACCAGGTAGTTGGAACATCAAAAGACTGCTGTTAATGAAAGAAAACCACATACCTACAGTTAAACAATTTATCACTTTTCTCTGTATGGGAAGATGCAAGAGTCTGGAGTCACTGAACTCATTCCTTTAATACACACCTCAGCTGTCGGGCCAGCATCTGTGCTTTCTCATCCTGAGTCTCCTCGGGGTGCACTGTGGTGGGGGGCTTACTGCAGCGGCTGAGAGCTTGATGGGGGGCACCCTGTTTCTAGCCTGAGTTCCCTAAGGGCTCACCATCGGGGCGACATAATGTGACGGCTTGGTGGCTGCAACATCCTTTGTTTACTGATATGGCAGGCAATATTTTTCATTCACATTAGTTTCATATTTTTGATAGTTTAATGTGGTTTTTCTGGAGAAGAGGAACGAAAGATCAACGTGATTCAACCAGGAAAGGGAAGTACTCTCTTGCTTAGGAGCCTGGAGTATGGGCTGGACCCTTGCTCTCTGCAGGCTTCGACTCACTTCTGTGCCTGCCTGAATACACACAGAAAGTTGCAAGACAGCTGAGTAGGGGAGAGACAAAACTGCTCCTGCAACTTCTCCTATTGCAGTAAAATACACATAACAATATTTGCTGCCATCTTAACCCTTTTAAGTGTACGATTCAGTGGTGTTAAATACATTCATAATGCTGTACAACCATCACCACCATCATCCATCTTCACAACTCGTTTCATTTGTAAAACCGAAGCACTGTGCGCATCCAGCAAGTACCACTTCCTCACCGTCTCCAGCCCCTCGCCACCACTGTTCTACTTTCTGTCTCTATGAATTTGACTGTTCTTAAGTACCTCACAGAAGTGGAATCATACAGTATCTGTCTTTTTGTGACTGGCTTATTTCACTCAGCATAATAGCCTCACGCTTCATCCATGTTGTAGCATAATTTCCTTCTTTTTCAAGGCAGAAAGAATATCCCATTGTATGTAGAGACCACATTTTGTTATTCATTCATCCATCAGTAGACACGTGGGTTGCTTCCATGTTTTGGCTCTTGTGAATAGTGCTGCTATGACCATGGGTGTTATTTGACTTAAAATCTATTTTGTCTGATATTAGTATAGCCACCCCCCCAATCTCTTCTGGGTGCTATTTGTATAGAATATTTTTTCCATACTTTGCTTTTAATCTATTTATGTCTTCTAACGTGATCTAAAGTGAGTCTCTTGTACAGCAAGTACTTAGGTCATGTTTTTAAATCCATTCTGCCCATCTCTGTCTTTTGATTGGAGAGTTAGTTCACTGACATTTAAATTAATTCCTGATAAGGAGAGACTTGCTTCTGTCTTATTGCTATTTGTTTTCTGTATGCCTTACTTACAGCTTTTTTGTCCCTCGGTTCCTGCATTCCAGTTTTCTTTTGTGTTCAGTTGATTTCTTTGAGTGAAATGTTTAACTTCCTTTCTCATTTCCTTTTGTGTATATTTCTTGTATATTTCTTTTGTGTATAACTGTTTCTTTGTGGTTGCCATAGGGATTACAGTTAGGACCCTTAAGTTATGATACTCTAATTAGAATTTATAGCACTTTAACCTCAATAACATAAAAAACTCTGCTCCTTTACAGATCTGTCCCCACTCCTTTTACTTGTTGATATCAAAATTACACCTTTTTACATTTTACATATGCCCCAAAAGATAAATTAATAATTCTTTTAAAATGCATTAGTCTCTCGAGTAATATATAAAACAGAACGTGGAGTTACAACAATAGTTACAATAATACTAGCATTTGGATGAATGATTGTCTTTTTCAAAATGTTTTAGTCTCTTAAATCATGCACAAAATACAAGTTAAGTTACAAACCGCTGTTACAAAGCTAACAGCTTGTACAGTGGCCCATGCATTTGACTTTACTGACCTTTATTTCCTCGCGGGTGGGTGAGTTGCTGTCTAGGGACCCACTTGAACATGCGGGGCTCCCTCAAGTATGTAGTGCAGAGTATGGTTGAGCGCGTACTAACTACAAACTTTTGTTTATCTGGGGAGGGCTTAACTTCTCCCTCACTTTTGCATTTAAGCTTTTGCATATAATATATAAGATCCTTGACTGACTTTTTTTTCCTTTAGCAATGTAAATATTTCAGCCTACTGCCACCTGGCCTCCAAAGTTTTTGATGAGAAATCTGCTAACAATCTTTTCTTTGTGATGATTTGCTTCTCTCTTGTTGCTTTCAAAATTCTCTTTTTTTCTCTTGAAAGTTTAATTCTGCAATGTGACTTGGTGTGGGTCTCTGAGTTCAATTAGCTAGGAGTTCTTGGACATTCTTGTATGTTTATATACACAGGCTTTCAGCAAATATGATATGTTTCCAGCTATAATGTTTCAAGTGTCTCTCTGCCTCTTTGTCTCTCTCTTCTTGGAAAACCACAGTGCATATTTTGGTTGGCTTGATGGTATCCCACAGTTCTCTTAGGTTCTTTTCACTTTTCTTTGATCTTTTATCTTTCTGTTCCTCAAACTCAGTAATTTTTATTATTCTGTCTTCAAGTTCACTGATTCTTTCATATGCCTGGTTAAATCTGCCTTTGAAATCTTCTAGTGATTTTTTTTCCCTTTCAATTATTGTACTTTTCAGTTCCAGGATTCCTTTTCAGGTTATACGTATCTTTACTGATATTTCTCCTTTATTCATCTATGGTTCATTGTCAGCTTTCTTCACACCTTCCTTTAGATCTCTGAGCACTTTAGAAAAGCAAAGTCTACTATATGGGCCATCAGGCCTCTCTCCAGGAGTTGGAGTTGATTTATTTTTCCCTTTCAATGGGCTTTACATTACTTTTCTTCATATGCTTTGTGATTTTTTTTTTTGAAATCGGACATTTGAATTTGATCATGTGGTAATTCTGGAATCAGATTCTCCTCCTTTCTCAAGTTTTGCTGGATTTTGTCAATGTTTTTTTGTTTGTTTCTTTGTTTTTAGTGTTGTAAGCCATCTCTGAGCAAACTGTCAACTTGATGTGTAACTCTAAGGTCTTCTCAGGCCTTCTCTGAGCCTGCCACCAGATCTTTTTCAGGAAACTTTTTGTTGGTTATTTTTTTGCTCTGACTGGGCCATACTTTCCTGTTCCTTTACATACCTTGTGTCCTTTTTCTAGCTTTATTGAGATACAATTGACCTACAACATTGTTTAAGTGTGCAAAGTGATAACTTGATACATGTATGTATTTCTAAATGATTATCACAGCACCACCGTCAGCTCACGTACTTCTTTTTATTGTGATGAGAACTTTTAATACTTATTCTCTTAGCAACTTTCAAGTATGTAATACAATATTGTTGACTGAAGTCACAATGCTGCATGTTAAATGCCCAGAATTTATTCATCTTAGAAGTGGAAGTTTGTACCTTTGACCAATATCTCCCCCACTCCTAGCCTCTGGCAATCACCATTTTACTCTACATTCCCATTAATTCAGCTTTTTTCAGACTCCACCTGTAAGCGATATCATATGATATTTGTGTTTCCCTGTCTCACTTACTTCACTTTGTATGATCATCTCTACCTCCTTCCCCATGGCTGGAAATGCCATGATTTCATCCTTATTCACGGCTGAGTAATATTCCATTGTGTTCCCAGACCCTATCTTCTTTATCCGTGCATCTCTCCTTATATGCTTAGTTTGCTTCCATGTCCTGGCTATCGCGCAGAGTGCTGCCATGATCGTTGGCGTTCACGTGTCTTTTAGAGTTTTGGTTCCCTCGAGATCTTCCCCCGAGGGTGAGACTGCTGGGTCACATGGTAGTACTATGTTTCATTTCTTAAGGAACCGCCATACTGTTCTCCATAGTGGATGTATCGACTTGCATTCCCACTGACAGTGTAGGAGGGTTCCCTTTGCTCCACACCCTCTCCAGCATTTCTTGTTGTAGATTTTTTGATGATGGCCCTTCTGACCCGTGAGAGGTGATACCTCATTGTCGTTTTGATTTGCATGTCTCTCGTAATTAGCGATGCTGAGCATCTTTTCCTGTGCTTAATGGCCATCAGTATGTCGTCTTTGGAGAGACGTCCATTTAGATCTCCTGCCTAGTTTTGATTGGTTCTTTTGTTCTTTTGATATTGATCTGCAGGAGCTGTTTGTATGTTTTGGAGATTAATTCCTTGTGGGCATCTTCGTTTGCAAATATTTGTTCCCATCCTGAGGGTTGTCTTTTCGTTTTGTTTCGGGTTTCCTTTGCTGTGCAAACGCTTTCAGTTGCATCAGGTCCCATTTGTTGACTTTTGTTTTCCTGTTCATTACTGTAAGAGATGGATCAGAAAAGAACCTGTTGAGATGTATGTCAGAGCGTGTTCTCCCTGTATTTTCCTCATGTGTTTTAGAGTATCCGTCCTCAGGCGTAGATCTTTCATCTGGTTGGAGTTTATTTTTGTGTATGGTGTTCGAGAGTATTCCACTTTCATTCTCGTTTTAATGTTTTAATATATTTATTCTATTTAGTTTTATTTTTTGCTGCACTGTGTCTTCATTGCTGCATGCGGGCTTCCTCTAGTTGTGGCGAGTGGGGGCTACTCTTCGTTGTGATGCTTGGGTTTCTCATTGCGGTGGCTTCTCTTGTTGCAGAGCACAGGCTCTAGAGCGTGGGCTCAGTAGTTGTGGCGCACGGGCTTCGTTGCTCTGTGGCATGTGGGATCTTGCCGGAGCAGGGCTCGATCCCGCGTCCCCTGCATCGGCAGGTGGACTCTCAACCACTGCGCCGCCAAGGGAAGCCCTGCCCTCTTTTCAGTTCTTTTTCGATGACCTACCCCCAGATGTTTCTTGAGGGCAGGTGCTTTTTTCTTTCCAACCCCGTAGGCCTTGTGAATATTCAGTGCCCATCAGCACAGGTTTTAAAGTTGTTGTTATGGAAAACGGCCCCAAGACGGCAGCATCTCTCCATGCCCCACTCTTCTTTTTCTTTTCTTTTTTTCTTTTAATTTAATTTATATTTTCTATTGTAGTAATGTTGATGTCCAATGTGGTATTTATCGTAGATGTACAGGAACTTGATTCGGTTATATGCAGTCTTATGTGTATTATACTTTGGGTTCTTTTCCCACGTAAGTTATAAGACTGTGTTCAGTAGAGTTCCCTGTGCTCTGCAGTAGGTTCTTGTTGGTTATGTCTTTGACATATTCTAGTGTGTATCTCTTAATCTCAGCCTCCTAGTTTTATCACTTTTCTGTAAGTTTCCTTGTTGATAATCGTAAGTTTGTTTTCTAAGTCTGTGAGTCTGTTTCTGTTCTGTAAATTAGTTCATGCGTCTGACTTTATAGATTCCACCTGTAAGTGATATCTAATGGTATTTGTCTTTCTCTCTCTGAGTCACTTCACTTAGTATGATCTCTGTCCATCATTGCTGCAGCAGATGGCATTAGTTCGTTCCTTTTTATGGCTGCGTAGTACTCCATTGTATACGTGTGCTACATATTCTTCATTTTCCTGTGGATGAACATTTCGTTTGATCCTATGTCTTGGCTACTGTCAGCAGTGCTGCCCTGAAAAGCGGGGGTGCCCGTGTCATTTCCAATTAGGATTGTCTTTGGAGCTAAGCCCAGGAGTGGGCTTGCTGGATCACGTGGTAACACTATGTTTAGTTTTTTTAAGGAACCTCCATACTCTTCTCCATAGTGGCTGCACCAATTTACATCCCCACCAAGAGCAGAGGATGATTCCGTTTTCCCCAAGGCCTCCCGAGCGTTTATTCTTTGGAGATTTGTTTTTTTGTTTGAGCCTGGCCATGCTGACGGTTGTGAGGCGACACCCCATTGTAGTCTCGATTTGCATTTCTTTAATAATGAAAGATGTTGAGTACCTTTCCATGTGCTTTTTTTTTTTTCATATACAGAGTGAGTAAAATTTACCTCTCGAAATTACCTTCTTGAAAATCGGCCCAGTTTTGAACTATTTTCTGATGATTTACCCCAGGACAGTTCTTGAGGGCAGGTGTCATTTACAGCCCCACAGGCCTTGTGAAGATTAAGTGCCGCTCCGCACCGATTTTAAAGTTGTTGTTACGGGAAATGGCCACAAGGCGGCAGCACGTCTTCAAGCCCAACTCTGGTTACTGGGCAACCAGAGCCTGAGGGAAAGTCCTGTTCCTGGGTTGTCAGAGTGGAATGTGCCCTGAGAAACACCCAAGGCTTGTGTCTCCCGACTTCTTCCCCCTTCCCCTTTCCCGCCCCCCCGCCATGCCCTGACAGATCCCAACTCCTGCCACACCGCTCGGCTGAGGTGCTTGTCATCCTTAGGTGGGGCCACCCTGAGGAGGGAGGCTGGAGGTGGGAACCCCACCCCCGGGAGACGGAGCGCCCAAGGGAATTTTCAAAGCTCTTCCAGCGCAGAGGCTCCACCATCCTTTGGGTGCACTAGGCTCGGTTTCTGTGTAGGAGGGCCAGCAGGGAGCTGGAGACGGTGGGCCCATGCAGAGGGGAACAGGCACTCCAGGTCCAAGGCGGGGGTGCTTATTGGCTGGCACATCCTCCTCAGTTTCCTCCTTCCCACGGCAGTCCAGCTTCGGGACCCCAACCTGCTCCGGCTCCAGGGATGTGACAGCAGCCTGGGTCACAGAGGCCTGAGGAGATGGATGGGGAGTTTCTTTTCTTTTCTTTTTTAAATTATTATTTTTTATTGGCGTGTAGGTGATTTCCCATGTTGCTGGGTTGTTTTGGGCTTTTTTTTTTTTTTTCCTAGCTGGACAGCAACTTGATTCACTTACACATAGATGTGTACATATTCTTTCTCCGGTTCTCTTCCCAAGTAGGTCATTAGAGCGTTGAGTAGGATTCCTTGTGCTACGCCCTGGGTCCTCATTGATTATTTTAGAAATAGTAGTGTGCATGTGTTAATCTCAACCTGCTAATTGCTCCCTGCCCCCCCCCCACGCTTCCCTTTTCCGGACCCTAAGTTTCCTTTCTAAGCCTGTGAGGCTGTTTCTCTTTTGTAAAGAAGTTCATTCGTATCCATTTTTAGATTCCACCTGTAAGCGGTATCCTGTGATATTTGTGTTTCCCTGTCTCACTTACTTCACTTTGTATGATCATCTCTACCTCCTTCCCCATGGCTGGAAATGCCATGATCTCATCCTTATTCATGGCCGAGTAATATTCCATTGTGTTCCCAGACCCCATCTTCTTTATCCGTGCGTCTGTCCTTATATGCTTAGTTTGCTTCCATGTCCTGGCTATCGCGCAGAGT
>NW_021703783.1:100800652-100824997 GCF_005190385.1 Monodon monoceros | reverse complement strand
GCGGCCGCGGCCCCGGCCCGGCTCCCCGACCCCCGCGACCTCCGGCCCCCAGCCGGACTCCCGGCCCCGACCCCCGCGACCCCGGCCCCGGCCCGACGACGCGCCAGAACGGCCGGGCCCGGGTCGCGAGCTCGCGGCTGAGGCAGAGTCGGCGCCGGCCGCGCACTCACCGCGGGCGCCGGGCGTGGGGCGGCTCCCGCCCGGCTGCGGACGACGGCCGCGCAGGCGGACTCACTCCCATTCATTAGCCGCGGCTTTGTCTGCCCCCGCGCCCCTCCCGCCGCCGCCGCCACCACCGCCCGCCCGCCCGCCCGCGACGCCGCCGGACGCTGCACCCCTCCCAGGGCCCCGCGCGGCGCGGGGCGGGGAAGGGGGCGGGACAAGCGCGCGCAGGCGCAGTGCCCATATGCCTGTCCCTCCCTGGGGCCCGGCCGGTCCGGCCGCTCCAGGGGCCGAGGCGGTGCTGACGGGGCAGGCGCAGTCCCGCCGCTCGAGGGGCCGAATTGCTGCTGACTGCGCAGGCGTAGTCCCGCCCCCTGGCCGGTGCGGGTCAACCACGCAGGCGCAATCCCATCCCACGGCCCGTGCGGGCCGACCGCGCAGGCGCAGTTCCAGCGCGCCGGGCTCCGCCCCCGGGTCGGGCCAGCCGGGCGGCTGCGGGTTTGGAGTCGTCGGCGGGTTGGGTTCCTGCGGTGTTGCTGGTAGCTCGGCCGTTGGCGGCGGACCGGACGCATACGTGCCGGGGCGCCGAGGGCTGCGGCGTGACGGGCGCCCGGTTCTGCCTGCAGGTGCGCGCAGGTGCCGGCAGGTGCGCGGGGCGCGACCCCCAGAGCGGCCGGCCGCGGAGCCTCGGGAGGTGAGAGGGCGGGGAGCCCACCTGTGCGGGAGCCCTGAGCTCGGCTTACCCCGGAACAGCGCCGAGCGTCCTTCCCGCAGAGGGGCTCCGAAGGGCTCTGCGCGACGTGCTGGGTGCACTTAAGCCCTTAAGTCTAAGGCGATAAGGTGCTGCCATGCGCGGCCTCGTTCGCCGGAGAACAGGGATTAAAACTTAACCCCTGTGGGGGCTGGGGGAACAGAGCCCCTTCCTCTGAAGTGGCCGGCGCCGGAGGGGCCTCGGGCCGGCGGGCTGGGGCTTCCGAGCAGCCGCTCGGGAGAGGCCCAGCGCAGCAGGTGCTGAACACACGGAACTCGGGCTCGCTTTCGGTTTTTGTAAGATCCGGACATTTCACGTACAGTTTCCTAATACAAATTTATGCGCAGACCAAATAAATTCTGCAGAGTGATTTTGGCCCAGAGGCCTCTCCTTTGTCACCCTGTTTTAGACTACAGCTTATTTTGTATGAAAACGAGACAAATATGTTCATCTCTTAAGTCTTACTGTAATGATTAGGAAGTCTTTCAACAATTATTGGCCTAGTTCAGAGGGGTGAGTCGGGCGTGTAAGGGGCCCTTCTCCCCAGAGCCCTTCTCCCCTCGCCACCCTCCCGCGGCCTCCGTGACCCCCCGCTCCGTGGCTCGCCTCGCCACCCTCCCGCGGCCTCCATGACTCCCTCTCCTCCGTGGCTCGGCTCCCCTCGCCACCCTCCCGCGGCCTCCGCGACCACCACCCGCTCCCAACTCTGGCTGCCTCCTTGGCCACTGGTTGTACTCCAGCCTCAGGGACCTGACCTCTGTGCCTGAGCCAGGCAGGGGAGAACGTAGGACCTCTCACACCCTCTCTAATTCACTTATTTATTACAAATCTCAGCGGCATCAGGGTTTTGCTCTTTTGTTCTCACTGCTGGCGCTGCCTGCTGGCGCTGCCTGGCCCAGGGCAGTGGTGGGTGTTTGTTGTAAAGCTCAGGGGGAAGCGGACTATGGCCACAGCCCAGATCCTGCCGCCACCTGTTTTGGTTCAGACTCCGGGCTAAGAATGTCTTCTCAGTCTTTAATGGCTGGGGGAAAAAATAATAATATTTCATGACATGAAAATTCTGTGAAATGCAAATGTCGGTGTGCTCGCTCGAGGTTTCCTGGAACATGGGCGTGCCCACCCATTCACGGACCACCTGCAGCTGCTTTTGCCATGCAGGCCACGTTGAGGAGCTGCAGTAGAGGCCCTATGACTGGCAAAGCTAGCAATTGCTATCCAGCCCTTTACAGAAAAAGTTGCCAACTCCTGCGCTAGATGAACGAGCAGCCTCTTACCTGGTTCCCCCGCTGGTCATTCCTCCACTGACTCTCTCAAGGGGGTCCCTGTCTCAGAGTCAAAGCCAGAGTTCTTACAGCCATGGTGGCCAGGCCCACACTGCCTGACTCCTACTGCCCTGGCACTGCCCGGCCCTCGTTGACTCTGCTCCAGCCACACCGTCCTCTTCTGGGTCCCACCTCAGGGACTTTGCACTGGCTGTGTCCCCGCTGGAATGCTCCTCCCCAGATGTCTGCCCATCTCACCCCTTACCTCTTCAGATCTTTGCCCACACGTCACTGTCCTGGGGCGGGGGTCTCTCCCTGCTCTTTCCCTGTAAAGCAGTGCCCCACCCAGCCTCATTCTTCTCTGACGTTGACTTGTTCATGGTCAGCCTCCCTGAGTAGAATGAACGCTCCAGGAGAGCAGGGCCTTCTCTTCCCGTGCGATGTACGATGCCCAGCGCTGAGAAGAGGGAACACCCCCTGAGTCTTGGCGGGATGGGTTGGTTGAGTCCCCACCATTGCCCGGCACTAATCTGATGTGGACATAAAAGATTCTCCTGGCAGAATGGCGACAGCTCTTCCCCGAGGGACTCACCAGGCCCACCCTCTGTCCTTCATCCACATGTACCTTTCACATCCTGCAGTTCGGTCAGGTGTGGCCTGCTCTGACCTCACCTAGGAAGGATTTTTGTTCTGAACCCAGGGTGGCCATATAACTTAATGCCCAAATGGGGCACTGGGGGCATGAAATGGGGCGCTACACTCACGAGACTGGCACCAACATAAACTGGACTGTTCCAGTGAGTCAGGACGACGTGTGGCCTTGTCAGCAGCTGCAGGGCATTCATGTATCAAATCCTTGATGAGCACTTTCTGTGTGCCCAAGATGCTGGATCTTATTTTTAATTTAAACTGAACAAAAGTGTGACCTCCTGGATTTTATCCAAGTTTGAGCACCAACTTGGAGCCCCGGGAAAGAGGGAGGGGTTTGTGCCCTTCCTGGTACTGGGCGCGATGTGTAGTCCACGCTCAGGCAACATGGGGAATAAAGAGTGACCGACCACCTGCTCTGAGGTCACTGAGGCCACCGAGGCAGAGGACTGACCTGCAGCACCCTCGGTGGCCCTGATGGCTCTCTGTCCGTGTGGGCCGCACTGTGGTCCTTGGAGGGGGTTCACCCCATGCTCAGCTTCCCGTCACGTGACCTTGGGCAAGTTTCTCAAATGTGAATTGAGATTGCAAGCCCAGCTCGGGGGCCGTGAGGTTGATGGTGTCACGTGTGGAAGCAGCTGGGCCCCCTGGCCCTGGTGACCGCATCTAGGGTCCTGAGGGCCAGGCCTGAAGTGAGGGCAGCTGCACCATGGAGCGCCGTGGTTTGGGGGTGAACACCTGCCTGTCTCCTGCTGCGGGTGCCGTGGGCAGCCCTGCAGCTGAAAACTCAGAGTCCATGGACCTCCTCCTGGAGTGCGGGGCTTTGTGGTTCCGGGACCGTGAAAGGGGTCCACCTCTGTTGTCCTCAGCACACTTCCCTGCCTTTCCCTCAGGGCAGCAAGAATGTGTGTGTGTGTGTGCGCGCAGGAGGGGGACAGCTTTGCCAGCAGGCCATGTGGGGAACACCCCAGGTGGGTCCAGGTGGAAGGGAAGCCATCAGGCTGCAGGAGGGGGCTCCAGGGTGCCAAGCACGTACCAGGCCCTCACCACGTTGTCCCCGTTGTCCGTGGGACCCCCCACCCCACACAGAAGGCAGTGTCATTGCTCACGTCAGGGAAGAGGACCCCGAGCTGGAGGGGGGTGAGGGCTTCCCCGAGGTCACAGAGCCGGCAGGGGCGGAGCTGGTTCATACGAGGTCTGGGGCGCCATGCTGGGGCCCCAAGGAGGTTCTGAAGCGTCTCCCTGAAGTTGGTGTGGAATAGGGACAGCGGGAACAGAACAGCCCCAGCCACGGGCGAGCTCGCGAGTTCGTCCGCGGTCTCGGGTGTGACTCTGGGTCCAGGTGGGCAGGGGCTTGGGAACCCCTGCAAGGACCACCTGTGCCACGCAGGCATCAGCGGGGTCCCCTGGGGGGCCCTCCACAAGGCTCTTCTGAACGGAACCCCTGAGTCATTCTGCAACACTGACCCCAGCTCCTCACCTGGGGGCGGGCCCTTCAAGGCCAGGCTTGCCCTCCCCACCCTGCGCCCACCCTAGGCCTCCCAGGAGCTGGGGCATTGGCAGGTTGGAAGGAAGGGTGTGGGGGTGTTGGAGCCCAAGGGGGCCTTGGGCAGCCTGGGTTGGGGAGGAGAAGTTTTCCCTGGGTGCTCTGTGGCCGCCCAGTCCAGTTGGGATGATGCCCTCAGGGTTTGGAGGGCTGCAAGGTTGGAGTGGGGGGGCGGGGTGGAAGAGGGACGGGGGGAGAGTGAGCCCCCCTAGGCTTGGGTCCAGGCTACGGGAGGGACTGAGGGGATGGGAGGGAGGACGCCAATGCCACAGACTCACTCCTGCCCCCCCACTGGCCCACCTGCCTTCCCATGGCCTCACTCCCACCCTGCTCCAGGCTCCACGCCCCAGTAAGCCAGCCGGAGAGCCGGGGAGGGGGCAAGGCTCCGTACCATCCCCACGCAGGTACCCCTGCATCCAGGTATCACCTCAGCACCCCTCCGGCCTCCTGGGGTGTGCGGGGCCTAGAGTGGGGCTCCAGGCCCCCGGGCCCAGCAGAGAGGAAGTGCCTCTGCGGCTTCCACTGTTGAGCCGGTTTCATCGTCACTTCGTGCTGTGCTGTGGGAGGCAGGAGAGCTCCAGCCCTTGCAGTAGACGTGTGACGTGTCCCGGTGGCTTTTCTCTGGGGCGGAGGGAGCGCAGGGCCGGGCGTGGCCTTCCTCCCTTGGGGCTAAGGAGCTGCAGGGCCTGCACTTAACTCCTGCGGCCCTGGGACCTCACAGCGGCACCAGATGGTCCTTGTCTCCACGCAGGAGGTGCTGTTGATGTCATGGTGCTGCCAGCTTGGGGAGTGAAGACCGGAAACAGGCGATCCAGGGACCCCGGCACAGGGTAGGTATGCAAGGAACAGTGACCCCGAGCCCTTACTGATGGCGTGACGGGCCCCCCACCGGGCCCCCGGTCGACCCTGCAGCCAGGATCTCTGGGGGCCCCGCTCCCCCACCTGAGAAGTGGGAATGATGGTAGTGCCACCACCTCCGGATGGGGTAGAGGAGGACAGTGAGAGGTGGGGGGGGGAGAGCCGCATCTGCCAGGTGTCCTGCTCCTCCAGACCGGTGCCCCCTCGCAGAGGATGGGGAGAGCCCGCCCAGGTCGGGGCCCAAGGGTGGAACCACCCAGCCGGCTCAGAAGGTGAGGACGCGGGAGTGGCGGTGGGACAGATCCCGGGGTGCTCAGCTGGAGTTTGGCCCCTTCCTGGGGTGCAGAGGAGGGGACCTGAAGGACTGGGGTGGCAGTGAGGTGCGGACCATAGTCCCTGCAGGAGGCACTCCAGAGGGCGTTGGAGAGAAAGTGGCAGGGTTCAGTAAGGCACTGATCTGGAGAGAAGTTGCAGGTGGGATGCCTAGCAAGTGGTGATGACCCCCGGTGGGACAGGAGTGCATGGGAACAGAGCTTCACTTACCTTTTTGAGGGGAGGCGGCAGGGAAACATAACAGCAGTAAGTACCACCAGTCAGGGGAAAGAGGGGCAGTGTGGCTGGGATGGGTGCTGGAGGGCGCATGCAGAGTGCTGAGGTGCAAAGGCCCTGGGGCAGGGGAGACATCCGTGTGAATGGTGGGACGGTGAGCCGGGTAGGAAAGGGCCAGATCAAGGAGGGGCTTGGAGGACTTGAGGACCAAGGGCCCTGGGGTCCAGGGAGGGCAAGAGATGGAGACAGGATGACCTCGTGGGAGAGAGGCTGCTGGAGAGAGCCAAGGGAATCCCAGGAGGCGTCCTTGGGGAGAGCACGTGGGACTCAGGGCTTGGGAAGGGGATGCCCAGGTGGGAGCAGGCCCTGACTGGGGCAGAGGGTTCAGGAAGGCTCACACCCTGGCCCCCAGACGTCAGGCATGGAGGCCACCAGTCCGTGATGGCTAGTTGTGTTTTATTTTCCAAGATGGAAATGACTCAGTTTATGATCATAACTAGGAGTGCCAGAATTAGCAGGTAGAAGTGCAAGTATTGCCTGGGACATCCTCATATGAAAAAACTGTTGTTTGTCTTGATTTAAAAATGTAACCAGGGAACTTCCCTGGTGGCTCAGTGGTTAAGAATCCACCTGCCAATGCAGGCAGGGTACACGGGTTCAAGCCCTGCTCCGGGAGGATCCCACATGCCACGGAGCAACTAAGCCCGTGCGCCACAACTACTGAGCCTGCGCTCTAGAGCCGGCAAGCCATAACTACTGAGCCCGCGCACCTAGAGCCTGTGCTCCGCAACAAGAGAAGCCACCGCAATGAGAAGCCCGTGCACAGCAACGAAGAGTAGCTCCCGCTCGCCGCAACTAGAGAAAGCCCGTGCGCAGCAACGAAGACCCAACGCAGCCAAAAAAAAAAAAAAGAGTAACCAGGTATACTGTATTTCATCTAGCAAGCCTAATCATAACAGGAATGCTGTCCCCTATTAACAGTCCCGCCAACACCAAAATAAAGCAAACTGGAGAACTAACTATGATCATACCCCCGACAAGATAACTTTGAAAACAACTAGACTATATCTTGCCCAGGTTTTATATACCAGGCTGTTGATTAAAAAAAAAAAAAAAAGATTTTACTATATGTACTCTTTTTGAGGCTACTGTTTTCACTTAACAAAATAGCTCCTTACACGTAGACACACTGATTATGGCCACGCATGGGGTCATTTTTAACGGCGAGCACACGACTCTGCGGGAGGATGCCAGCTGTGCCCTGTACCCCGGCATCAACAGTTCTCAGAGGAGCACGATGCTCTTTGCCAGTTGGTTATTTCTTCAGAAAACATTACTAGCAATAGGTTTTTTTTTTTTTTTTTGCGGTACGCGGGCCTCTCACTGTTGTGGCCTCTCCCGTTGCGGAGCACAGGCTCCGGATGCACAGGCTCAGTGGCCATGGCTCACGGGCCCAGCCACTCCGCGGCATGTGGGATCTTCCCAGACCGGGGCACGAACCCGCGTCCCCTGCATCGGCAGGCGGACCCTTAACCACTGCGCCACCAGGGAAGCCCTAGGAATTTTTTTTTATTGAAAATTTTACAGAGATAATTAGAGGTTCACATGCAATTCTCACAAATAATACAAAGGAGCCCTTGGACACCTTAGCCAGGTTTCCCCAGTGGCAGCTAACACCCAGGAGAGTGGTGCTGATACAATCCACTGATATTATTCCAGTTTCCCTAGTTTTACTTGTATGTGTGTGTGTGTGTGTGTCTGTGTCTGTGTGTATTAAATTCTGTACAATTTTATCAGCCAGGTTGGTTTGTGAAATCTCAATCAGGATACTGAAGAGTTCCAACAAGGTTTGTTATTTTGTCCTTTTATAACCACACCCACCTCCCTCCTGCCTGGCCTTGTCACTAATCCCTGGCAACCACTAACGTGTCCTCCCTTCCTAAAACTGTGTCATTTTAGTGTTCCATAGATGGAATCAGATAGTAAGTAACCTTTTGGGATTGGCTACTTTGCTCAGCATAATTCCGCGGAGACTCATCCGCGTCGTGTGGGTGTCAATACCCGTCCCTTTGCGATGCTCCGTAGTGTTCTGTGGTGTGGATGGATCACCGTTGGTTCAACCATCACCTGCTGGAGGACATCTGGGTTGATTCCAATTTTGGTCTAGTACAAATAAAGATTCTATGAACATTTGTGTACAGGTTTTGGTGAGGACAAAAGTCTTCGTTTCTGTGGGATAGGTGCCCAGAGGGCAACAACTGGGTCATACGGTAGTTGCATGTTTACTTCCTGAGGAAACTGCAAGCTCTACCTTTTCACATCCCTACTAGCATGTATCAGTGATCCAGTTTCTCTACATCCTTGCCAGCGTCACTTGTGGTCATAACTTTTTACTTTGTCATTGTAATAGGTGTGATATCTCATCGCGTTTTAGAGGCTAATGCGACATGCGGGATCTTAGTTCCCCGACCAGGGACTGAACCCGTGCCCCATGCAGTGGCAGCGTGGTGTCCTAACCACTGGACCGCCAGGGAATTCCTGCATATGCTTAACTGACATCTGTATATGTTCTCCCTTGAAATGTCTCTTCATATCTCTTGCTGATTTTTTTTTTTTTTAAATTTATTTAGTTATTTATTTATGGCTGTGCTGGGTCTTCGCTTCTGTGCGAGGGCTTTCTCTAGTTGTGGCGAGCGGGGGCCACTCTTCATTGCGGTGCACGGGCCTCTCACTGTTGCGGCCTCTCTTGTTGCGGAGCACAGGCTCCAGATGCACAGGCTCAGTAGTTGTGGCTCACAGGCTTAGCTGCTCTGCGGCATGTGGGATCTTCCCAGACCAGGGCTCAAACCCGTGCCCCCTGCATTGGCAGGCAGATTCTCAACCACTGCGCCACCAGGGAAGCCCTCTCTTGCTGATTTTTAAAGTTGGATTACTTATTTTTTTACTGCTGAGTTTTTATACATTCTATATCCTAGTCCTTTGTCAGATAGGCAGCTTGCAAATATTTTTTTCTCAGTCTGCAGATTGTCTTTTCCTCCTGAGAGGGTTTTCACAGAGCAAGTTTTAAATTTCTGTGAGATCTACTTTATCAATATTTTCATTTACGTCTTTTGCCTTTGGTGTCAAGTTAAGAACTTTTTGCCTGGCCCGAGATCCCAAAGATTTTCTCCTACATTTTTCCCTAAATGTTTTATAACTTTACATTGAAGTTCATGATCCATTTTGAGTTTTGTATAAGTTGTGAAACCCTTGGGTTTCCTTCCCCTCTTCCTCCCTTCCTCTCCTTCCCACCCCGGCCCCTCTTCCTCCCTGCCTATGCATGTCGAATTGCTCCAGCACAATTTGTTGCAAAGGCTATCCTTCCTTCACTGACATGCTTTTACCCATTTGTCAGAAATCGTTGGACACATTTATGTGGGTCTATTTCTGGGTTTTCTATTTTGTTCTATTGATCTGTGTGTCTATCCCTCTGCCAATACCACCGTCTTGATTACCATAGCGATAATAAGTCTTGAAATTGGTTAGACTGAGTCCCCCCACTTTTTTCTTCTTTTCAAAAATTTTTGGGTGATTATAGCTCCTTTGCCAGTCCATGTACGTCTGAGGATAATCTTGTCTGTATCTACAAAAAACCTTGCTAGGATTTTGATAGGAATTGTGTTAACTTGTCTATCAGTTTGGAGAGAACTGGCATTTTCACTAGTGTTAGTCTGCTAACCATGAAAGTGGTATGTCTCTCCATTTATTTAGATCTGTGATTTTTCAAATCAGGATTTTATCATTTTCAGCATTTTAATTTTATTTTGAAACACTGTTAATGGCCTTATATTTTTAATTGCAGTGTCCTTGTGTTCATTGTTAGTATGTAAAAATAAAAATGATTTTTTGAAAATATTTATTTATTTATTTTGGGCTGTGTTGGGTCTTCGTTGCTGCGCGTGGGCTTTTCTCTAGTTGCGGCGAGCGGGGGCTACTCTTCGTTGTGGTGCACGGGCTTCTCGTTGCGGTGGCTTCTCTTGTTGCAGAGCAGGGGCCCTAGGCACACGGGCTTCAGTAGTTGTGGCACGTGGGCTCAGCAGTTGTGACACACGGGCTTTAGAGTGCAGGCTCAGTAGTTGTGGTGCATGGACCTAGTTGCTCTGAAGCATGTGGGATCTTCTGGGATCAGGGCTCAAACCTGTGTCCCCTGCATTGGCAGACAGACTCCCAACCACTGTGCCACCACAGAAGTCCCCAAATGATTCTTTAAAAATGTTTATATTGTCTTCTGAGACCTCCCTGAACTCACTTATTATTTCTAGGAGTTTTATTGGTAGATTCCTTGGGATATTCTATGTAGATAATCATGTCATCTGCAAATAAAATAGAGGTGGTTTTATTTCTTCATTTCAGAGATAAACGCATTTTTTTCCTTTTCTTGTCATGTTGCACTGGATGATACTTCCAGCATGATTGTGATTGATTAAAAGTAGTGAGAGCAACATACGTACCTTATTCCTGATCTTAGGAGAAAACCATTCAGTCTTTCACCATGAAATATGTTAGCTATAGTTTATTTATTTATTTAATTTTTATTTATTTATTTATTTTATGGTACGCGGGCCTCTCACTGTTGTGGCCTCTCCCGTTGTGGAGCACAGGCTCCAGAGGCGCAGGCTCAGCGGCCATGGCTCACGGGCCTAGCCGCTCCGCGGCACGTGGGATCTTCCCGGACTGGGGCACGAACCCATGTCCCCTGCATCGGCAGGCAGACTCTCAGCCACTGCGCCACCAGGGAAGCTCTGAATTGCCTTTTCTTATCCATCAAATATATTTGATTGATGTTGTGTAATTTTTCTACTTTAGACTGTTAACATGATGGATCACGTTAATTTATTTTTGAATATTGAACCATCTTTGCAGCCTTGGAATAAACCCCGCTTGGTCATGGTGTATAGTTTTTTTTCACACATTGCTGAATTATATTTACTAGTATTTTGTTGAGGATTTTTGTGTCTATATTCATGAGGGACTTTGGTCCGTAGTTTTTGTTTTTGATACTGTCTTCATTTGGTTTTGGTATCAGGATAATACTAGCTTCATAAAATGAATTTGGAAGTGTTCCCTTTTCTTCTATTTTCTGGAAGGGATTGTGTAGAATTGGTGTCAATTCTTGTTTAAACATTTGGGAAAAGTCTCCACTGAAACCATCTGGGCTGGAGATTTCTTTTCTTTTCTGAGCTTTAAATTATGAATTCAACTTCATTAATAGTTATATGGCTCTTTAAATTATCTTTTATTTTGGGTGAATAGTGGTAGTTCGTGTTTTTTAAGAGATTAGTTCATTTCATCTCAGTTGTCAAATTTATGTCTGTAGAGTTGTTCATAGTATTTGCTTATTATCTTTTTACTGCATGAGGGCGCATAGTGACATCCCCTATTTTCTTCCTAATATTGTTAATTTGTCTTTCTTTTTTTCTTCTTCTTTGTATGAGGGTTCTCCAGAGAAACAGAACTGATAGGATGTGTGTGTGTGTGTGTGTGTGTGTGTGTGTGTGTGTATTTATTTATTTTAAGCAACTGGCTTATGAGATTGTAGAGGCTTGGTGAGCCCAACATCTGATGAGGGAGGCTGGAGACTCAAGAAAGAGTTAAAGTTCAAGTCCAAAGGTAGTCCTCCATAGAACCAGGAAAAGCTGATGTTGCAGATGAAATCAGAAGGCAGTCAGTCTCCTGAAGAAGTCCCTCTTGTATGGGGCAGCCTTTTGTTCTATTTAGGTCTTCTACTGATTGGATGAGGCCCACCTACATTATGGGGGCCATCTGCTTTACTCAGAATCTACTGATCTGAATTTAAATCTCATCCAAAAACACCCTCACAGTAACCTCCAGAATAATGTTTGAGCAAATATCTGGGCACTGTGGCCCAGTCAAGTTGACACATAAAATTAACCATCACATCTCTCTTGTTACTGTACATCTGTAGGGTCTGGAGTGATATCTCCTGTTTCATCCCCCTTTTTTTTTTTTTGGCCACGCTGTGTGGCATGTGGGATCTTAGTTCCTGACCAGGGATCGAACCCATGCCCCCTGCGTTGGGAGCGTGGAGTCTTAAACACTGGACCACCAGGGAAGTCCTTCCTATTTCATTCTTGATATTGGTAATTTGTCTTCCCTTTTTTTAACTTCTTTGTCAGTCTTGATTGAGATTTGACAATTTTATTGATATTTTCAAAGAACCAGATTTTTTAAAAAAATATTTTTCTCTTTTTCAGTTTTCAATTCCATTGATTTCTACTTTTTTTAAAAAAATAATTAATTAATTAGGTTGCGCCAGGTCTTGGTTGCAGCACGTGGGCTCCTTAGTTGCAGCATGTGAACTCCTAGTTGCAGCACGCATGTGGTATCTAGTTCCTGGACCAGGAATCGAATCCAGGCCCCCTGCATTGGGAGCATGGAGTCCTATCCACTGCACCACCAGGGAAGTCCTGATTTCTACTCTTATTTAGTTATTTTCTTCCTTCTGCTTGCTTTACGCTTATTTTGCTCTTTTTGGTGTGTGCAAGCGTAGGTTCTTAGGTGGGAGCTCAGATTATTGATTTGAGACTTTCCCTCATTCCTCAAATATGTATTTAGTGCTACAGATTTCCCTCTCAGCACTGTTTTAGTTGTGTCCCAGAAATTTTTATATAGTGTATTTCTGTTTTATTCAGTTCAATATTTTTAAAATCTCCTTGAACAATGAATGCTCTTTGACCCATGGATTATTTAGAAGTTTATTTAATTTTGTTTCTAAGTATTTGGATATCTTCCTGTGGTATTCTGCTATTGACTTCTAGTTTGATTCTGTTATGATCAGAGAACATGTTCTATATGATTTCAATCCTTTTAAATTTGTTGAAGTTTGTCCTATGACCCAGGATATGGTCTCCATGCGTGCTTGAAAACGATGTTCATTCTCCTGTTGTTTGGTGGAATGTTCTGTAAATGTCATTTAGATCCTGTTGCTCGATGATGGTGTCATGTTCTTCTAGATCTTTGTTGACTTTCTGTCTAGAAGTTCTATCAGTTGCTGAGAGTGGGATGTGGAAATCCCTAACTGTAATTTTAGATTTGTCTATTTCTTCTTTCAGCTCTATCATTTTTTGCTTTATATATTTTTAACTCTGTTATTTGGTGCACAAATAATTAAGATCATTATGTCTTCCAAGTGGATTGATCCTTTTATCATTATGTAATGTTCCTCTTTGTTCCTAGTAATTTTCTTTGCTTTGTAATCTACTTTATCTGATTTTAATATATAATAAATAATACATAATGTATATAATAATATGTAAAAAATAATATACTATGGCCACTCCTACATTTTTGGCTAATATTTGAATTATAAATATTTTTTCATTCTTTTATTTTTACCCTACGTATGTCATTATGTTTGCCATCTGTAGATGGCATATAGTTGGGTTGTGATTTTTTATTAATTCGTTCTAACAATCTGTGTGTTTTGTTCACTGTATTTAGAGCATTTACATTTACAATTTTGATATATAAGGGCTCAAGTCTGCCCTTTTATTATTTGTTTTCTGTTTGTTTCCCCTCTTAATCATTCCTTTCTTTCTCTTTTCTTGCCTTCTTATGGGATACTGAACATTGTTTAGAATTCCATTTTGATTTTTTATAGTGTTTTTGAGTATAACATTTTGTATAGTTTTCCCAATGACTCTCTGGGTATTACACTATACATACCTAAGGTATCAGAGTCTATTGATATAATTTTAGCACTTTGAGTGACGTGTAGAAACCTTACTTCCATTTAACTCCCTTTACCACCCCCATTTACAAAATATAACTGTCTAAAATATTTCTTACACATACATTTAACACCACATCAGACAGTGTTACAAGTTTTACTTCAGTCACCCAACATACATAAGAAACTGGTGATGAGAAGGGTAATTATTATATTTGCCTCTATCTTACCCATTCCATTGCTTTTCTTTCCTTTCTGAAGCTCTGAGCCTTCTGTTATCATTTCTTTTCTGTTTGAAGGACTTCCTTTAGCCACTCTTTAAGGGCAGCTCTGCTAGTGACAGATTCTTTTAGTTTTCTTTGTCTGTGGATGTTTTCATTTCCCCTTCATTTTTTTTTTTTTGGCCGTGCGTGGCTTGTGGGATCCCAGTTCCCGAACCAGGGATTGAACCTGTGCCCTCAGCAGTGAAAGCACAGAGTCCTAACCACTTGACCACCAGGGAATTCCCTCCCCTTCATACTTGAAGCATATTTTCACTAGATATACAATTCATGGTTGACAGTCCTTTCCTTTCAGCTTTGAAAAATGTGCCACTTCCTTCTGGCCTCTGTGGTTTCTGATAAAAAATCCAATGTTATTCCAATTGTTTTTCCCTTATAGGCAATGTGTTATTTCTCTCTGTCTGCTTTCAAGAGGTTTTTTTTTTTTTTTTTTTTGGCCACTAGTTTTTAGAAGTTTAATCATGTGTGTGGTATAGATTTCTTTGGATTTATCTAATTTGGGGTTCACTCAATTCCTTGAATGTGTAGCTTTATGTCTTTTGCTAAATTTGGAAAGTTTCTTTTTTTTTTAAGTTGAAGTATAGTTGATTTTCAATGTTGTGTTAGCAAAGTGATTCAGTTGTACATACATATATATATATTTTTTCAGATTATTTTCCATTATAGGTTATTACAGAATATTGAGCACAGTTCCTTGTGCTCTACAGTAGGTCCTTGTTGGTTATCTATTCTATAAATTTGGGAAGTTTCTGCCATAAGTTCTTCAAATATTGTTTTCAGCCTGCTGCTCTTACTCCTCTCCTTCTGAGATCCAATTCCACAAACGTTAGATTTATTTTATTTTTTTTAATACTCCCACAGGTCCCTGAAGCTTTGTTTGTTTGTTTATTTGTTTCCTTCAGTCTACTTTCTTTTGGTTGTTCGGATTGGGTAATTTCTACTCTTCTGTCCTCTAGTTCATGGACTCTTTCTTCTGTCATATTCACCGTGTTATTGAGCCCATTCATTGAGTTTTAAATGTTGGTGTATTTTTCAGTTCTATAATTTCCATTTGTTTTTTTAAATAACTTCTTTCTATGCACTAAGATTTTCTATTTTTCTGCTGTTTCAAGATAATTTGTAACTGGTTGTTGAGACATTTTTGTGGTGGCTGCTTCACAGTCCCTGTCAGATAATTCCAATATCTGATTCATCTCACCATTGGCATCTGTTGGTAGCTTTTCCTCTCATTGAAATTCTTGGTTTGACGAGTGGTTTTCAAAATTGTAATCTAAACAGTTTGGAAATTATGTTGGGAGCCTCTGGATCCTATTGAAACATTCTGTTTTAGCAGGCAGTCATCCTGCTTGTGTTCAGGTGCAGCACATCCTGGCCTACTTTTGTGGGTTGTGGTTCCAATGATAATTTAGTTTTCAGAGCCCTTGCATTTCTGTTCTGGTATGTTCTGTTCATCTGTGCCACTGGAGCTTCCACTTAATTCGGCTGGTGCTGCCTGTGGAAACAGAGATTCTCCAGGCTGCCTAGAGCCAGTGGGTGGGGAGTGGGAGAGGTTGCACCCATGGGATAGAGGATGCTTCTGAGACCTGGTACCTCCAGGGTTCCTGCTCAATCTCCGTTGACTTCCGCATGGGAGGATAGATGGACTTCTCCTAGCTGCTGGGTGGGAGGGTGGGGAGACACTGGGCCTGGGCTGCTTTCTGCCACTGGTTGGCCAGGAGTTGCTGGACCTGGGCAGCCTTATACTACTGGGGGGTGGGGGGATGGGAGACTCCAGGCTGCAGTGTTTTTCCTCAATCCGAGGTCTTCAGCCAGCCTACCTTTCTCTTCCTACCAGAGGTCTATAATTGGTCTCTTGTATTATTTCCCTGTTTTTAAAGTTATATTTAATTGGAGGAGCAGGAAGAGATGAGTCTACATTATCTACTCTCTGGTGTTATTTTTAATTTTTTAATGTATGTAATTATTTATTCAATGTATTTTAAAAACAGATTTAATGAGATATAACTCACATACCCTACAGTACACTCATTTAAAATGTGCAATTCAAGGGACCCTGGCGGTCCAGTTTCTAGGACTCAGTGCTTTCCCTGCTGTGGCCTGGGTTCAATCCCTGGTCAAGGAACTAAGATGCCACAAGCCATGTGGTGTGGCCAAACAAACAAACAAACAAACAAAAACTAAAATTCAATAGTTTTTAGTATATTCACAGGGTTGTGCAACTCTTACCACAGTCAATTTTAGAACATTTTCATCATCCCCCAAGAAACCCCGCACCCACTTGCAGTCGCTCCGCATTCCCTCCCGCTGCCCCAGGCCCTGGCAACCACTAACCTGCTTTCTGTCTCCATGGATTTTCCTGTTATGGGCATTTCATATAAATGGCATCATATGATATGTGACCTTTGTCTCCTTCACTTTGCAGGACGTTTTTCAAGATTCATCCCTGTTGTAGCACATTTCAGTACTTCATTTCTTTTTATTGCCAAATAATATTCCATTTATGAATAGACCACATTTTATTTATCCATTGATCAGTCGATGGACATTTGGTTTGTTTTCACCTCTTGGCTATTATGAGCAATACTGCTATGAATGTTCATGTACAAGTTCTGTGTGGACGTGTGTTTTCCTTTCTCTTGGGCACATATCTAGGAGTGGAATTGCTGGGTCACGTGGTTTGCATTTTGAGGGACTGTTCAACTGTTTTCTGAAGCAGCTGTACCATTTTTCATTCTCACCAGCAATGCAAGCAAGTTCCAATTTCTCTACATCCTCACCAATACTTGTTATTATCTGACTTTTTTTGTTTTGTTTTGTTTTGTTTTTGGCTGCACCACTTGCCTTGCAAGATCCTAGTTCCCTGACCAGGGATCGAACCCACACCCCAGCATTGGAGTCCTAACCACTGGACCGCCAGGGAATTCCCCTGACTTTTTGATTGTAGGCATCCTAGAGGGTGTGAGGTGATATCTCACTGTGGTTTTGATTTGCATTTCCATGATGGCTAATGATGTCGGGCATCTTTTCCCGTGCTTATTGGCCATCTGTATGTCTTCTCTGGAGAAGTGTTTATTCAAGTCCTTTGCCCATTCTTTAATTTGGTTATTTTTTGGTTATTGAGTTGAGGACTTTGGCTTTTATTCTGAGAGAGATGGGGAGCCATTGGGAGATTCCAAGCACAGGAGTGATAGTATCACGTGGGTTGCTCTGCAGAGAAAAGCTACAGAGATGCCAGGGGGAAGCAGACAGACCAGTCTGGACACCTAGATAATCTAGGTGAGGGATGACAGTGATTGGCCCTGGGGTGGTAACAGGAGGTGGTGACAGAGGGCTGGTTCTGGACATGTTTTGAAGGGGGAGCTATCAGGCTTTGCTGATGGATCAGATGTGAACAGTAGGACTGCCTCTCACTCAGGAAGCATGGCATCACCATTAGCTGAGAAGGTGGATTAGTACCCTGGGAGCCATGACAAAGCGCCACAGACCCGGCGGCTTCAACCCCAGAGGCGCGTTGTCTCCCAGTCCTGGAGGCTGGATGTCTGAGATCAAGGTGCCGGCAGGGCTGCCTCCCCCTGAAGCCTGTCGGGGAGCATCCTTCCTGCCTCTTCTGGCTCTGGTGGCTGTCACTCTTGGCATTCCTCCAGCCTCTGCCTCTGTTTGTCACATGGCCTTCTCCCTGGAGCCTGTGTCTGAAGTTCCCTCTACTTATAGGGACACCAGCCATTGGGTCAGGGCCCACCCCAGTGAGTTCTTAACCTGCTCACCTGCAGGGACTCTATTTCCAAGTAGGGTCACGTTCACAGGCACCGGGGATTAGGATGCCAACCTGTCTTTTTTGGGGGGGGACACAATTCAACCCGTAACAGATGGGGAAGACAACAGGGGGGCAGTTTGGGGATGGAGGCCAAGAGCTGAGCATCGGGCATGTTAAGTTTGGGATGTCCGTCAGCCATCACAGCGGAGACGCTGAGGAGGCAGCAAGATGCAGGAGCTGCCAAAGCATGATTTTCAAAAGTTAAAAATACGGCTCTACGGCTCTAAAGTGAGGATGTGTCCAAGGTTTATTTAAATCATTAACAAGGAAACCAGCATAATGGTGAGGCTGGTTGAAAACATTGGGGAGAGGGAAGGATTTGTAGTGGCTGAAGAAAAGCTTGCTTGAGTAAGTTCACCAATGTAGATTAAAAGCTGGTTAATGTTCTACAGGGCCGTAAAACTGCAACCTCTTCCAACTAATCTTTTCTACAGAAATAATTTTTGTCACTTACCGCTGGGCAAAGTTCATTTGCATTGCTATCAGACAAGAATCACATTGCCTAGCCATCCATTTTCTACAAGTTAAAATCTACCCTTACCGTGTTATTAAAAATCATAATCAATAGTAAGTAGGCAGTAAAACAGATGCACACCCTAGAGAATCAAAAAGTACCCGTGGTGGGTCTGCTGGACCACACTCAGCCTCCCACCGAAAGGACCCACCGCCATCCTCTTACCCATTCACGTTTTGGAAAATTTTTATTAGTCCCCCCACACAGACACACCTTGGGACGAAGGTTGTTCTTCACAGAAAGCTGGTCTTATTGTGTTTGGACCTGATTCATCTACACAGGTGCTGAAAGAAGTGGCAATTAGCACATCTGAGCCTCCTTGTTGGGCTGGTACAACTAAGCCACGTGGGGTTTCCCAAGGACCAAGGCCGCAAAATCCACTTCTGTCTGGAGACGTCATCATGAGGAATGTACGGCTGAGCCGCTAGCATGTCTGAGGTTCACATTGGTCTTGCCTGCAGCACCTGTGCGTGTAGGTGAGTTTCTCTTTTCACAAGGACCTAGGTGTCTGCCACAGTTCCTGTCTGCCTGACTACTTGTGAAGCTGAGACCTGATACAACGTCGTTCGGGCACTGGTGTGGGTCTGTGGGCACTGGGTCAACGCAGAGGTTACGATCCTTGTTCCGAAGGTGGGTGTGTCACCCTGAATCACAGGAGACGTGCTCTCAAATACGACACCCGCTTAAGGCCGCAGCGGCACAATCATTTTGTCTAATTATATACTGGTAAAAAAGAGGACTGATTTCTATTGAACCTATGCAAATAACTAGATTTCTATTAAAATTGAATAGTCAGTAAAAACGATTTTTCCTGAATTCCGACGTAGGAAAATACCACTTAAAAAATGTTTCATTTGGGCTTCCCAGGTGGCGCAGTGGTTGAGAATCTGCCTGCCAATGCGGGGGACACGGGTTTGAGCCCTGGTCTGGGAAGATCCCACATGCCGCGGAGCAACTAGGCCCGTGAGCCCCAATTACTGAGCCTGCGTGTCTGGAGCCTGTGCTCTGCAACAAGAGAAGCCGCGATAGTGAGAGGCCCGCCCACCGCGATGATGAGTGGCCCTTACTTGCCGCAACAAGAGAAAGCCCTCGCATAGAAACGAAGACCCAACACAGCCATAAATAAATAAATAAATAACAGAACTGCAAAAAAAAAAAAAAAGTTTCATTTGTTTGCAAAAGCACAGTCTACTAAATGTAAGGTTAGAGATAGAAGAAAGAAGAAGGATTTTATCTTCTGCCAGAAAATAGAAACTTACGAAAAAGCACCAATACCTGTGTCCTTGCCTTTGTCGGGCCCAAGCTTTCCGCTGCAGATATAATGGGGTGGGGGTGGGAGGGCTACAGAGCCAGAGGAGGCAGGGACGTCCCCAGAGCTGAGCTCTGGGCTGATGCATCTAACTGAGGGCCGTGTTGCTTGATGCGTCTGGGGCCAACTGTCTGGCTGCTATAGCCCGACAGACAATCGGGCTGGAGCCACCAGGTGAAAGCATAGAGGCTTCTCCCTGTTGAGTTATAAACATAGAAAGGGGGAAGGACAGAATGAGATCTGTCATGTTAGAACTGAAGCTATCAGTATGAGCTCAAGGCTTGTTTATAGATATCGGAAAAGATACAGGTGTGTGTTTGCGTGTGCACACACACACTCCGAGCTCTCTCTGCTGAGTGCAAACGGAATCACACTTTGTATTATCATTATGACATTATGTTTCTCCTGTTCAGCATCACGCGTCTGAGATTCAGCCACGTGGATCCAAGTGGTGCAATTCATTCATTTCAATCGCTGCATGCTAGTCCATTGTGTAGACGTATCTCACTTTATTCATTTTATTGTCCACATACACTTAAGGGTTCCCCCCCAGTAGTTTTGCTATTAAAAACAGTGCTGCTTTGAATGTTGACGGGTCTCCTGATGGGTCAGTGCAGGTTTCTCTGGCATGCAGCTAGGCAGAGGATGTACCTAGGAATGTATGTTGGCTTAACCCTAGAGCTGGGAACAGGTGTGCACATCGAGGCAGCTTGCATCTTCCCAAACGGCCACAGTCACTTCTCCCTGCCACGTGCTCCTCTTAAAATGTGACTCTGACACTTCTTTCCACAGGAACTAGGGGTTGTTGTCCCCCTATCTACTGAATCTGGACAGGTTTGTGCACAAGTGATGCTACATGATGTCTGAGGCTATGATATAAAAAGTCATACTGGGCCCACCTGGTTCTCTTGGGACTCTTGCTCTTGGAACCTGGCCACCCTCCCTCGAGGACGTCCCCCAGGCCCTTAGCCCACAGCCTGAACCAGCTTGCCAGCCACATGGGTGCACCATCTTGGATGTGGCCTGTCCAGCCCCCAGTGGAGATGCCCCAGCGGTTGCAGCGTGGAGTAGACCAGCTGTGCTGCTGAATCTTCCCCAAATAGCAGATCCATGAGTGAAAGAAGCGATTGTTGTGGTTTCGAGCTACAAAGTTTGGGGGGTGGTTTGTTATGCAGCAACAGCTAACTGATGCACACACCCGATTTCTTTGGAGAATGCCATATTGTTTACAAGATAATTGTACCGCCTGATGCTCTGGCTAGCAGGGTATGTGTCCAACTTTAATGGTTGTGCTCATTCAGTGTGGTTTTAGTTTGCATTTCCAAAACTGCTAGTGAGGTTATTGGCCCTTTCCATGTTCTTCTCTGCAAGGAGACTGATCACAGGATTTGTCCATCATTCTTTTGGCGTGTTTGTCTTTTTCCAATGGATTTGGAAGGGTTCTTTATATATCCTGGATACTAATCATTTACAAGGTGTATGTGTTGCAAATACTTCCTAGCTTTTGGTTCTTCATTCTCTTTATGGTCTTCCGAGGAACATAAGTTGTATGACACATACTTTCCATCCACAGTTTTAGGTTTGTTTCTCGTATTTAACAGTATTTACATTCTAATTAGAGAGTCTCTGTCTTTTTCTTTTTTTTTTTTTTTTTTTGTGGTACGTGGGCCTCTCACTGTTGTGGCCTCTCCTGTTGCAGAGCACAGGCTCAGGACGCACAGGCTCAGTGGCCATGGCTCACGGGCCCAGCCGCTCCGCGGCATGTGGGATCTTCCCGGACCGGGGCACGAACCCACGTCCCCTGCATCGGCAGGCGGACTCTCAACCACTGCGTCACCAAGGAAGACCGAGTCTCTGCTTTTAATAGATGAATTTTTAATTCCATCATGTCTCTGATTACTCAAACGTTTGAATTTACTCCTGTCACCTCATGCTGTGTTCTTCATTTATCATGTATTTTTCTTTCTCTCTTTTCTGCTTTTTGTTGGCACTGTCAATTTTTCTTCATTTCAGTTTTCTCCCAGCTGTTTTGAAATCTGTAAATTCTGTATCCATTTTTCTCATGGAAACTTGGGTATTTCAGACTTTTTTTCTATCGATTCTAAAATCCTCTAGCTATACAAGAACTTCCGTGCGCCTTTCCTTCCTGCTCCTCCTTCCCCTTGCCATATGCAATGTTGAGCTCATGCGGGATTTTCTCTCAAGTTGTTATTTGACTTTCTTTGAGCAGTCTAAGCTAGTTTCTTTGTTGGCGTCCAGGTCTTTTTCTTGGGTTCACGTCTCATTTTGCTTGGGAATGTCTTTCAGTCCTTTTTGAGACTTAGTGTATGGATATTTTCAGGTTGTGAAGACACCTTTATTTTGCTGTCTCACTTGAATGCTAGTTTCACTGTGTATGGAATTGTAGGTTCAATTCTTTTAGGATGGGCTTCCCTGGTGGCGCAGTGGTTAGGAATCCACCTGCCAATGCAGGGGACATGGGTTCGAGCCCTGGTCCAGGAAGATCCCACATGCAGCGGAGCAACTAAGCCCGTAAGCCATAACTACTGAGCCTGCACTCTAGAGCCCGCAAGCCACAACTACTGAGTCCACGTGCCACAACTACTGAAGCCCGTGTGCCTAGAGCCCGTGCTCCGCAACAAGAGAAGTCACTGCAATTAGAAGCCCGTGCACTGCAACGAAGAGTAGCCCCCGCTCACCGCAACTAGAGAAAGCCAGCGCAGCAATGAAGACCCAACACAGCCAAAAAAAAAAAAAAAATTCTCTTAGGATTTTGACAGTTTCACCCCTTTGCCAACTGACAATCAGGTTCAGTCTGATTAAAGAAGATCCTTCCTCTCTGAAGGGTTTTTAGAAAATAACTTTATTCTTCTTTCCAATTTAATTTTTTTAATTACAAAATTTATTCATTTATTTGGCTGCACCAGGTCTTAGTTGCAGCGTGTAGGATCTTTTTTTTTTTTTCCAGTTGCAGCATGCATGTGGGATTAAACCCTGGCCCCCTGCATGGCAGTGCAGAGTCTTACCCACTGGACCACCAGAGAAGTCGCCCTCTGACGGTTTTTAGGCTAGTCTCTTCATCCTTGGAATTCCAGAAGGCCACTATGACATGCCTTCACTCCTGCTGGGCGTCACTTCGGTTGGTGGAGAAGCCATCCTCTCCGCCTCTCTCCTGTTTCCTGTCTCTTTTCTTTCACAACACGGCCTCCAGCTTCCTGGTTTGCATCTGCCTTGCCTGGGGTGGAGAAGGGTGCAGGCCCCGTGTGCTTGCTCTCCACTGACTCAGATAGCAGACATCTGGAAGAGCGGAGGACATACTTGCGGCTCCTGCCTCTGGTGCAGACGTAGTCGGGGCCCACTGCTGGGCCTGCCTCACCTTGGCTCAAGGATGTGTCTGGAGGTGGGACCTTGCTCAGGAACTTGACCACTGGGTGACCTTGGCTGAGTGACCCTCCAAGCCTTCACTTTCCTACTTGTACACTGGATGCAATGGGGCACAAGTTCTGGTCAGCAAAGGGCCCCCAGCTAGGACACTTGGGTGGACGTGGCCAGCCTGCTCTCGATAGCGCGTTTGCTGGAAGAGCCTAAGCAGCGGAGCCCGCCCTGCCTGCCCATGCGGGGTAAGGTCTCACCGGCTCAGAAGGACCCAGCCTCTGCCTGGGGGGCATGTTCCTTCTCCTACTGAGGGGCCTCCCCTGCTTGTCGGGGAGGGGGGCACCTGCTGCTCCTTTTCCCCAGGGCTGGGCTCCTTCACGGCCACTGCACTAACCTCAAATCCTCATGGAAACCAAGGAAACATCTAGGTTTCTCCCTCCTCCCAAAGCCCTTCGGGACTAATCTCGGGATGAAAACTGTCATGAAACCTCTGAATTTTGGCGTTGAAGCAAAGGCCACAGTGGAAGCAGCCAGTGGCAGCGACCAAGACTCAGGTCTCTAAACTACTGCTGCACAGGGGCCCTTTCTGTTCTACCTGGAGCCCAAGTGGGTGGTCCGGACCTATAGGCCCCATGCCAGGCCTGTAACTCCTGAGGGAGGGCCAGGTGAGCCGCCCTGCAGCCCCCATTCCCCAGTGCGCCCCGCTGCTTCCCCCACCCCTACCAGCACCCGCTTCCTCTCCACCAGCGAATAATCCTGCCCAGCACAGGCCCCTCAGGCTCCCCCCAATCCCCTGCCTGGCCCAGCCCGACCCCATGGGGCGCCCACTCGGGTCTCCACCACGCTGTGGTCTGGGCTCCCTTTGCCCCACGCCCGGCACTCCCCCAGGTCCCCCGAACACTCAGCCGGGCCTGACCCATCCAGTGCCCTCTTCTCCCGCTCTGGCCCCCACCTCTTCATCCCCTCCCCAGGGCCCTCCCCTCACGCCCCTCCCCCGCCTGGCACCCCCTCAGATGCCTCCAGACCCGGTGTGCGGCACCCCTCCCTCAAATCCCGCGCCCCCTCAGGCGCGCCCCAGCCCCTCTGCCCAGCGCCAGCTGCCCTCTCCCTTGAACGCCGCGCCCCCTCAGGCCTCCAAGCCCCCGTGTCCGGCGCCCCCTTAGATGACCCCCCCAGCCTCGGTGCCGGCGAACCTATCGCCCGCCCGGCGCCCCTCTCCCTTGAACCCCGCGCCACCTCCGATGATCCCCCAGCCCCGGGGTCCGGCGCCCCATCGCCCGGCCGGTGGCCCCTCTGGCCGGTCGCTCCTCCCCACCTCTGCCCGTGCGCCCCTCCCCCCAGGCCCTCCCCCCTCCGCTCCCCTCCGCTCCCCTCCCCTCCCCTCCGCTCTGCTCCCCTCCGCTCCCGTCCCCTCCCCCCGGCCCCGGCGGTGGCCGCGCGTCATGGCGGCGGCGGGCGGGGCGCGTTTCGCACGCAGCGCGCCGGGCGGAGCGCTCGCCGCATTGTTTGCTTCGCTGGGGAGCAAGCGAGCCGGCCCGGGCGTCCGA
>NW_021703783.1:100800112-100800552 GCF_005190385.1 Monodon monoceros | reverse complement strand
CCCTAACACGTACGCTCACCCTAAACCGTTGTCATACCCTAACCTGTACCCTAAACCGTCCCCATCCCCTAACCCTAAACCTGACCCTAACCCTTACCCGAGGCCTTACACTCACCCGTCCCCTAATCCTAACCCGTACGCTAACACTAACCCGTACCTTAACACGTACGCTCACCCAAACCGTTGTGGTACACTAACCTGTACCCTAAACCGTCCCCGTCCCCTAAACCTAACCCTAACCCTAACCCTAAACCTTACCCGAAGCCTTACCCTCACCCGGCCCCTAATCCTAACCCGTATGCTAACACTAACCCGTAGCCTAACACGTACGCTCACCCTAACCCGTTGTCGTACCATAACCTGTACCCTAAACCGTTCCCGTCCCCTAACCCAAACCCTAACCCTAACCCTAACCCTAACCCTTACCCGAAGCCTTACCC
>NW_021703783.1:100701838-100800012 GCF_005190385.1 Monodon monoceros | reverse complement strand
CTAACCCGTACCCTAACCCGTACCCTAACCCTAACCCGTACCCTAACTCTAACCCTAACCCATACCCGTACCCCAACCCGTACCCTAACCCTAACCCTAACCCCATACTCTAACCGGTACACTAACCCTGAACCATAGCCATACACTAACCTGTACCCTAACTCTAACCTATATCCTAACCCTAACCTGTACACTACCCCGTACCCTAACCCTAACCTGAACCCTAACCATAACATGTACTCTAACCCGTATCCGTACCCTAACCTGTACCCTACCACGTACCCGACCCGTAACCGGTATCTTTAGCCATACCCATACCCTAACCCTACCCCATACCCTTACCCTAACCTGTACCCTAACTCTAATAGGTACCCTAAGCCACAACTTAAACTTAACCCATAGCCATACCCTAACCTGTACCCTAACCCGTACCTGAACCCAAACCCTAACCCGTACCCTTACCCCACCCCTACCCCGTACCCTAACCATAACACATACCCTAACCCTAAACCGTAGCCATACCCTACTCTGTACCCTAACCCCACCGGAACCCTAACCCTAACCCTTACCCTAACCATACCCTAACCCTACACTGTACCCTAACCCTAACCCGTACCCTAACCCTCACCCGAACCTCTACCCTAGTCCTAACCTCTACCCTAACCCTAACATGTACCCTAACCCGTAGCCGTACCCTATCCTGTACCCTAACCGATACCCAAACCCGAACCTGTACCCGTACATGTACCCGAACCCTGCCCCATTCCCTAACCCTAACCCGTACCCTAACTCTAACATGTACCCTAACCCACACCCTAACCCGTAGCCATACCCTAACCTATACCCTAACTCGTACCCAAACCCAAACCCTAACCCTATCCCATACCCGTACCCAAACCGTACCCCGTTCCCTAACCCTAACATGTACCCTAACCCTAACATATACCCTAACACATACCCTAACCCTAAACCGTAGCCGTACCTAACCTGTTCCCTAACCCCACCCGAACCCTAACCCTAACCCTAACCCTAACCCTATCCCATACCCTAACCCTAACCCATATCCTAACTCTAACCCATACCATAACCCTAACCTGTACGTTAACCCATACCCGTACCCTAACCTGTACCTTAACCCGTACCCTAACCCTAATGCTAACCCTAACCTGTACCCTAATCCTAACCTGTACCCTAACCCTAACCCGTACCCTAAACCCTAATCCTTACCCTTAACTTAATTTTTTTTTTGTATTTTAAAAAATATTTTTCTGGGGTTAAAACAAATTAGCAAAACAATAAAATAAGACAGAAAGTAACCTGAGTGTCCCTCCAAAAGCTCAGTCTGAAATACTTGGTACTTCTGTTCTATGGACTTTTATGTAGCCTATAAAAGGTGTGAGAGCTCAATCTGTTTTTCTACAGTGAAAAACATGATGTTCCACATGTAAGGAACAACTGAGTAAAATGAGAAAGCTATACATTATGCTGGTCGTTTCAGGGAGTGTGGAAGGATGGCAAGTGTTAAAATATTTTCTTTTCCTTTAATCTTTTTAAATTTCACTTGTTACAAAGAACTTGAATTATAATTGTACTTTTAAAAAGTAACAATGGAAATTTAAAAGAAAAAAATGTATATTGTGTGTTTACCTACATTTCGTAGAATTATTATCCCTGAATCATAATTCTGTTAGTACACCAGTATAGAGATTAGTTCTTAATATTTAGGTGAGAACCATTTCCTTCTGTTTTTGAGAATAATTCTGTGAACTCATTTCCAGTAATGGCACTCTTCCCCAAATCAAAGGTTTAACAAGGCAGATGCAAGCAGAATAATCATGAAAACACAAAGCAATACAACAGCAACAAAAAATTTCTAACTTCCAATAACAGCTCAATTTACAAGAGGGTTTATAGCTTCAGAAGAAAAGCATTCCTCCTTGACTTTCTAACCACTCAAAATCTATGTATTCTACAGAAAATCTGTGATGTTATTCCCATAAATCTACCCTTTACTGCTTCTGTCTCCATTAGATTTCCCAAGCACTAGTGTTTTAATGTACAGGTTAAAAACAAAATCCTAATGTGATTTACTTATAATGTGTGTGTTCTTTGTCTTATCCTAGAGTCTAAAGTCTTCTCCTTGGCTGGACCCCAAATAATATTCCTTTCTGTGCTAAGTGATATCTGGAGAATGGAAGAGGTTTAATAAATACCCTAACTCTAAAGCATACCCTAACCCTAACCCATACCCTAACCCATACCCTAACCTGTACCCTAACCCTAACCCATACCCTAACCCTAACCCATAGCCATACCCTAAACTGTACCCTAACTCGTACCCTAACCCGTACCCTAAGCCTAACCCTAACCCCTAACCCCTAGCCCTAGCCCTAACCCATAACCCTTAACCCTAACGCCTCAGCCCTAACCCTAAGCAAGTTCACAAGTAAACTTCTTGCCCTCCTGGAGAGAGTGATTTAATTTCAAAGACTAAAGACACAATCAGCTCAGTAATTGGCCATGGGGTCTTGAGGGGCCAAGGCTAACCTGAGCTGGAGGAACATGGATGCTTGCCTGGATGCCCAGAGGCCAAGGGCTGTTCTGAGACCTGCTTATACACCCATGCAGATGGAACAAAGGATCCATCCAGTCCCAGGAGGACCCCACCAGCCCTCAAGAACACAGCACCGGACTTCCCTGGTGGCGCAGTGGTTAAGAATCTACCTGCCAATGCAGGGGACATGGGTTTGAGCCCTGGTACAGGAAGATCCCACATGCCGCGGAGCAACTAAGCCCGTGCGCCACAACAACTGAGCCTGAGCTCTAGAGCCTGCGAGCCACCATTACTGAGCCTGCGCTCTAGAACCCGCGAGCCACAACTGCTGAAGCTCACGTGCCTAGAGCCTGTTCTCTGCAACAAGAGCAGCCACTGCAATGAGAAGCCCCCACTCGCCGCAACTAGAAAAGGCCTCCGCGCAGCAATGAAGACCCAACACAGCCAAAAATAAACTAATTAATTTTTTTTTAAAAAGGCAGCACCTGGGGGCTGGCAGATTGATGCACCGAGTCATATAAACACACACACGTCTACTTAGTATCCTGCATGTCAGGGCCATGCTGGACCTGGGGCTGCCCAGACAGAGTGGGGCCTGCATCACACTTCCCAGGACGGAGGGTGGAGGGAAACCCTGCATGACCTCTGAAGCCCTAAGAACCCTTGACTAAGGCTGATCTCAATTTGAAACAGTGAGTGACCAGAGCAGACATTTCATTCATCTATCAAGCAGAATCCAGGACTGGAGGAGCAGAAAACAACGGCCGAGCTCAACCTTGACGCTAATCCTGACATGGATCCTCACCCTAAACTCTGGTCCTGACCCGAAGTCCTGACCTAACCTTAGCCCTAACCCGTACCCTAAACCTGTACCTTACCCTAACCCATACTCTACCCGTATCGTACCTGTACCTCAATTCTAACCCATACCCTAACACCCACTCTAACACAGAACGCTAACACCCTGAGACCAAAACCATAAACCTTAACCAATAAGCAAAACCATAACCATAACCAAACCATAAAATATATTCATTAACCATACACATAAATAAGTCATAACCGTAAACCATAACCATAAAACGTAAACCCTAACAGCAATCATAAACCATACACAGCCTCAGCCCTCACACCAGTCCCAGCCCTAATGCTAACCCTCCAAACCACTTACACTGAGCCAAATCTAATCAAATTATACAAATACATCTTAAAAAAGAAAACTATGGAATTCTCTGGTGGCCCAGTGGTTAGGACTCTGTGTTTTCACTGCCAAGGGCTCAGGTTCGATCCCTGACTGGAGAACTAAGATCCCACAAGCCATGGGATGTGGCCAAAATAAATAAATAAATAAAATGAAATAAAACCACTATTTAAAAAAAGATTTAAAAATAAAGAAAACTACCCCAATATAACTTATAAATATGAATGTAAAAATCTATCACAAAATAATAGCAACATGAAACCAACAGAACTTTAAATGGATAATGCCATAAGCAATTATCTCTACACCAGAAATTTCAGGTTGCTCAACATATTAAAAGTAAGCAATGTATTAAACCACAATAATGGTGTGAAGTAAAAACACATAATCATATCAATTAATGCAAAAAACTACAGTGAAAATCCAGCGTTATTTCATGATAAACACTCAAGAAAGCAGGACTAAAAGGAAATTTGTTCAATATGGAAAAGAGTAGTACAAAAAGCCACAGCAAACATCATGCTCAATGCTGAAGACTGAAAGATTTACTCCTGAAATCAGGAGCAAGGCCAGGACGCTGGCCTCCATCACCATTACTCAGTAGTGACTGGAAGTTCTACCCAGACCCTTGAGGAAAAAATGAAAGGCATCCGTGGTTGAATGGAAAAATTAAAACTGTGTCTCTTCACAGAACATAGGTCACATCATCTTATATATAAAACTACCTAAAATCAGCAAAGAAATTATTTGAGCTAATCAACTAATTAAGCAAAGTTATAGAACAAAATATCAATTCATGAAAATCTGTCTTATATGTATATGCTAGCAAAAAATAATCTGAAAAAGAATTTATGAAAACAATTCCATTTTAAATAATGTCAACATCAATATTTAGGAGTATATTTAATCAAGGTACAAGACTTGTTTTATGCATGTAAAGTTGTATGTTTGAAATTACTGGAAAGTAAATTACTTTTCAAAATATCATGTATGCCAATAGCACGCCAGAAAAGCAGAGAAAACATCAAACTTCCTTATAGAAGCCAAGATTTACCCAGATCCAGTTCACCCAAAGTCCACATGTCATTTAGAGGCACTGTGGGAAGGTTATATTAGGAGTCACTGTCCTCCGTGTTGTGGACGACCTGGATACGGTAGAAACAGTGGGATTTTTGAATTCCAATTTTCCACCTCATTCCACAAAAAAAACTATTAGAACTAATAAATGAATTCAGTAAAGTTGCAAAATCAATACACAGAAATCAGTTGCATTTCTAAACACTAATAATGAACCATCAGAAAGAGAAAGAAAGCAACCCTATTTACAAATGCATCAAAAAGAACAAAATACCTGAGAATAAAGTTAATCAAGGATGTGAAAGACCTGCACACTGAAAACTTTAAGACATTGATGAAGAAATTGAAAAACACAAGAATAAGTGGAAAGACATCCTGTTCTCAGGGAATGGAACAATTAATATTGTTAAAATACCCATTCTACCCAAAGCAATGTACACAGTGAATGCAATCCCTCCCAAAATTCCATTTCCCCCAAAATAGAGCAAATCCCCCTAATATCTGTGTGGAACCACAAAGGACCGCAAATAGCCAAAGCAACCCTGAGAAAAGAGAACAGGCTGGAGGCATATCCCTCCCTGACTTCACACTACATTACGAACCTACAGTCACCAAAACAGTGTGGAAGTGGCTTAACACAGGCACAGGGACCATAGGAACAGGACAGAGAGCCCAGAATTCAACCCACACGGACGGGGTCAGTTAATTTATGACAAAGGGACCAAGGACACACCACGGAGCACGACACTCCCCACAATAAATGGCGCTGGGAAAACTGGACACCCCATAACTCATGCTGGCTACCCTGCACACAAACCTGACCAAAAACCCAGCTTTCCACACCAAGCCCTTCCTCGGTCACATGAAGAGGGACCCCCTCAGCCGTCAGTCGCCCACAGGAATCTTCTCCCCACTTTTCCTCACTGTCTCTTCTCCTTTCCCTCAGGCATCACCTGGGTCCTCAGGAAACGTGTTCCCTAGTCAGCGTGGACGCAGCCCCACTTTGTCCTGAAGTCGAAACCCCAGCGAGTCCTAAGGAGACGGAGACCGAGCTCCACTCAGCAGAGACGCTGATCCGGGCGTCCCCCCGAAGCCCCCGCCCCCGCGCCTGAGGAGGCACAACTCCTCTCAGCTGCGCTCAGAATCGAGTCCACAGGGAACGGGCATACGCTGTGGGTCAGAGAGGGGAGCTTGGCGCCACCATGTGGTCGGTGCAGGAAGTGCAGGCAGCACCTCCCTCACAGGTCACTGGAGACAGCGCCCGCCCCCTACTGACAGAACTGCTGAATTCATTAAACTGGAAATTCAAACTGCAATGGAGTCTCTACCCCAAACGTTTTCTAAAATTAGTTAAGGAACAATTAATTGGAAACCATTTGGAATGAAATGAATGTAGATGCAAACTTTACAACTTATACCAAATTCACTCAAAGTTATTCAGAGGCAAATTTTATTTTATTTTATTATTTATTTTTGACTACGTTGGGTCTTCGTTGCTTCATGGGGGCTTTCTCTAGTTGCGTCGAGCGGGGCTACTCTTCGTTGCGGTGCACGGGCTTCTCATTGCGGTGGCTTCTCTTGTTGGGGAGCACGGGCTCTAGGCGCGCAGGCTTCAGTAATTGTGCCGCGCAGGCTTAGTTGCTCTGCAGCATGTGGGATCTTCCCGGACCAGGGATCGACCCCTTGTTCTCTGCATTGGCAGGCGGACTCTCAACCACTGCGCCACCAGGGAAGTCCCCACAGGCAAATTTTAAATACAAAACTATTCAAAATTATAGAAGAAAATTGACATGAGCTTGGGTTTGCCCGTGTAAATCATGAGCTTTGGAGTTTTAACACACAACACAAAAAGGCAATCTAAAAATGAAAACAAGCAATAACATGGACTTAATTAAAGATTTGTACTCTGTGAATGACCTTACTCAGAAAATCAAAAGACAAGTCACAAACCAGGAGAAAAATATTTGCAAACACATATCTAATAAACGTTTTGTATCAAAACATACAAATAACTCTAACACAAACAACCCAATTAAAATAGGGAAAGATCTGAATGGACACCTGGCCAAAGAAGATACACAGACAGTACACAAAACTATGCCCAGGACTAGGGGGCAGAAAAACAATGGTCCAGCTCAACTCCCTGAGCCATTTGTAACTGGACTAGTCCTGTCCTTCATGGAGGTGTCAGAGACATGGAGAGAGAGGAAGGGGAAGAGGCCCAGTTATGCTTAAACCTAACTCTAACCCTGACCATTCCGGCCACTTTCATTTGACATGGTTTAAGAAGTCCTAGTCATAGTAATTAGATTTTAAAAAAATAAAAATAAAAGAATCTCATGGCAGAAGAAAAAGTAAAACTGTCACTCTTTGTAGATGACATGGTACTCTATACAGAAAATCTTGAAGATGACACCCAAAACCAAATAGAACTCATCAGAAAGCACTGTTAAGTTGCAGCATACAAAATTAATCTACAGAAATCGGTTGCATTTCTATACACTCACAACAAAATGTCAGAATGAGAAATTAAGAAAACAACCCCATGGACAATGACATTAACAAACATAAAATGCCTAGGAATACATCTAACTGAGGAGGTAAAAGACCTATACTCAGAAAACTGGAAGACATTGATGAAAGAAATTGAAGACGACACAAACAAATGGAAAGACGTGCCATGCTTATGGATTAGAAGAATTCGTATTGTTAAAAGGATTCCACACCCCAAGGCTATCTAGAGATTCGATGCCATTTCTAGCAAAATACCAATGGAATTTTTAGGAGAACTAGAAGAAGACATGAAGCCATAAAACCCCTAGAAGAAAACATAAGCAGTACACTCTTTGACATCAGTCTTAGCAATATTTTTTGGACCTCTCACCTCAAGCAAGGGAAACAAGGGCAAAATAAAGCAATGGGACTCCATCCAACTGAAAAGTTTTTCAATGGCAAAGGAAACCATCCACAAAACAAAAAGGCAGCCTACTGAATGTGAGAAATATTTACAAACGATATGTCTGGTAAGTGGTTCATACACAAAATAGACCAAGAACTCACTCACACAAGTCAGCCTCCAAAAAAAAAAACCCCAAATAAAATATTGGCAGAAGACCAAACATGTTTCCAAAGAATATATAGAGTTGACCAAAAGACACATGAAAAGATGGTCAACATCACTCATCATCAGGGAAATGCACATCCAAACCACAGTGAGATTATCACCTCACGCCTCAAAGAATGGCTACCATCTAAAAGACAACAAATAACAAGTATTGCTCAGGATGTGGAGAAAGCGGAACCCTCATGCACTTTTGTTGGGAATGTTCATTGGTACAACCACTATGGAAAACAGTATGGAGGTTCCTCAAGTAATTAAAAATAGACCTACCATATGATGCAGGAATTACACTTGGGGGTATCTTTCTGAAGGAAACCAAAACACATATTCAGAAAGATACATGCACCCTTATGTTCATGGCAGCTTTATTGGCAATAGTCAAGATGTGGAAGCAACCAAAGTGTCCATCAATAGACAATTGGATAAAGAAGTTTTCATATATATGTATGAAAACTGGAAACACACACACACACACACACACACACACACACACACACACACTGGAATATTACTCAGCCATAAAAAGAATGAAATCATATGGCAACATGAATGGACCTAGAGGGTGTTATGCTAAGTGAGATATAGCAGACGGAGAAAGACAATTACCTTACGATATCACTTATATGTAGAATCTACAAAACAAAACAAATGAACAAACACAACAAAACAGAAATGGACTCATAGATGCCAAAAACACGCTGGTGGTTGCCAGATGGGAGGGAGTGGAGGGATGAATGCAATAGTTGAGAAAGATTGAGAAGTTCCAAATTCCAGTTATAAAACAAAAGTCCTGGGGTGTGGTTTACAGCATAGGGAATAGAGTCCATAATACTGTAATAACATTGTATGGTGACAAATTGTAACTAGACTTATCTTGGTGATCATTTTGTAGAGTATAAAAATATCAAGTCACTATGCTGTGTTCCAGAAAACTAATATATAATATTGCCTGTCAAGTATACACCAATTTTAAAAAACAAGAAAAAATACTACCTTAAAAAGAGGAGGGGGTTATAAAGCAGAAACTAACACACCATTGTAAAGCAATTATACTCCAATAAAGATTTTTTTAAAAAAACCTCAGGTATAAAGAGTAAAAAAAAAAAGAGGAGGGGGATCTTCCCTGGTGGCGCAGTGGATAAGACTGTGCTACTAATGCAGGGGGCCGGGTTTTGATCCCTGGTCAGGGAACTAGAACCCACATGCATGCCACAACTAAGAAGCCCACCTGCTGCAACGAAGTAGCCCACATGCTGCAACTAAGGAGCCCGCCTGCCACAACTAAGACCCGTTGCAACCAAATATATAAATAAATATATATTTTTTAAGTGTTGGGGAATTCCCTGGTGGTCCAGTGGTTAGGACTCTGTGCTTTCACTGCTGAGGGTGCAGGTTCAATCCCTGGTCAGGGAACTAACATCCGGCAAGCTGCACGCTGCAGGCAAAAAAAATTTTTTTAATTAAAAATGTGTAAAAAAGAGTGTAGTGAGATAAAGAGCGGGCATCAGATGAAACTTTGAAAGGATGCTGATTGAAAGGCCAAGTGCCTCCTGAAGTTTGACTCTCAAGTGGTCCAGACAAACTGAGGACTTGAAGAGGAGGAGTCATGTGATGCTACTGGAATGTTCATTTGTTTCTTTGTTTAAATGGGGTTTATTATTTTTTTAAAGAAGTTTTGAATTCACAGCAAAATTGGGCAGAGTACAGAGAGGTGCCACATGCCCCTGCTCTGCTGTTACTTCTCTCTCCATCCACCCCCTCTCCGCCACCCACACAGGTGCTCAGAGTTTCCCTCTCCCCAGCTATCCTATCAACATTCTGTGTGTTGGTCACTATCGCTGAATCTACATGGACACACCATGGTCATCAGAGTCCAGAGTTTACACTAGGGTTCACTCCTGGTGTTGTACATTCTATGGGTTTTGACAAATGTATCTCACCATGAATGTATCACAATGAATAGTTTCACTGCGTTGAAAGTCCTCTGTACTTGACCTATTTATCATACCCCACCCCTTAACCCCGCCACAAACCCCTAGCAACCCACCCTTTCTGTGGTTTGCCTTTTCCCAAATGTCATAGGTAGTTGGTACCCTAAGATATGGCACCTTTCCAGATTGGCTTCTTTCAGTGAGTGACATGCAGTTAAGGTGCCCCACCTGTCACCCCGTGGCTCCCTCTCTCTCTCATTTTTCTTTTCAGTGCGAAGAACATTCTGCTGCGTGGATGGAGCCCCATCTATCTGTCCATTCACCTCCCGAAGGACATCTTGGTTGCTTCCAAGTTCTGGCAGTTATGAATAAAGCTGCCGTAAACGTCCAGAAGCAAGTTTCTGTGTAGATGGAAGCATTCGACTCGTTTAGGTCCATCAGTACCAAGGAGTTTGAGGGCTGGATCGTAGAGGAAGAATGCGTTTCATTTTGAAAGACACAGCCCACGTTCACAGAGCTTCTGAAGATGGTCGCTGAGAGCATGTCAGCATGCTGAGGAGTCAAGCCAAGGAAGGAGGTAGAATTCAAAGATGCCGGCAGGGAAGATGTGGCCGAGACCGAATCTGACCTCCACCCTCTTAGAGCTGACGGCTGGTCCTGAGAATTAAATGGGCATGAAACAGACTCACAGGACGGAACCATACACATTTATTTCCCACAAGTTTTACCTGACCCAGGGCGCCCTCCTAAGGAAATGAAGAAAGACCCAGAGAAGTGGCAGAAATTCTTTTCTGTTGGGTTGAACACAGAGAGGCGATTGTGGAAAAGGAACTACACTACGTGAGGAGGCTAAGGAGGTTGAGAATTAGGTTGAACAAGGTCTGTTTGTACAGAATTCTTTCACTCTCCACTGTCTGCCCTTGACGATTGCAATGTCACTCTACTTCCAGCAGAGGGAAGGCGTCTTGCTGGGGGTGGGGCGGGGGGACATGTTATCTGCTGCTTCCAGGAAGGAAGAGGAGAAGGCTCAGAACGCCCTTCTGCACCTGCTGTATTTGGGGGGGGAGTTGTTTTTGCTTTGTTTTTTGTTTGTTTGTTGTTTGTTGTTTTTTTTTCTGCGGTACACGGGCCTCTCACTGTCGTGGCCTCTCCCGCTGCGGAGCACAGGCTCCGGACGCGCAGGCTCTGCGGCCATGGCTCACGGGCCCAGCCGCTCCGCGGCATGTGAGATCTTCCCGGACCGGGGCACGAACCCATGTCCCCTGCATCGGCAGGCGGACTCTCAACCACTGTGACACCAGGGAAGTCCTGCTTTGTTTTTTGAAGTGTCCGTAGCTCAAGACAATATTCTGGTTTCCTTTACATCTAAGTCCTTTCCCTGGGGTTAGACTTCTGACAAGAGGAGGGACACATGTTTCTGACATGACGGGCTGGGCAGGCAAGGAGGGATAAGATGGGTGCAGGCCTGTGCCTGTTCTCTTCTCACGTGTTGGGAAGATGATTCTGCTCTTGCCAAATGGGATCTAACTTCTCCATGAACGATCTAGCAAGATATCAGCTGAAAAGAGGAAGAGTAAAGGTCAGTAAAACATGGAGAAGATTGCTGATAGATGCTGGGGTCTCCTGAGCAATGATTTTATCGGAGACACATGCACATCTCTGGTCTCTGAACCACCATGTTTAAGGCCGATTTGGTGTGTAGGTCATTTTCAATGTACGGTGGTACCATCAGGCCACTTTGGGGTACTGTCTCCGGCTAACCTGAGTGGTGCCGTCGTGCCCACATAAGACGGGGCTCACCCAGGGTTGGCATGGTGCCAGAGAAAGGGAGACAGCGGTATGTCATTGAGCTTAAGGTATTTCTAAGAGAGTGGCTCTCTGGAGAGGTTGAGGTAGAAGGAGGCCAGCTGGATGTCTGTCTGCTTGTTTGTTGGGGATTGGCGGGGGAGGGGTGTGCTGTTTATTTTCTGGATGAGGCGAAAGAACTCTTCAAATAGAGGTGTTTGTACAAGGGGTCTGGCAGGATGGGAGGGTGGGGCTCGGTCCATGTGCCAAGATATCTAGAGAATCTATAGTGGCTCAGACTCAGGCCTTTTCTCATAAACAGGCAGGGAGAGGAGTTGGCTTTGTCATCACAAAGCTAACTAGCACCACAGTAGTCACGACAGAAGGTTCCCAGAATGAACTGATTTGCAGGAGCCAACACACACAAACTGGAAAAGCATTCCTCATAACCAAGGCCGGAGAATACCTGTGGTCCAAAAACCTCTTGAAAATCAACGTTCTAAAAAGAGAGCAAACACATGAAATTCCAGTGAGAGGCCGTGCATATGGCCAGTGTATGTGAGAGATGCTCAACCTCTCAGATGAGGACACATGCAAACATAAATACTGTGGAGACAGCTTTAGTCACCACCACACTGGCAGGTTTCTAGTCTGGTGACCGCCAGCCCAGGGGACAAAGTGAGGAAGAAGAGGCCCCAGCAGATCCCCTAGAGGGACGAGTGACCAGACACTCCTCTCTGGGAGAACAGTGTGCAGGACCCATCAAAGTCCCACAGGTGCGACCCTTTACTAGCAGTGCTGATTCTTAGACTTGATCCCACTAAAATTCTTGCCCAGTTGTTCAGAGATGTCATTTCAAGGGTATCCATCCCAGTACTGGTTGAAATAGTAGGGAATTGGCGACAACATGAATGTTCATGGAGAGGGGATGGGATCCATCATTTCTGGTCCACATGGACGAATGAATGCTTTGCAGCTAGGAAAGTGGGGACAGGGTGTCTACCTCATGAAAGGGGAGACCTCAGGATTCTCTTAGGTGGGAAGCATGAGGACCAACCATCTGCAGCCTGGATCCCATCTGTAAGACCACAAAGAGGTGAAATAAACAGAGATGTCAATAAATCTGCTTGTGTGAGAGACAGAGATAGAGAGAGACAGGAGAGAGACCGAGCCTGAGAGAGATGCACCAAACCATTCATGATGGTCACCTCTGGGGGTGGGAATTGTAAACCTCTTCTCTTCTCCTTTAGGTGGTATTTCAATTCTTTATAATATGTGTATATCACTTTATAATATGTGTATAATTCTAAAAAGATTAAAATCATATGTTAAGTGTGATCCATTTATCACTCATCGTTGGAATAATTAAAATAACATCATTTCATGTTTTAAAGATTTATTACAAGGACAGTAACCACTTATGAGAGTAAAATAATGAATTCTAAAGGAATTAAGAATGAAATAGGGCTTCCCTGGTGGCGCAGTGGTTGAGAATCTGCCTGCCAATGCAAGGGACATGGGTTCGAGCCCTGGTCCAGGAAGACCCCACATGCCGCGGAGCAACTGGACCCGTGAGCCACAATTACTGAGCCTGCGTGTCTGGAGCCTGTGCTCCACAACAAGAGAGGCCGCGATAGTGAGAGGCCCACGCACCGCGATGAAAAGTGGCCCCCGCTTGCCACAAGTAGAGAAAGCCCTCGCACAGAAACGAAGACCCAACACAGCCATAAATTAATTAATTAATTAATTTTAAAAAAAAAGAATCAAGTAAAGAACAAAAGCTATTGGTGACTCAGTTCCAGGCCAGCTAGGCAGCAGTGAATGGCAGGGTTGGGGCCGGTTTCTCCCGGAGGTTGTATATGTTCTGAATCAGCATCCAGTAGAGGTGAGGGAAATGTGTGTAAGACTTGTACACTGAAAACAACAATTGCTTGTTGAAAGAAACTAAGAGAGAGCTAAATTCATGGAAAATAATCCCATATTCATGGATCAGAAGGCTTAGTTCTATTAAGACGGCAATACTCCACAAATAAAGATTCAAGTCAATCCCTACCAAAATTCCAGGTGGTGTTTTGCAGAAATTGACAAGCAGTCTAAAGTTCATGTGGAAAAAGGGCTCAGAATAGATCAAAGAATCTTGAAGAACAAAGTTGGAGGTATGGAGAGCCAGACAGAACCCCATGGTTGGTATAAAGACAATTTAAGCTGAAGATACATGAGATTCAATAGATGCAGGAAAAAAAGAGCTTTCTTGGAGCTTCCCTCATCTGAATAAAAGCAGAAACTTCTGAGAAATGACCACTGCTGTAAATTCCCTCTTCAGGGTGGCTTCTATTCCCAGGAGAGAGACCAAGAGTAAACCCCACCATAAGTCCCTTCTGTGAGGTGTTTTATGACCCTGAAGAAGACGCAAACATTATCACAAACTTTCTCATATCCCATTGTTTTCCAAAGAACCTGTTTGCCTTTCCTGAAGAAACCTCTCTGTTCTTCCCATAGAAGCCAATTCTCCCCTCACCCTTTCCCTGTTCAGTTAGGTTATAAGCCTTTGACTCTCATTATTTAGCATTGAGTGACTTTTTTGGTTGGCTCCTGTGTGCATGGAAACAAACATTTTCTCCTGTTAACCTGTCTTCTGTAAGTTTAATTTACAAGCCCCAGCCACTAATCCTGAGAAAGTTGAGGAAATTGTTTTCTTTTTTCACAGTTTTGGTGAACACAAAGGGAAGGCTGGGGCACACCACTCACTCCAGAGGCTGTGATGGATTCTCAGGATGTCTGAAAGAACAAAGAAAAGGTAATAATTCTGACCAAATCAGCCTCCCAGATATCTGCTCTGACTGGGTCAAATGAGGGCAGTGACAATCTCTCCTTGTCTTCTCCTTTGCTAATCTAGACTGGCATGAGGAAACACTTGGGGGGACCTCTTCTCTGGACGTTGTGATTTTGCATGGCCCTCAGTTCTGGGTCCTCTCAGTGTCCTTTCCCTCCAGGTACAGCATTGCTTTCCCGTTTGCCCCATTTGGTATCCTGGGAGATTGGCCTGGATCCATTGAGAGTGTTCCCTCTGTGTCTTTCCTCCTGCAAGGAACACTGGTTGTATAGCCTGAGTGTACTGGCAGCCAACTGTCACATTTAGGTCCTTAGAATTTGTAGCTGGTTGTCCAGAAATGTGGGTTGCACCCCACTTGAGGCTGATGTGCTACTTAAGGAGGCTGCCAGCTCTCAGGGACTCATGTAGTCTTTATTTCTTTTGGCTGTCTTTGGGAGTGACTCTGTATCACGGCTGCTCTTTTTTCAACCTCTTTAGTGACATCTTTTTGTCCATTGTTAAGCTATAATAAGGCTTATTGGTTTTGAGGCATGTTTAGGAATAAGTATACCTTTGGAAACCGCCTGGGAGGGGAAAAAAAGGGTTCAATACAGGAGAATTTACTGGTTGTCCTGGCCAAACACCTGATAAGATATTTGCAAGGATATTTTTAAAAGGTTCTCACCCCCTAACTGTCCATCGACAGATGAATGGATAAAGAAGATGTGGCACATATATACAATGGACTATTACTCAGCCATAAAAAGGAACGAAATTGAGTTATTTGTAGTAAGGTGGATGGACCTAGAGTCTGTCATATAGAGTGAAGTAAGTCAGAAAGAGAAAAACAAATACCGCATACTAACACATATATATGGAATCTAAAAAACTGATGCTGATCAACCTAGTGGCAGGGCAGGAATAAAGACGCAGATGTACAGAATGGACTTGAGGACACAAGGCTGGAAGGAGAAGCTGGGACGAAGTGAGACAGTAGCATTGACATATATACACTACCAAATGTAAAACAGATAGCTACTAGGAAGCTGCTGCATAGCACAGGGAGATCAGCTCGATGCTTTATGACTACCTAGAGGGGTGGGATAGGGAGGGTGGGAGGGAGGCTCAAGAGGGAGGGGATTTGGGGATACATGTATATATATATATAGCTGATTCACTTTGTTGTACAGCAGAAACTAACACACATTGTAAAGCAATTATACTCCAATAAAGATGTAATAAATAAATAAATGTTCTCACCCTAAAACAAATATCCTATTGAAACCTCTCAGATGATCAAATTTTTTAAAAAGACATAGAAGTATCATAGCGAGCCTAAGATCACTTCCTTAACAAAACAAAAGAACGGAAATCAGATTTCGAGGAAAAATAAAATCCATGTACACAATCAACCATCACCCCCATATATACACACTCTGCTCATGCCACTTTCCAGATGCCCCTGGAGAAAACCCTCTCCGAGACTGCAAATGGCCAGATCCTTGGCCAGAACCTCCTGCTAATTTTCAGAACTTGGCCCCGTTGGAGGCTGCTCTTCAGGCCTGAGAGGAGCGATTTGTGAGGCCTCCTCTGCTAAGACCACTTGGGCTAAAATGGAACCATGCGCTCTGAGCGAGACAGAGCATGCCAAGCCTTTGTGGAAGGATTCGTGAAAACATCCCAAAGGCACACAGCTCTAATCCGCACACAAGAATTCTTTGATTTACATCTTAGTTGGAAATCTTCTTCTTGTTATAAAGAGGCAAATCCAAGATAGTGAAGTTGGATGGACAGTTCAGCCTCTTGAAATGATCACTGAGCAAGATATGCAATTCCTTGAAGAATTAAAAACAACCATCCTTGCTTTACTAATCTCATCTGCACGAAACAGAAATGCAGCTGTAGGAGGAATTCAAAGCCCACCCACCCTTCTTATCGATATGAAAGTCTCCACTTTCTTCTCATGTCTGGGCGTTGGGAAGAGAACTGTCCTACACTCCAGAATGAAGATAAACTTAAATAGTAATTGCCCTACATCTCTGATAACAGGAAATATGCCCCAGAAATTCTTATTTTAAATGCTTCCATCCTTCCTCAGGCCCTTCTCCCAGCAAGAGCTGTGTCTTTAAATGTGAACATCCAAGGAAATAACTCTAACTTGAGGGTGTCTTGCCTTTAATTGTGCTTCTTGTCTCCTGTCATAAAACATGAGACATTTCGAAAATATATCATGGACTTTCCTGGCAGTCCAGTGGTTAAGACTCCGGGCTTCCACTGCAGGGGGCACGCGTTCGACCCCTGGTCGGGGAAACTGCATGCCACTTGGTGCAGCCAAAAAAACAAAAACAAAAATATATTATTATTAAGGATATTTGAACACGATTTACAGTATTCAAGATATTCAACTAGTCTCAAGGTTGATAATGTTTCTTGCAAAAAAATTAGACATTTATTTCTTCACCTCATAAGTGCAATTAACACCCCCTCCCCCCCAAAAAAAAATCCGCAATGCTTTCTTGCCTATCATGCCCAACCATTGAACAGTAACTTACTCCACTAAAATCACTACCTGAGACCAGAAAGGAAAAAGCTAATTGTAGACAAACTAGATATTTTATCCACTCAGATTGATTTAAAAAAAAAAAAACCAAGATGGATACATAGTATTTCCAGAAATTCCATTGTCCAAAATTCAGTCCACAGCCTCCATAAGATTACATATCAGGGCAAATCAAAAATCTTAAAAGTCTTCTCCCCATATATTAGTGAAAAGCTTTAGCTCTCACTAGGCAAGCAATCTTTGTCTTCCCTCTGCCAGAAACACAATTCAGAGTCTACTATTTTACATAAACAGATGATTTTGTATTACTCCGTTTTACTGACTCACGGCCAAAATTTTTGAAATTTCTCTATATGCACTTGTCTGGATGATTATGTATGTCTCTTATTATGGGGGGGTCCTCATCCAAGAACCTAGGAGGGTAGAGGGAAAATTATTCTTCCTCCCATTCATATGTAATGAAATACTATTCAGAAATAGGAAGGAATAAACCATCAACCCATGCACAAAACATAGGTGAATCTTACATGTATATTGCTAAGTGAAAGAATCCAGTCTGAAGAGGCTGCACACTGTATGACCCCATTTGTATGACATTCTGGAGCAGGTAAAACAGAGATGGTAAACAAGTTATGGGGTGGGCATTGAAATATTCCATATGATAATTTAATGTTGGATACCTGCCACTATGCATTAGTTTAAACCCATGGATTTTTACAACCCAACAAGTAAATAATATATAATCAAATTTAGTTATTTAGGATATGGGAGTTTCACAGGATGGAATAGAGAATGTGACAAGGAATCTAACTGATTTAGAAGTATACAAAACTCACTGTTGGTGGGGTGAGGTATGGGGGGGGCAAAAGGTACTTGACCTAATTAACCATGGAAAACAATGGAATCTGTAGAACAAAGGTGAAATGTACCATACATAAATACTGGAGTCTAAGTTCTTTCCCATGGTGATAGAAGCTAACAATACTGAACCTACTAAATCTGTAATCTGGACTGGAACAAGCAATGAATTCAATAAATGACAGAGGTGGAAGCCAGTTATCTTACACTTGGAGTGGGAAGTTACAGATAAGCAAAGGAGGACGGTTACAGTATCCATGTAATAATGGACAGATTATATTTCCTCAATTTTAAAAACTTCTGTGCATCAAAAGGTGATATACAGAGAGGGAAAATACAGCTCACAGAATGGAAGAAAATATTTGCACATCATATATCTGACAAGAGTCTGTTCTTCAGAATATATCAAGAACGTTTACAAATCATCAACAAAAGGACAACCCAATTTTTTTAATGGAAAAGGACTTGAATAGGCACTTCTCTAGACAAGAAATACAAATAGTAAATTCTTAAAAAGATGTCAAACATCAGTAATCATAATGGAAATGCAAGTTAATACCGCAGTGCAATCCCCCTTTACACATACTAGAATGGTTATTAAAAAAAATAGAAAATATCAAATGTTGCCAACAATGTAGAGAAATTGGAACTCTTAAGCATTGCTTGTGGAAATGGAAAATGGTGCAGCCTATGTGTACATTTTTGACATTTCCTCAAAAAGATAAAAATACAGTTACCAGGCTTCCCTGGTGGCGCAGTGGTTAAGAATCTGCCTGCCAATGCAGGGGACACGGGTTCGACCCCTGGTCCGGGAAGATCCCACATGCGGCGGAGCAACTAAGCCCGTGCACCACAACTATTGAGCCTGCGCTCTAGAGCCCTTGAGCCCCAACTACTGAGCCCTCGAGCCACAAATACTGAAGCCCGCGCACCTAGAGCCCGTGCTCCACAACAAGAGAAGCCACTGCAATGAGAAGCCCGCGCACCGAAACAAAGAGTAGCCCCCACTCGCCGCAAGTAGAGAAAGCCCGTGCGCAGCAACGAAGACCCAATGCTGCCAAAAATAAATAAATAAACTTATTAAAAAATATATCTATACAATTACCTTATTACCTTATGGTTCAACAACTCCACTCCTAGATATAGACATCAAAAAATTGAATAATAGGTGTTCAAACTATATATATATATATATATACACGAATATTCATAGCAGCACTGTTCACAAGAGCCAGAAGGTAGAAATGACTGAAATGTCCATCAAAGGGTGAATGGATAAACAAAATGGGTAGATCCGTAAACTATCCTATTATTCTACTATACAAAGAAATTAAGTAAAATGGCGCAGCCGCTGTGGAAAACAATATGGCAGCTCCTCAAACACTTAAGCAGTTAACATACGATCTGTCAATTCCACTTCAGAGAATAGACTCAAGTATTTGAAAGCAGTAAGTAGAACGGTTATTTGTACAACCATATTCATACCAGCATTATTCACAATGGCCAAAAATGTGGAAGCAACCCACGTAACCATCGACTGATGAACAAATAACAAAACGTGGTATATGATATGATTCAGCCTTTAAAACTAAGGTAATTCCCACACATCGCACACATGATGAAACTTGAAGTCACCATGCTAAAAATAAGTTGGTCACAGGACAAGTATTATATGATTCCACTTATATAAGGTATCCAGATAAGTCAAATTCGGAGACAAAGACAATGTGGTTGCCAGGGACTGAGTGGAGTTAGTGTGTAATGGACAGAGAGTTTCACTTGCGGAAAATGAAGAAGTCCCAGAGACGGATGGTGAGAATAATTGCACGACAATGAGAGTCAGCTAATGCCGCAGGACTGTACACTTAAAACGCTTAAATGGTAAATGTCATGTTACACATTTCTAATCACAATGAAAAAAAAAGTTAAGTACTGATATGTATTACAACATGGATGAACACTGAAATCATCCAAAGTAAAAGGCGCCATACAGAAAAGGCCACAAAACACAGACTCGTATCATGTGCTCTAAACCCATGAAGACTGTAAAAATAAGGGGAAATCTCAGTAACGATTCCAGAAAAAGAAAACTGGATCAGGATGCAAAGAGACATTTTCAAACAGCTGGAAAACCTGCTGAAAGTTGAAGTGGGCCTGTGGATTAAATTATAAAGTGGAAACCTTTTGATTTACTCATTTTGGGGTTATATGCTGGCTCCTGGGGAGAATGTCCCTATTTTGGGTAAAATAAACTGGAATATTTCATGTGAAGTGGCAAATGTGAGCACTTTTTACTGTTACTGAAAGTGTTCTGTATGTTTGAAATGACTGGGAAGTAAATTACTTTTTAAAACAACCATGACAATACCATGTCAGAAAAGCAGAGAAGATATTAAACCCTAACTCTGACCCCTAACCCTAACCCAACTAATGGTCCAGTTCAACCTTTCATTCATGAGTGACCCTTAGAGAGTGCTGTCCTCCTAGAGGTCTCAGGGAGATGGGAAAAAAAAGGAGAGAAATGTGGGCCAGTTACCCTTAACGCTAACATAACCCTCAAACCCTAATCCCTAATCTCTATGCCTAAATTCACTACTCCTAACCCTAACTCTAACCCTAACCCTGTAACCCTCTAACTCTAGCCCCTAGACCCTTTCCCTTGGCCCTAGCCCTAGTCCTAAGCCCTAAATCCTAAAACCTAGCTTTTGTCCTAGCCCTAACCCTAGCCCTATCCTGTACTCTAACCCATACCCAAACCCATACCCTAACTAACCCATACTCCAACCCAAACCTGAACCCTAGTCCCTGACTCTTAACCCTTGAACCCTATCTCTAACTTCGGATCCCTGAACCCTATCCTAGATCTTGGACCCCCGACCACTGTCTCAAACCCTGATCCTGACCCTAACTACTAAACCCTAACTTCTCACCATAATCCTAATCTAAGATAATTAAAGAGAATAAGAAACAGCCAGAAAAACAAGAAGGAAACCAAGAGAATGCGGTATCGAAAAAAGCAGTCGAATGCTGCTGAGAGTCTGGTATAGCTAAGCCTGGAATGTACTCACTATATTTGGCACCAGAGATGTCACTGATGACATTGGCATGTGCAATTTCTGTAGTGTTGGGCGTTCAAAGTAGGTTGGAGTGGGCTTGAATGAATGGGAGTGACCAAAGAAGACAGAGGCTCAGCTGTGATGACATGCAACTTCAAAGAGTAGCAAAATTAATAATAATAATAATAATAATCTATTCTGGGGAAAGGGGAGCAAAGATGTTGGTATCAAAGTCCGAAGTGTCTGGCTGTGAACTTCACCAGCCACCAATGAAAATACACCCCCAAAACAGAGTACCTGGTAGCCTTCCAGTTTACAGTCCAGCATGCAAGGAGTTCAGAAGTTGACACTCTGTCCTAACAAGTAAGAAGCTAAACTGAAAAATCACCAGCTATTCTTAGAGAGGTGAGGTCACAGAGCAAACCACTGCCCCCCAAAATGAAGAGAAAGACAGGCAGAGCAGAAACCCACAAGTAGAAACACATCGCAGGAACCAGCATCAGGAAAGGTAAACCTACCTACTGTAATTGACAAGTCACTGAACACTCAGTGTGGACAAATCTGAGAGCTAAAAACTCCAGGGTGGGCCCAGTCTTAGGGGAGCTCCCACACTTTTGTGAGTTTTACCTCCAGGAGAGCTCCAGGTCTTCACAGTGAATATTGGAGAAAAATCCCTCATGCTTCCAGCAGAAGGAAAGGAAAAATAACTACTTTAAAATACACCAGGGCATTCTGTTCTTAACAAGGCCTGCCCTCAGGAGAAACCATTTTGCCAGAGCCTGACCTGTTAGGGTTTTATGAGAGCTCAACCAAACTGACAGAAGAGAAATACTCAACTCCAGCTAGCTCTATCCATCCTGTCCTGCCTTAGGAGGGAAAAAACTGGTGAAGTTCACAGTCCAGGGGCACAGGCTCACCAAAGACTGAGGCCTCGTCACAGGACTACAGAACACTTCTGTTCTCCCACATCTAACATCACATTACTAAGGCCTATTTCCTACAGTTCCTTTTACTTAGTACATGTCCAACTTTCAACAAAAATTACAAGGCATACTCAAAAGCAAAACGCATAGTTTGAAGAGACTGAACAAGCATCAGAACCAGAGTCAGATATGGCAAGAATTTGGAATTATCAGATTGGGAATTTAAAACAATATTTATTAATATGCTAAGGGATTTACTGGAACAAATAAATAACATGGATAATGTAAGAACAGAAATGGAATTTTTAAGAATTAGTTAAAAAGAAATGTTAGAGATCAAAAATACTGTAACAAAAATGAAGAACATTTTCGATGGGCTTATTAGGATATGGGTTGTGGCTGAGGAAAGAATCTCTGAGCTTGAGGATATAAAAACCAGGACAGAATATCCAAGACAAAAGGTGTAACATACACATAATGGAAATACCAGAAAAAAACCCAGAACAGAACAGAAGCACTAAAGCCTGAGAATTTCCACCAAATTAATGTCAGACACAAAAACAGAGACCCAGGAAGCTCAGAGAACACCAGGCAGGATAAACGCCACCAAAAAAAAAAAAAAAACCACCTAAGCATACCATATTCAAACTTCAGAAAAACCAACATACAGAAAAAACCTTGAAAAAAACCACAGGGAAAAAACATCTTACCCATGAAGTAACAAAGGTAAGAATTACATACTTCTCAGAAGCCAGGAATGCAAGAAGAGGGTGGAGTGAAATACTTAACAGTACTGAGAGAAAAAACCACGAAGCTAGAATTCTATGCTCTATGAAAGTACCTTTCAAAAGTGAAGGAGAGGGCTTCCCTGGTGGTGCAGTGGTTGGCAGTCCGCCTGCCGATGCGGGGGGCGCGGGTTCGTGCCCCTGTCCGGGAGGATCCCGCATGCCGCGGAGCGGCTGGGCCCGTGGGCCATGGCCGCTGGGCCTGCGCATCTGGAGCCTGTGCTCCGCGGCGGGAGAGGCCACAGCAGTGAAAGGCCAGTGTACCGCAAAAAAAAAAAAAAAAAAGTGAAGGAGACTTTTTCAGACAAACAAAAATTGACCTGCCTTGCAAGAAATGTTATAAAGAAGTTCTTCAGAGAGAAGGAAAATAATGTAGATCATAAACTTGGATCCACATCTACCATCAGAGGATGAATAAGTGAAGGTAAAACTTTTAATTTAATTTTTCTTTTTCTCAGTTGCTCTAATAGATAACAGTTTATTCAAAATAATAATGTCAACAATGCATTCAGTTATGTGTGCTTATATATAAGTGAGATAAAGGACAGGCGGGAAGAATAGGAGTATTTCATTATTATAAGGCACCTGCACTACCTGTGAAGTGGTATAGTGTTATTAACTGGACTTGAATATTTTATAAATGTACATTTCAAACTCTAGGGCAACCATCAAAAATGTAAAAACAAAATAAGCATGATTGATATGACAGGAGAGGGGAGGAAATGGAATCATATAAAATTAAAATGCTCAATTAAAACCCCAAAAGGCAAAAAAAAAAAAAAAAAGTAGGAAAGACAAAATAGGAAAAAAAGAACAAGGGCAACAAATAGAAACTAGGAACAAATAGGTAGATATTAATCAAATAATATCAATAATCACTTTGAATATCACTTGTCTAAATATACCAATTACAAGACAGATTGTCAGAGTGAATCAAACAAGACCCAGCTATCTGCTGTCTAAAGTAAATGCATGGAGAAAGATATATCATACTAACACCAATTAAAAGAAATCAGGAGTAGCTATCTCAATTTCAGATAGAGAGGACTTCAGACCAAGGAAAGTTATCAGAGATAAAGAGAGGTATTACATAATGATAAAGGGGTCAATATTTCAAGAAGACATGCAGTCCTTAATGTATGTACCAAACAACAGGGTGTCAAACTACTTGAGGCAAAAAGAAGAACAGCAATGAGAAACAGATGATTCCAGTATTATTTTGAGACTTCAACACCCCTCTCTCAGAAATGGACAGAGCCAGCAGGCAGAAAATCAGTGAGGACGTAGGTGAACTCAACAGCACCTTCAATCAACTGGATATAATGGACATCCATACACTACTTCATCCAACAACAGCAGAATACACATTCTTCTCAAGCTCACATGGAACATATACCAAAATAGACCACATTCTGGGCCATGAAACACAACTTAACAAATTTAAAAGAATACAAATCATACAATGACTACTCTAATTCCGTTCCAAAAGGCTCTTTTGCCAGACAGCCTTTGAGTGGGGCCTTTCCCTAGGTTAGCACCTAATTACCCGCTGAAGCCCAGCTCACTTCCCCTGTTGCTTTCTCTCGGCGTCCTGCGCACTTTCTTCAGAGGATTTGTCTGTAATTTTATTACAACAGCTAGTTGATTTACACGTCTGAGCCACTGGAAGTTCAGCTCCAAGATGGCAGCTCTGTTGCTCTCCGCTGTACCCTCAGTCCCCAGGAGGAATGCCTGTCTTAGCCCACAGCTGCCCTCAACAGGTACTTCTTGAATAAATCAGTGAATGCCCCTGAGCCGGCATCTCACTGCCGAGCTGTGTGGCGGGAGAACTAGGTTCCCTGATAAACCTGGCTCAGTCGTGGCTGTCGCAATTCTCGGTTAACAACAATGGAGTAGAAAAATATGCTCATGGGGCTTCCCTAGTGGCGCAGTGGTTAAGGGTCCGCCTGCCAATGCAGGGGATACAGTTTCCATCCCTGGTCCGGGAAGATCCCACATGCCGCAGAGCAACTAAGCCCGTGCGCCACAACTACTGAGCCTGCGCTCTAGAACCCGCGAGCCACAGCTACTGAGCCCTCGTGCCACAACTACGCAAGCCCGTGTGCCTAGAGCCCGTGCTCCGCAACGAGAAGCCACTGCAATGAGAAGCCCGCGCACCGCAACGAAGAGTAGCCCCCTCTCGCTGCAACTAGAGAAAGCCCGCGCGCAGCAACAAAGACCAAAAATAAACTTTTTTTTAAAAAAGAAAGAAAAATATGCTCAGAATCGCCCCAAGAGAGAATTACAACCTTTAGAAATCACCTAGTCTTCTGCCTCCCACACATGAGGCCCCACCCCTCCACTTTCCCCAGCGATGCTCTGCGCCCCTTCCATCACCCCCAAAGAAGCCCCCGCACTCGGGCACCAGCTCCCACACAAGACTCCGGCCCCACACCTATGGTCCACCCACCGCACCTGAGCACCCTGCCCCCGTGCCTGCACCCCGCCCCACACGCCGCAGGCCCCGCCCCCACGCCTCAGGAACGCTTCCCCAGTCGTTCCCCCCGCGGCCGCCCAGTCACTCCCCAAGGCCTACAGCCGCTTGAACCCTGGCTCAGCCCCGGGGCCAAAGCCCACCCCAGACTCCGGCTATTGGAAGCCCCAGGCCGGCCCGGTCCGGGTACTCATTGACCGGCAGTACTCTCGCCCGGCACTGGACTAGCCAGCCAGCCCCCGGCGAGGTCCTTCAGGCCTTTGGCCGGGCAGCCCGCCTAGGGTCCTTGCGCGGTTGCGTAGCATCTGCGAGGACGCGGGCAGCGCTGGAAGCTGAGTGAACCGTGGTGGGACCCGGGCTGACTCGCGGGGTCCGAGACAGGGCAGGGTCCGGGACGGGGCGGGATTCGAGGGGGACTCGGGGCCCTGAGGGCGGCTGGCCGTGGGCGGACCGACCTGCGGCGCTCCTGGTCTCCAGCCCTCGCCCGGGAACGGCCGAGAAGACGAAGTCGCGCGGGTGGCGGCCTCGCATGTGGGGGCCGTCCTCGGGCCCTTGGCCAGTGCGGGGAAGAACGGGACAGTGGGTTCTGGCAACGGGGGGGGGGGGGGGGCGAAGGCAGCCCAGCCTGGCTGCGGGGGTATAAAGTGGTTCTCAGACCTGTTTGGTGCCCGAAAACTACTTGAGTGAAAGAGAACTTATCCACTGGGTGGCGAGGACATCGACACCTATTGAAGGTCTTTGAGAACGGGTTTGGCCGCGTTTGGCTTCCGAACAGGTCGCTCCAGCTACAGGGTGGAGGTAGAAGGGACAGCCCCTCATTATGCTTGTCAGGCATCTGCCACTTCCTAGTCACTGCTTTTGAGGCTGAGGGTACCTATGTAAAGAAGGCTGAGTCCCTACCTGAGCAGAAACAGTAGCATTGCAGTTAGGGAAACTCAGGGGTCCTGTCGGTATTTTCCACCCTTGTGTGCACGTCTATCATAGCTCTTGCCACAGTAGACTTTGCCATCGTGTCTCCTATCCGGGTGCAAGATGTACCCGTGATGAACCCTCAGTAAGTGAGAGCACTGATGCTGCGTTGTCGTTGCATCATTTTTGTGTGCCGAGTTAACTCAGACTGTGGACTACGGCACATTCCCAGTAATGTTTGTGAAGTTATATTTGGGCTTAAGGACATGAGGATAGTGGAATAGAGCTAGAGATTGTTACGCCTCGATGTTGGCATTGGGTGGCTGGTGATGTACAGACAGAGAACGTGAGGAGCGACTTTGGGGTGGGCAGGGCTTAGGTTTCCCAGGTTATTTTTGCCTGTGTGGAATAGTTCGCTATTCAAAATCTGGTAGGCAATTGCATACGTGAGTCTGGCACTGAGGGAAGCGATCTCTGTGGAGATACAGATTTGGCATCATCAGCATTTAGGAGATAGCTGAAACTAGTAGAGGTTGAAATAACCCTAGAGAAGAGGGTCTGGGGAATGCCTAGTTGAGAGAGGAAAAGGCAGCTCCTGATGGCAGTATGATGGAAAATGAAGTGGAAGTGAGAAGCATGAGGTAGAGGATCAGGAATACAGGTTAGCGTTCTTTGGCTGTGTGAGCGGTCATTCAGTGATGAGAATTCAGGCTTACAGAGCCCTGTCTCTTTCTCAGACAGTGTCTCAACTCAATCATGTGATGTGGGCAGTGAGTTTTGTCCCTGCTTTACAAGTGAGAAAACGCTTGTAGGTAAAACTTGTAAAGCTTCAACATGGCTTTAGAATAGTCTCTCCAGGTGGGAGTGGGAGTTGTGGTTCTGAGCATAGCTGAAGTAAAGAGATGACATAGGGTAAACCACTCTCAGAAGATCTGGGTGGGGACAAGATTACAGCCCCATGATTCAGCAAGTGCTAGCCAGGTGAGTGGTGAATAGAGAAGGATGTAAGTGTTTCCTTGGGCCCCTCTCTTGTCAGCTCATTGTCTCCCCTGTCCAGGAAGAGGAAGTGGATTTGGTGGAGGGGACTTCTCATCTCTTTAACAACAGCCTCTTCTTGATCTTCCCAGACGGTGACAAGACCCCCCTCCCCTGAGCTGATCGCCTTTCTACAGCCAGGAGCCAATGGCCGGGGACAGAGCCAAACCCTGTGAGCTGGACCAAGAGAAATACGATGCCGATGACAATGTGAAAATCATCTGCCTGGGGGACAGCGCTGTGGGCAAGTCCAAGTATGTTGGGAGATTAGGGAAGAAATGCCAGGCCCAGAGTGGGTCTGGGTTGTTAGAAAAATCCTCCAGAGGCATAGAGGAGCATAGCTTCTATGGGAGTGGTGAGAGAGTAGTCTTGGCTGGAGCCCAGGTCTGCATGGGGGAAGAAGGGAGCGTCACATCAGCAGCTGTGTGTGTTTGGGGAGGAGGGCGTCCCCAGGGGCAAGTCACGGGACTGAGGAAATTGAGCTTTATCTATGAGTCCTGGCAGAAAGTATGGGACGGGTCACCCTAGAGACTACTGAAGCAGTCCTGGTGAGGTGAGAGCTGGGGTATTCCTGTGTGTGGTATGGGGCTGAGAGACTGCAAGATGCAGACAGTGGGAATGGGGAGAGGAAAGTGTGAGAAGTGTGACTGGCACAACCAGCGACAGGTCGAAGAAAGGTGGTGAAGATACTGTCTTGAAAGAACTCAGAGTTGAGAAGAGTGGATAGAAATGATGCCTGACTATAATCAGCGTAAAGATTTTTTTTTCTTAAAAGATTTAATTTTTATTTATTTTGGGCTGTGTTGGCTCTTGGTTGCTGCGAGCGGGCTTTCTCTAGTTGCAGTGAGCGGGGGCTACTCTGTTGAGGTGAGTGGGCTTCTCACTGCGGTGGCTTCTCTTGTTGCGGAGCGTGGGCTTTAGGCGCGCGGGCTTCAGTAGTTGTGGCACACGGGCTCAGTAGTTGTGGCTCGTGGGCTGTAGAGCACAGGCTCAGTAGTTGTGGCGCATGGGCTTAGTTGCTCTGCGGCATGTGGGATCTTCCTGGACCAGGGATGGAACCCGTGTCCCCTGCATTGGGAGACAGATTCCCATCCACTGCGCCACCAGGGAAGTCCCAGTGTAAAGATTGACTCACTCTTTTAACTGACTTCAGTGCCTCTGTGCACAGGCGTGGAACTCCCCCTGAAGGGAGGCTCTGCAGTGCTGGCAGCTTGTCTCCACAGGGTGTGAGCCTGTTTCTCAGCTGTCTTGGACCAGTGGGGCACACATCCATTTCTGCCTTCGCAGGATGAGGGTAAACTTGCCCCTAACCAGATGCCTAGTTTAGTCTTATACCCAGGTGCCCCAGTTCCACCTTGGTTTCCACTTTTATCTGTTATTAACATATCCTTAGACCCAGGTAGCTGTCAGTAATTCCCTAGGGGCTTTGCTGATTGGGGCAGAGGTCACTAACTTTTCTTAGCCTCAAGTCTGTTTATTTTAAAAGGTGCCCTGGGAAAAGCAAAGCAGGAACTTGTGGCGGGAATCCTAAACTCAGGTCCTCATTTAAATGTCCAGACTTTAGGTGTGAGCAGGATTGTCATGCTGTAAAATGTCTAGGAAGCAACTCACAATAACTGTTTTCTCATCACAGTGCTCTGGCTAGAACTGCCAGTACTGTGTTGAATAGAAGTGGCAAAAGTAGGCATCCTCTTGTTTCTCATTATAAGGGAAAGCTTTCAGTCTTTTGCAATTGAGTATTAACTGTGGGGTTTTCATATATGGCCTTTATCCTAGAGGTAATTACCTTCTATTCCTAGTTTTTGTCATGAGATGGTGTTGGTTTTTGTCAAATGCTTTTTCTGCATTTATTGAGATGAATATGTAGGATTTTTCCTTTGTTCTATTAATATGATATGTTTGATTAATTTTTTTAAGTTGAACCATCCTTATACTCTGAGAATAAATCTCCCTTGGTACTTTTGATGATGTATAATCCTTTTAATATGATTTGGTTTGCCAGTGGATTTTTTTGAGGATTTTTACAACTAAATTCATGAGGAGTATTGGCCTGTAGGTTTCTTTTCTAGTAGTGTCATTGTCTGGCTTTGGAATCAGGGTACCACTGGCCTCATAGAAAGAATTATGAAGTGTTCCCTCCTCCTCAATTTTTGGGAAGAGTTTGAGAAGGATTGGTGTTTGTTCATGAAATGGTTGGTAGAATTCACCAGTGAAGCCATCCAGTCCCGGACTTTTCCTTATGGGAGATTTTTGAATACTGATATAATCTCCTTACTTGGTATAGGTCTACTCAGATTTTCTATTTCGTCTTGAATCTGTTTGGTAGTTTGTGTGTTTCTAGGAATTTGTGCACTTCATCTCAGTTATCCAGCTTGTTCGTTCATCGTATTCTCTTGTAATTCTTTTTGTTTCTGTAAAATTGATGTTACTGTCCCCAGTTTCAGTTCTGATTTTGATCATTTGTGTCCTCTCTCTTTTCTTAGTCTAGCTAAGGTTTGTTGATTTTGTTGATCTTTTCAGAGAACTAATTTCTGGTTACACTGATTTTTGTCTGTTGTCTTTCTATTCTGTATTTTGTTTATCTCCACTCTAATCTTTATTATTTCCTTCCTTCTGCTAGCTTTGAGTTTAGTTTGCTCTTTCATGTCTACTACCTAAAGATGTACAGTTATGTTATTGATTTAATTTGACTAAATCTTCCCTATTTGATTTAATTTCCACCTTTTTGTGAATTTTCTTGTTTTTCTTCTGTTATTAATTTCTAGTTTCATTCCATTTTATTTGAAAAGATACTTTGTATGTTCTAAGTCTTTTAAATTTTATTATGACTTTTTTTGTGGCCTAACTCATGTTCACTTGAGAAGAACATGTATACTACTATTGTTGGGTGGAGTATCCTGTGTATGTCTGTCAGGTCTAATTGGTGGTTAGACCTAGTTAGTGTGGTTCAAGTCCTCTGTTTCATTGTTCTACTCATTATTGAAAATGGGGTATTGAAATCTCAATATATTATTGTGCAACTCTCTATTTCTCCCTTTAGTTGTGTCAGTGTTAGCTTCATATATTGTGTCAGTGTTAGCTTCATATATTTTGGGACCCTGTTGTGCGGTGCATATATGTTTATAACTTTTATATCTTTTTGATAGATTGAACTTTTTATCAATATATAATGTCCTTCTTTGTCTCTTGTAACATTTGTCACTCAAAAGTTTATTTTGTCTGACTGTAGTATAGTCACCCCATTTCTCTTTTGAATACTGTTTGCATGCAATATCTTTATCATCCTTTTGTTTTCCAACTTCTTTGTGACCTTGTATCTAAAGCAAGTGTCTTACAGTTAGGACATACCTGGATCATGTTTTTTTAATATACTCTGCCAATCTCTCACTTTTAATTGGAGAGTTTTATCTATTCTCACTTGCAACAACAATAATTAAAGCTATTACTGATAAAGAAGGATTTACTTCTGCCATTTAGCTATTTGTTTTATGTCTCCAGTTTTTTTTCTTCAAGTACTCCATTACTTTTTCTTTTTTTTTTTTAATTTTTTGTAGTGTACTATTTTGAGTCCCTTCCTGTCTTGTATAATTTCTTTAGTTGTTTATTAATGGTTGCCTTGAAGATTATAATTAATATCTAAAATTTATAGCAGCCTATTTGAATACCAGTTTAGTTATAATAGTATACCAACACTCTGCTCCTATATATTTCTATCCCTCCCCTTGATATTGTTTTGTCACAAATTACAACTTTATACATTGTGATCATTAACATAGATTTACAATTATAGTTTTACATATTTGTCTTTTAAATCATGGGAAAAAAGAGGAGTTACAAACCAAAAATATGAGAATACTGGTTTTTGGGTTTTTTTTTTTTTTTTTGGCTGCGTTGGGTCTTTGTTGCTGCGCACAGGCTTTCTTCTAGTTTCTGCAAATGGGGGCTACTCTTCGTTGTGGTGCACGGGCTTCTCATCACGGTGGCTTCTCTTGTTGCAGAGCACGGGCTCTAGGTGCGTGGGCCTCAGTAATTGTGATACACAGGCTCAGTAGTTGTGGCTCGTGGGCTCTAGAGCGCAGGCTCAGTAGTTGTGGCACACAGGCTTAGTTGCTCTGCAGCATGTGGGATCTTCCTGGACCAGGGTTCGAACCCATGTCCCCTGCATTGGCAGGTGGATTCTTAAGCACTGCGCCACCAGGGGAGCCCAAGAATACTGGTTATTATATTTACCTGTGTAGCTACCTTTACTGAAGATCTTTATTTCTTCATATGGCTTCAAGTTACTGTCTAGTGTCCTTTCATTTCAACCTAAAGGACTTATTGTACCATTTCTTATAGGACAGATCTACTGGTAATAAGCCACATCAGCTTATGTTTATCTGGGAATGTCTTAATTTCTCCTTCATTCTTGAAGGATAGTTTGCTGAACATAGAATTCTTTTTTGACAATTTTTTTTTCAGGACTTTAAATATATCATTCCACTGCCTTCTGATCTCAGTGATGTCTGATGAGAAGTTGGCTGTTTATCTTATTGAGGATTTTGTCTTTGAGTTTTGTCAATTTGCCTATAATGTGGATCTCTGTGAGTTTATCCTGTTTGGAGTTTGTTGAGCTTCCTGGGTGTGTACATTCATATCTTGCATCAGGTTTGGGAAGTTTTTAGCCATTATTTCTTCAACTAGTCTCTCTGCCCCCACCCCTCTTGTATTTATGATGCATGTGTTAGGATGATTTATGTTGTCTGATAGGCTCCTTAGGCACTGGTCATTTTTACTCGTTTTTCTTTCTGCTTCTCAGACTGGATAATTCCAGTTGCCTTATCTTCAAGTTTGCTGATCCTTTCTTCTGCCTTCTCAAGTATGCTGTTGAAACTGTCCAGGGAGTTTTTCATTTGAATTATTGTACTTTTCAGCTCCAGAATATCCGTTTGGTTTCTTTTCATAATTTCTATCTCTTTATTAATACTCTCATTCTGTTTATATGTTGCTTCCTAATTTCCTTTAGTTCTTTGTCCATGGTTTTCTTTAGTTTTTTGAGCATATTTAAGATAATTGATTTAACTTCTTTGACTGGTAATTCCAGGATCTGGATTTCTTCAGGTATTGTTTCTGTTAAATTCTTTTTATCATGAGAATAGGCTATACCTTCCTGTTTCGTTGTATGCTTTGTAATTTTCTGGTTGATAATTAGACATTCTGAGTATTTTGATGTGGTGACTTTGGAACTCAGATATTCCCACTCCTCGGGTATGGCTGATTTCTGCTTGTTTAGAGCTGGAGTATCCACTTGTAACTTTTCCATATACTATTTTTGCCAAGTGTATATTCCTTCTTGTGTGTGGTCACTGATATTTCTATTCCATTATCTGTGATCAGACAGTGACCTGATAAAGATTTCCTTAAATATTTGGCTCCAAAAGGGGAAAGAAACAAAGAGAATAGTATTCCTATCCCTTTACATTTCCAATAGATGCCAGCAGGGGAAGACTCTGGAGCCTGAGAGAGCTGAGATCCGGCTCCTCGGCCAAACTTTTTGAGGAAAGTATCTCTACTGAAGCCAGACATTTGGAACACGGGTCACTGCCTAGCTGCAGTGGGCCTGAGGAGTGGGTGACCATTGCTGGTTTGTGCGTGTTGTTCTTTTGCACAAGACCAGCACTCTCCTTTTATCCAGCACTCTACTGGTCATTGTGTCCAGTCAGGTTCCAGAGTTCTGAAATAGTTGATTCTGATCATTTTTTCCAGTTATTGGTTGTTTCAGTTGAGGGAGTGACCCATAGAACTTCATACTCCACCATTTTAAGTAATGTCCTCAAGTAATGTTCATTTTTTTCCTACATAGATATCCAATTGTTTCCACACCATTTCTTGATAAAACAACCCTTTACCCCGTTGAATTGCAGTAATGCTTTTGTTCTAAATCCAGTGACCATACACGTGGCTTATATATTTTTTAAGTGTGTGTTTACTGTCTGTCTTCACCCACTAGACTGTAAGCTCCATGAAGACAGGAATTTTCCTCTGTTTTGTTAAATGTTATATCATGGCACCTAGCATAGTATCTGGCAAATGGCAAGCACTTAGTAATTATTTTAAATTTTTTTGTACTAAAATATATTTGTCCATTCTTCTGTTGAAGAACAGTTATGAAAGTACAATTTTTATGGTATTAGACACAATACTGCAGTGAATATTTTTATGCCTATCATCTTGGGCACACAGTCTATTAGACTTGGGGTGAAATTGCCCAGTTTTAGGATTAGCTCAAACTTTGACTTATCCCAGTTGCTCTCCAAAGTAGTAGTATATTAAGTTCGCACTCCTACCGGCACAGTACAAGAGTTTCCACAAAATGTGCAACATTTGGTATCATACGACTTTTTCAACTTTGTTAATCTGAAGGATGTGTGTGCTACTTCATTTTATTTTAATTTGCATGAAAATCATTAATTTACATTAAAATCATTCAAGATTGAGCATCTTTTCATATGTTTTTTAGCCATTCTTCTGAATTGCCTGTTCATATTCTTAGGACCCAGGTTGTGTGTGTGTTCTCTTATTCACGTATCAGAGCCGTTCATGATCTCTGTATATTAATTCTTTGTCAGTGATTGGCATTGCACGTAGCTTCTCCCAGTCTGTGTTTTGTTTTGTTTTGTTTATTTCTTAACTTTTCATTTTGAAATAACAGATTTACAGGATGTTGCAAAGAGAATACAGAGAGGGCCTGTGTACCCTTCACCCAGTTTCCCCAGTGGTTATATCTTACATAACTGTAGTACAAGATCAAATTCAGGAAACTGGCATTAGTTCAATGCATATGTATAATTCTGTGTCATTTTGTCACATGTGTAGATTTGTGTAAGCATCACTGGACTCAAGATACAAAACTATTCCATCACTGCAGAGGCCTCGGTCCTGCTGTCCATTTATAGTCACACCCACCCCACTTCACCTCCTACCACCCCTCTTAACCCCTGTAGCCACTAATATTCTCCATCTCTATAATTGTGTCATCCTGGCAACATTGTATAAAAGGAATTATACAACGTGTGACCTTTTTCACTCAGCATGATACCCTTAAGATTTGTTCAAATTGTTGGGTATATCAGTAATTTTTCCCTTGCTATTGCTGAGTAGTAGTCCATATTATGGATGTACCACAGTTTGTTTATTCCCTAAAAGGAGGAAGCTGGGGTCCCTGCCCACAGGGAAAGCATCTGTGGATGCTGGGTCAGCGTTATAGCCGAAGGGTGTCAGGAACTTAAGGGGAGTCAGAAAGAGGGTGGGTGGGTGGTTCCTGGGCATTGTCCTTGAAAGGAAACTGTGTAGCTGTGGAAGGAGTGGGAGTGGGGAAGCCACAGCTGGCTTCCAAGTTTTCAACCCTTGGGTGGTGCAACAGGGGCAGGCAGGAGCGTTGAGGGATGCACCTGACCACTTGCACATTCTCCTTACAGACTTATGGAGAGATTTCTCATGGATGGATTGTATCCTTCAAGTTTTGAAATGCTCCTTGTTCCTGTGGCCCTTTCCACCCTCAGGCCAGCTCAGCCCCACTGCCCACCCCTTTGCTCCAGCGGTCCAGGGAGGAGGGATAAGTGAGTAAATTCGCAGGTTTCGTTTCATGCTGGCTTCTCACCAGCTGACCCACGTGGCATCACATGTAGTTGGTGCTGCATATTTTCAGGCTTACTCACATTTGGATCTGCTTTCTATTAGGAAAGCAGTGGAATGGCTAACAGTAAGTACCTCGTCAAATGCCTGGACTCACACCCCACCTCTTCCTTCTTAGTAGCTCTGGCGCTGGGCAAGTCACTTAACATCTCTGACCTCAGAGCTTGGGCTCTCTAATGTTTAAACATGCTCTGGTATGAGTCAACTTTGTAAAATAGGAACCGCCAGCCCCACCCTCCTTCCGTGAATCGTTGCATTGTGCAGGTTTGGAATGAGACAATTGGGATGGCTTTTAAAAGCTTCCCGAGTGAGTCCGTTGAGAACTGAGGGTGAGAAGAGCCCCAGAGCCCCCTGCTCCCTGCCCGGGGCCCCAGCCCCCCCGTGGTAGACTCTAAGTGTATCTTACTTCACCTTCTACCAAGTTCTCCTTTGCACCCACCCACCTGCATCATCCCAGCTCTGATGGTTAAACCACACAGCATCTTGCAGCTTCAGGAAATGTTATTCCCCAAGCTTTTTGATACGGTTGCAAAAAGCAAACTACAGTTCATAAACAGTTTGTTAGCTGTCTGGCTTATGAAGACTTTTTTTCCCTGGAACTGTCATGTTGCTTCTTATGGCTGGGTTTCCTCTCTGGCCTGCAAGAGCCCCATCCATGGGGAGCTGGGGCATCCCCGCAGTCTCATTGGCCAACTACGTGATGCTGTTTCAAACAGCTGCTCTGTAAAATTCCATTCCATGTTTTCCCTTGGACTTAGGTGGCCAGGACATAATCCCAACCTCTCCCACCCGTCACCTTTCCATGGAGCTTGTGCCTGTGATATTTGAAGTTGATCCTCTGTCTGCAACACTCATTCAATTTAAAATCTAAATAACTTCTTAAAGAAGGAGAGAGAGAGCCCATTCCATCCCCCCAGCAGCCGCCCCCCAGCACCTTGCTTACGTCTCTTTTCATTCATCTTTGCCCCTTAACGTAAGTGCAGTCAGCCCCGGCAGCTGTCCACACACGCCCTGACCCTGTACAAGCACACGGCCACGGTGGACGGCAAGACCGTCCTTGTGGGTGAGCAGCACAGTGCCGAGCCACACCACCTCTCAGGAGGGAGAAGTAGTGGGGGAGAGAATCAAGCAGGGGGATGTGAGACCCCAGGCATGGATGAAGGGTGATAGGTACAACCCAGAGAGCCCGGAAGCCAGGGAGGGTGGGAGGAAGCACGCGGGGTTCTGTTCCGGTGCTCTTCAGCCAGTGTAAAGAAATAACAGGGTTGGTCTGAGTGTCATCTGCCACAAAGGGTTTGGCTTTAAATGTGGTCACAACCTTCCCCTTGGCCAGGCCACACGTCCGGCCTGACTGTGTCCACCCTCTGTGATCAGCACACATGGGAATTGGACCTAGTTGTGACCTTGGAGCGTCCTGCATCTTATAGGTGGGGGAAGGAGGTCACTGACCCTCTCCCTCTTGGGGCTCCCTGTCTGTACTCTCCTTCCCCCTGGCCCTGGGTCTCCCTCTCACCCGCCCCCACGCACGCCCAGGTGCGTTACATCCTGACAACACACCCGCGAGCTGTGTGGTCTCCGTTGCTCCCCATCCTCCCACGGGTGCCTGTGTTTCCGAACACAGACACCGCACAGAGATGCTCAGCGTCTGGGGCTCTCTGCCCTTCATCCCCCATCAGGCAGTCAGAGCTGTGTTCACATTGCAGACTTTTGGGACACAGCAGGCCAAGAGCGGTTCCAGAGCATGCACGCCTCCTACTACCACAAGGCCCACGCCTGCATCATGGTATGAAACCAACTGGAGGGCAAAGGCTCTGGGCAAGTCTGGCCTGAGGGGTGAAGGGATGAAGGGCCCAGCAGGACTGAGCCCTCCTCACCAGGGCTGGGTGCTGGAGGGAAGGATGAGTGCAGGCTTCAGACTGCATGTGCTTCCCAGAGGTTCGGAGTGAGAACACGCCAGAGCCAGCTTCTCTTCCAGGGGTGGGGGGTGGGGGGATGTGTGGAGCCACCATTCCAGCGGGAGGAGCAAGTTCAGGGCCTCATCATCAGGCAGAGCATCTAAGAGTCCAACACAGTCCCTCCCTGATGGAGGCCTCCCTCATCCGCTGCTCTCTAGGGGCAGATGCTGGGGCTGAGCAGGCTCTGGTTCCCAGGGAGCTTTCCCCTCCAAAATGGCCCCCTCCTCCGTCTCAGCCTCTCACTTTGCTGTCTAGAGCACAGCCCTCAGAGGTCCAGCCCAGTAGCCAGTGGGTGACAAGTGCCGCAGGAGAGCCTGACACTCAGCTATGGCAAGGGCCACGAATAGAGAGAGGAACTGTAAACCTGTGTCCTTTAGGACCTCCTGCCCACAAACTCACTGGCTCCTTTCTCAGGCTCTTCTGTCCCTTAAGCACAAGATCTCTTGAAATTTTCCAAAACTTAATGCTAGTACCTATAATGGGACAAAACAAAAGAGGGTAACAGGGTAAGGCAAATGGGGGCAGACTAGTGCCAGCAGTTGTGACCTCTTGCCTCTGACACATCTCCACTAGCTCCTTTTGGGCCCTCTTCTGAGACCTGGGGTGTTCGTCCTGCCAGCCTCCCTGCATACCTGTATGTGCAGGTGCCTACCACCAGCCCCAGCCTGCTGTAGGGGGCCTTGCCGGTAGAAAGCGCTCAGCCTCTCGTGACCACATGGGGACCTGATAGTCCCAGAGGGAGCTGGGGTTCCACCCTCCACCTTGAAACCCCAAAGGGTATGCTTCTCAGCCTAACCAGCTCCTCAGCTCTCAAAACAAGGAAAGGAAGCTCAGGAAACCAGACCTGGACAAAGTGTGACTAACAGTCACCATGGAAGGCAGCCACGGGAGGTGTGAAGCAGATTCCGGAAGTTTCATTACAAGCGTATTTTAAAAGAAGTGTTTATTGGGAATTCAAGACAGAGTAGTCATTTATTGAAATTGGGCCTGGAGAGTACCATAGAAGAGCCTCTCAGGTGGACCTCCTGCTGCCTCAGGTGTGACAGCTGCTGACCAGAGCCCACTGCCATGCAGGGGGAATCCCTGGCCCTGGACATGGTTACTCCCATGAAGGGCTGGGTTGTTTAGAAGTAAGATCTGCCATTCCAGCAGGTTACAGGGTTGTGCATCTCAATCCACTGTTGTGCTGGGGCAGTTTGGACATGTGAGTCTCTTCTGGAGGGTGTCTGGGCAACAGAAAGCTGGCCTTTGAGGAGCTCCTGCGAGGGGCTTGAAGGATCCCTGTAGCAGCAACTTGAAGCATCTTAGGGCTTCTGTCCTCCCCGCCCTAGAGCCAGTCACAGTGCTCATTCTTCTTGCGGGTACTTTTCAATAGGTAAAAACTATAAATTATAGAAAGTTAATAAAATTATGATAAGCTACAAAATAATAAAAGACAAAAGTACTTCTACAAAGTCTAAAATACAAAATTAAAAGTTTATAATTAAAAGTAAATCAAAATAACTGAAAGGAAATTCTAGAAACATTTAAGATTATCATAGAGGAGGTGTTTTGGGTTTTTTTGGCCACACCACGCGTGGCATGTGGGATCTTGGTTCCCCAACCAGGGATGGAACCCACGCTCCCTGCATGGGAAGTGTGGAGTCTTAACCACTGGACCAGCAGGGAAGTCCCATTATAAAGGAGTTCTTAAACAAAGTTTAAGCAGTAGTTAGACTACGAAAAAAACAAAAAGCTTACCATTTGTAACGGACTTATCAATAAGTAAAATGATAAAATCTGGTTAAAATAGGTAAATAAGGTGACAAGATGAAGGTTCTAGAGGGTGAGAAGGGTGGGCAAGGCATAGCCCTTGTGGTTAGAGGGGAGTCCGCTCAGAGTGGTGCGTGGTCCGAGTTGCCAAGCCCGTGTTTGCCTGCTTGTGTGTGTGTCACCTGGGGGTGGCATGCAGAGACACTGATGCACTTGGGCTGTCTTCTTTCCTCTGCTAATTGCAGGTATTTGATGTGCAGAGGAAAATCACCTACAAGAACCTGAGCACCTGGTATACAGAGCTTCGGGAGTTCAGGCCAGAGATTCCATGCATTGTGGTGGCCAATAAAATCGATGGTGAGGCCACCCTACATCTGGGTGCCAGCAATTCATGGGGGGACCCACCATCACACGTTTCCTCTTCCTTTCCTGGGCCAGCGAACCGTCAATGGTCCATTCTTTTTCCCGACACACGGCCCTTGGTTTCTTGCCATCACTGCCCTCCCAGTAAGGATCCAAGTGAGCCAACCTGCCTTCTCGAGACACAGATCCCAGTGAAGTGAACTCTTTCTAAGACACGTCCCCTGGTTGTCCCTGCTCATCCCTCTTCCTAGAATGGGGACCTCCAGTGACCCACCCTGCAAAATTCTCTCCCTTTGCCTTTGTAGACAGGCCCATGTCCTACCTTCTCTCTACAGCAGACATAAAGATGACCCAAAAAAGCTTCAGTTTTGCCAGGAAGTTCTCCCTGCCCCTGTACTTTGTCTCAGCTGCTGATGGTACCAACGTTGTGAAGGTAATGGGAGACTGCAGAGACAGTCTCGTAAGGCCGGGGAAGGCCTGGTGCTGAAGTTACCAGGGAAGCGATGGAGAGAAGGGCTGGCTGCAGGGCTGGTGGAGAGGACGGGCACTGTTTTGGGGGCTGTGCTGAGCATGTGGTGACAGGAAGGGGTCGTGTGAGCATTGACAGTAGGGGCGGTGGTGGGTTGGGCTTGGTGAAGAAAAGGTACGTTGACCATGCATGGGGTCAGGGTGACAAGGAAAAGGTGAATTGAGGAGTGACCTTGCTGATTTTAGGGTGGAGTACTGTGTGGACATATGATGGGAATGGGGCCAGTGGGTACAGGGCAGGCAGAGTCCAGGCCACTGGCCCCACGGCCTTGTTTTCCTTCCCACCACCTTCACCTTACCTCCAGCTCTTCAGCGATGCAATTCGATTAGCTGTGTCTTACAAACAGAACTCCCGGGACTTCATGGATGAGGTTTTGCAGGAGCTTGAGGTAGGTCAGGCCCGGATGTCAGGTGGCGTAGAGGAAGCGGCTTCCCTTCATACGGCTGCAGAGCATAACCCAACAGACCGACTTTGCAGGCCACACGTGCTCGTCGAGGGCACTGCCCCTAGAGGTGTCAGAGCTACAGTTGGGCAAATGCAAGGCCAGGCCTCACCTGCAACCTTGTTCACAGAGCATCAGCTTGGAGCAGAAGGAGGAGGATATGCTGGGCAAAGAGCAGCGTGGCCGCGTCGAGAGCCCGTCTCCCTCCTGAGCCACAGAAGGATGCCTCTCTCCACGGCCGACTTGGGGAGGGGGGGAGTTCAGAATACCCCTCCCTTCGGCAGTCCTTCAGCTCTCACGTGAGACATTCTTCCAGGCCATCCCCTGCTATGCCTCCTACAGACCCAACCATCCCATTTGCTCCCCCACTGCCATGGCCCGTGAGACCTGACCCTTCACAGTTGTTCCCTCCCCTGTAGTCGGGCAGGGAAGGGGTCAGCACCAGCAAGTGCCATCAACAGGTGTAAGGGGTCCACACCAGACCCTGAGGCAGAATTAAGGATGGACCCTCCAGGTTATGTGGGACGGTGAAGAAAATCGGGGAACATTCTGTGTGTGTCTCTTAAATAAAAGGAAATTTAGGCGGTTTTTTTCCCCCTCCCAGAACTGACCTCAGGGCCTATTCGTTGCATTTCTACCAAGGGAATGATTTCTAATTCCTGACTATCCTTTTTCCTCTAGTCTCCCAACGAAACCAACCATTTTAAGAAAATGGTTTTGAGCAGAGAGCTGTTCATTCCGTAAGTTTTTCCAGAGTTCTTCTAGGTACAGCCAGTACATTGATGAACAGCGAGGCCAAGATCACAGGCCCAAGTTTGTTGTTAACATCATGTGAAAGCAGGCGACTGGTCTGGCCATACTTAGTAATACACAAACATCGTAGTTGTAAACATCGAGGGTCAATACAGCCACACCACAAGGCACACCTGTTTGCTTTGTAAAAAATTGACTTTCGGAAAGCTTTCTTTAAAACTCCTATTTCAACAAGGGAGGATTTCCTTCATTTTTCTTGAGGATTAGTGTGGACATTGTACCTCCTTGGGTGGCAAGGGCTGCTGAGAACTCTCATGCTGCCTTTTCCATTTATCTGCAGGACTTGTGGTTCACTAGGATGCTTTTATGATCATCTTGTACATCATTTCCATTTTTAAAATTTATTTTTATTTACGTTGAATAGATGTGCATGCTTTGTGGGCATGGATTTCTCTGAGCAAAGAGTCACAAGAGAACGAGCGGATCATCGGCCACGTTAGTAAGGGGAGTCTGCCGTGACCTGTCATGTTATCTCTAGATTTATTGTCACAGAGACCATTTCTGTGGAATTTAGTGTTTTTAAAAGAATGGGTATTTGTTTGGGAGTCAAGAACAAGCATTTTTACCCCTTAGATTACTGATGCTTACAATTTCACTTCACAGATTTAACCCGACCAGGAAATTTCAGGAATGCGTTACCCTGGTGAGATGTACTTTTAAAAACAACAACAGAAACAACCCTTTAGTTATTATAAATGATTAATAAGTGTTTTTTAAATATAATGGCTTCACTGAGATATAATTCAAAAACCATATAATTCACCATCAGTATTGGCTTTACGTAACCATTTTGCATCAGGTTCCCTGGAAGCAAAGCCTGAGAAGGCAACTCTTGTTCAGATGACTCATTGTGGCAGTTTTCCGTCTCTGCTGGGGACCAGCTTCAGTCTCCCCCTTCCTAGGGAAGCTCTGGAGGACAAACTGCCCTACAAGGACGGTCCCACTTTGAGACCAGGGCCCTTTTTGTGCCAGTTGGCCAAGTGTGTGAGGAGGAGGTGGAAGGGGTGACTCGTAGTGTCCAGGGCAAAAGGGCTCCTGTTTTAGCAAGGACAGTTCCCTGGGGAAAGGGCAGCTGTGAGTTCCAACACTCAAAGTAGGTAGGGGATAAGTGCTCAGGCAGGGTGCCAGCAATATCCATGGCCACCTACCCATACATTGCTCAAATCCACCTGCTTCTTAAAGCAGCATGTCATCCTGACATACAGGAACACCACCCCTGCGTCTTTTTTAAATAATTCATTGAGGTGAAATTACAGAACATAAAGTACACAACGCAGTGCCATTTAGTACAGTTACAGTGTTGTGCAACTGTCACCTCTATCTAGTTCTAAAACATCTCCATCGCTCTGAAGTAAAACCCCTTACTTGTTAAGTAGTTTCTCCAACACTCCCTCCCCTCAGCCCCTTTGAAACACTGATCCACGTTCTTTCTGCCTCTATGGATTTATCGACTCTGGATATTTCATATAAATGAAATAAAACGATATGTGACCTTTTGTGTCTTTCACTCAGCATGTTTTCAAGATTCACACATATATCATGTACTTCATTCCTCTCTATGGCTAAATAATGTTCCATTGTATTAAATAACACAAGTTGTCTATCCGTTCATCCATTGATGGATGTTTGGATCCATCTTTCAGCTATTGCGAATAGTGCTGCTATGAACATGCTTACACATGTGCTTATATGAGCAGTTTTCAACTCTTTTGGGTGTCAGAGTCTGCTCAGGCTGCTGTAACAGACCACTGACTGGGTGGCTTACAACAGGTATTTATTTCTCACAGCTCTGGAGGCCGGGAAGTCTAAGATCAAGGTGCTGGCAAGGTAGGTTTCATTCTGAAGCCTCTTTTGGCTTGTAGGCAGCTGCCATCTCACTGTGTGCCCACATGACCTCTTTGTGCTCAGGTAGATTCCTCTTAAAAGACTATGTCCTGGGACTTAGCTGGTGGCGCAGTGGTTAAGAATCCGCTTGCCAGTGCCGGGGCCCGGGTTTGAGCCCGGGTCCAGGAAGATCCCACGTGCCACGGAGCAACTAAGCCCATGCTCCACAACTACTGAGCCTGTGCTCTAGAGCCTGTGCCCCGCAACGAGAAGCCAACGCAGTGAGAAACCCGCGCACCGCAACAAAGAGTAGCCCCCGCTCAGCAACAAAGACTCAACGCAGCCAAAAAATAAAGTTTTTTTAAAAAGACTATATCCTGTGACCCCCCCATAATGACATCCTAATTAGGGCCCCACCCTTATGACCTCATTTAACCTTAATTACTTCCTGAAGACCATGTCTCCAAATACAATCACATGAGGGTAAGGGCTTCAACATTTAAATTGGGGGGTGGGGGAGGAGGGCATAGCACAGTGATCTAGGAGTGGAATTACAAGATCATATAGTGGGACTTTCCTGGTGGCGCAGTGGTTAAGAATCCTCCTGCCAGTGCAGGGGACACAGATTCCGTCCCTGGTCCGGGAAGATCCTGCATGCCACGGAGCAACTAAGCCCATGTGCCACAACTACTGAGCCTGTGCTCTAGAGCCTGCGAGGCACAACTACTGAGCCCGTGCGCCTAGAGCCTGTGCTCCGCAACAAGAGAAGCCACCACAATGAGAAGCCCAGGCACCCCAATGCAGAGTAGCTCCCGCTCGCCACAACTAGAGAAAGCCTGCGCGCAGCTTTCAACACAGCCAAAAACAAATTTATTTTTTAAAAAAAAGAATATCATATAGTAATTTTATGTGTAAACTTTTGAGGAATTGCCAATGTGTTTTCCACAGTGGAACCACCATTTTACATTGCAGTCCTACAAGCAATGTACAAGAGTTCCAATTTCCCACATCCTTGCTAGCACTTGTTATTTTCCATTTTTAAAGATAAGCTATCTTAGTAGTTATGAAGTGGTACTTCACTGTGGTTTTGAGATACATTTCCCCTTCATTTGTAGTATTTATTTGGAGAAACAATTATTCAAGTATTTTGCTTTTTTTTTTTTTTCCCGGTACGCGGGCCTCTCACTGTTGTGGCCTCTCCCGTTGCGGAGCACAGGCTCCGGACGCGCAGGCCCAGCGGCCATGGCTCACGGGCCCAGCCGCTACGCGGCATGTGGGATCTTCCCGGACCGGGGCACGAACCCGTGTCCCCTGCATTGGCAGGCGGACTCTCAACCACTGCACCACCAGGGAAGCCCCTATTTTGCTTATTTTTAAATTGAGTTGTTTGACTTTTTGCTGTTGAGTTATAAGAATTCTTTACATATTCTGGATATTAAATTCTTATTTATGACTTTTACAAATATTTTTCCCATTCTACAGGTTGTATTTACACTTTCTTGATAACGTCCTTAATGAACAGAAGTATTTAATTTTATTTTTTTTTTTGGCCGTGCCTCGTGACTTTCGGGATCTTAGTTCCCCAACCAAGGGTCGAACCCGGGCCCTTGGCAGTGAAAGCACCGAGTCCTAACCACTGGGCATCAAGGGAATTCCCTGAAAAGTATTTAATTTTGATCAAGTCCAATTTATCTTTTTTTTTTCTTTTATTGCTCATGCTCTTGGTGTCATATCTAAGAATCCATTGCCAAGTCCAAGGTCATGAAGACTTACTCTTATGTTCTCTTTTAAGAGGTTTATGGTTTTAGCTCTTATATGTAAGTCATTGATCCATTTTGAGTTAATTTTTATATATAGTATAACGTAGGGATCCAGCTTCCTACCTTTGCATGTGGATATCCCGTTGTCCTAGCAATATTTGTCAAGAACACTATTCTCTTCTCTCTGAATGGTCTTGCCACCTTTGTCAAAAATCAATTGGTCATAGTTGTATGAGTTTATTTCTGGACTCTCAATTCTATTCCATTGGTCTAGATGTCTATCCTTATGCCAATACCACACTATTTCAATTACTGTAGCTTTGCAGTACAGTTTTGAACTTGGAAAGTATGAGTCCTTCAACTTCTTTCTAAAGATTGTTTTGACATCTTAACAATATTAAGTCTTCCAATTCATGAACACTGGATGTCTTTCCTTTTTTTTCCCATTTATTTATATCTTTAACTTCTTTCATCAATGTTTGTACTTTTCACGTATGAATCTCTCACTTCTTGGTTAGATTTATTTCCAGATTTTTTTAGATGCTATTTACTTTTTTATTTATCCCTTGCTGTTTATAGAAACAGCTGACTTTTGTGTGTTGATCTTGTACCCTGAAACTTTGCTGAATTCTTTTATTAATTCTAATCGTTTTCCTGCGCATACTTTGGGGTTTTTCTATAAATAGAATCATATCATGTGCATATTGAAAAGGTTTTACTTCTTCCTTTCCAATGTGGGTGACTTGTATTTCCTTTCCTTGCCTAACTCCTCTGACTGGAATTTCCAGTACTATGTTGAATTAAATAGTAAAAGCAGCCATCCTTGTTTTGTTCTTGATCTTAGGGGGAAATTTTTCAGTTTTTCACCACTGAATGTGATGTTAGCTATGGATTTTTCATATGGCCTTTATCATGTTGTAGAAGTTCCCTTCTATTCCTGATTTTCTGAGTGCTTTCATTATAAAAGGCTGCTGGATTTTGTCTAATGCTCTTCCTGCATTAGTTGAGATGACTGTGTGGTCTTTCCACCTCACTTCTATCAATGTAGTGAATTACATTGATTGATTTCTTATATTTAGCCACCCTTTGCAAACCAGTAAACAATGCCAAAACAAAAGAACAATTTGAAAATCTGTTACTGAATGAGACAAACAAGGAGTTTCTTTGTTGCTGGATGACTTTTGGAGCTGCAGGACTTGGTTCTGCTCTGGTGGCAGGGTTTTGCTATATTAATGTCCTTACAGTAATCCAATCAACACAGAAGATGCACAAATACCTTGAGAGATGTTGAGAAACTTTGTCTTGGGTATGACAGCTGGGGTCAAGTAACTAACAGCTGCAGCATCCAAAGACTTCCTAAACTCACCGTTTCAGTCTTGCTGGCTAAAGATGTTTCTGTGTACCTTTTTCCGAAATAAGTTCCTACATCATATGCAGTCCAGGAGCTCAAAGCAGTTGGAGGTGTGATGATTACTGCCTCTCACAACTGCAAGGAAGAGAACAGACAGAGGGTCTATTGGGAAACTGGTGTTTAGATCACATCTCCTCATGATGAAGAAAGTCCAAAACGCATAGAGGACTGTGTGGAACCCTGGAATGCTTCCTGGAATAATGATTTAGTGAATGCCAGCCTACTGGAGAGAGACTCTCTGCAGGACATTACAGGAGACACATGGAAGATCTGAAAAAGACTGATTTTCACAGGGAATCAAACTCAAAGACCACCTTGAAATGTGTACATATATCTTTTCATGGGGTTGGACATGACTATGTGCAGTTGACTCTGCACGTGTTTGGTTTTAAGATTCCAATTCCGTTACCAGAACAAAAAGATCCTGATCCAGACTTTTCTACCATTAAATGCCCAAATATGAAGGAGAGTCTGTGCTGGAAATTTCCCGGAGACTGGCAGAGAAAGAGAACTCTCAGATAGTGCTATCTACAGGTCCCAGTGCAGACCAGCTGGCTGTGGCAGAACTCCAGGAGGATGGTCAATGGAAAGTTTTCACGGGGAATGAGTTGGCAACTTTGTTTGGTGGGGGGGTGGGGGGGGGGTGGGGGTGGATATTTGATTGCCGGAAAAATAAATCAAGAAATTCTGATGTGAATAATGTTTATATGTTAGCCTCAGCAGTCTCTCTTCCAAAATTTTGTATCCAGTTGCACTTAAAGAAGGATTTTAGGGACTTCCCTGGTGGTGCAGTGGTTAAGAATCTGCCTGCCAATGCAGGGGACACAGGTTCGAGCCCTGCTCCAGGAAGATCCCACATGCCATGGAGCAACTAAGCCCGTGTGCCTCAACTACTGACCCTGTGCTCTAGAGCCTACAAGCCACAACTACTGAGCCCACGTACCACAACTACTGAAGCTCACGTGCCTAGAGCCCGTGCTCTACAATAAGAGAAGCCACCAAAATGAGAAGCCCTCACACCACAACAAAGAGTAACCCCTGCTTGCCACAACTAGAGAAAGCCCGTGTGCAGCAACGAAGACCCAACAGCAGCCGAAAATAAAATACATAAATAGATAAATTATTTTTTTAAAAAAAGAAGGATTTTTATTTTGAAGAAATATTACCAGACTTTAAATGGCTAGGAAGTAGGATAAAAGACCTGGAAAATGGGAAAGAAGTCATTATTGCATTTAAAAAGTCCATTGCTTTTCTGTGTGGAACTTCAATTTTGAATAAAGATGGGGTGAGTACAGCCATTGTTGTGGCTGGGGTGTTATCTTAACTGGAAACCATAAGCATAACACTGAGCCAGTAACCGATTAAGGTCTGTGAAAAATATGATTATCATATTTCAAAAACTTCATATATCTTGTGTTTTGATCTGACTACCAACAAATGCATATTTGAAAGTCTTCACAATTTTGATTCTCTGAAAGAATATCCATCTTATTGCATACATGGGACATTACCTGTGAATATGACAGCAGCCAGCCTAATAAGAAGTCAATGCTGGACTTCCCTGGTGGTGCAGTGGTTAAGAATCCCCCTGCCAATGCAGCGGACACGGGTTCAAGCCCTGGTCCAGGAAGATTCCACATGCCACTGAGCAACTAAGCCCGTGCGCCACAACTACTGAGCATGAGCTCTAGAGCCCGTGAACCACAACTACTGAGCCCACGTGACACAACTACTGAAGCTTGCACACCTAGAGCCCGTGCATCACAACAAGAGAAACCACTGCAATGAGGGGCCCGCGCACCACAACGAAGAGTAGCCCCCCACCCCCGCTCGCCGCAACTAGAGAAAGCCCACGTACAGCAACAAAGACCCAATGCAGCCAAAGATAAATAAATAAATTTATAAAAAAGAAAGAAATCAATGCTGCCTGTGAATAAAAATAACCAAATGATTACATTTGTTACCAAACTCAGGTTCAGCTGTTCACCGCTCAAAAGCCAGTAATCGAGAGGCAAGTGTCAGTAGACAGGAAAGATGTTTTAATCAGAAAAGCCGGCAATCTGGGGAGAAGGCAGACTCATATCCCCAGACCAAATCCAAAGATTCTACTCGGCCATGACAGTTTTTAAAGGGAAAAGCGAGAGGGGGGAGAATCTCAGTGAATCATCGAGGCAGGAGGCTGTGTTCTGCATCCTTCCCTATTGCGTGCAGGCTGGCTGACTCTCCCTTCTGACGCCCGTCTTGCCCGTGTGATCTGCCTGCAGGGTTGCTGAGGGGGTTGTTGGGGATAGAGAGCTGGTCATTCTTTACTTAATTCTTTATTCTTAGTTCTTTTTATCTAGGAAAAGAATAAACAGGTTAATTAGGTTCTTTCAAGTTTAGAGGGGAACAGAAATGGGCAAAAGAGCTACTTTCACACTTGCTTTTCAAAATGCTGTTTTGCTATTCTTCAGACAAGCAAGACAAAACCAAAGATAAAGTATTATGCAGAGAAGCGCACATCATCCAACCAGAGTGTCGCTGCCTTACTGAAAGAAGAATTGAAGAAATTCATTGAGGCCCTTCAATTAATTAATCAATTAATCAATAGCTGATCTAAGGAAGGAATGGAAAATTTTACTTGAGCCAATTTGAGTATTATTACCCAGGAGACAGTCTTGCAGAAAGCCCTGAGGGCTGTTGGGCCCATTTTTGGTCAAAGAACAGTTATATACATTTTTGAGACAAAGTGTTATATATATCAAATGACATATTGATAGTTTACACAATCCAGATCTGCGTGTACAGAAGCAGTAGTGGGTCGTCTTTGCTCCTTACAAGATTAGGAAGGAAGGTTCTCACCTAAGGAGGTCTGGTTAATGCAGACGCACAGCACACACTAAAGGGTCTGAAGAGGCCCAGACCGGGAGAGAGAAATTTTACGTTTAATTGTTTCTTGTCTTGCCACAAAATGTGAATTTTATTTCATCACTCTGATTAAAAATTTTGAGCCCAGTAAAAATGGACTGACCTGGCACTCTGTTTAGGTGTACACCTGTCTGTCGTTGCTTTCGCTGGCACTTGGGACAGAAAACCCAAGCCGCGCCTGGACCTCGTGTTAGCATTCTTTATCTCATCTGGCTGAGTGTCTTTTTTCCTTTTATTTTCTTCTGGCTTGGTCAAGTAACTAAACAAGCTGTATAAATTTGAAATGAAATGGTCTGGAGGGAAATTATTCAAACTTTTCATAATCTTGAACAAAACTCATTACATTAGAAGTGTCACAGCAACACATTGTTCTTCCTTTAACAAAAACATAACAAAAGTGAGTGTACTGATTAAAGTGTGATTAAGCTTAGTTCCAGTGTCTTGTAATTGTGTATAGCACATTTTATTTATTTATTTGGCTGCGCCGGGTCTTAGTTGCCGCACATGGGATCTTTGTTGCTGGGTGTAAGATCTTCGTTGCGGCACACGGTACCTTTTTAGTTGCGGCATGCGGGATCTAGTTCCCTGACCAGGGATCAAACCCAGGCCCCTGCATTAGGAGCGTGGAGTCTTAACAAGTGGACCACCAGGGAAGTCCCTATAGCACATTTTTAAAAGAAGCATGTGTTATGTATTTAATTGTAGAGTTAGTTAAGGAAATTAATCCATTAAATTGGCAAGAAAATGGCACTGTTCCCAGATCACTGTGGAAACGTGTTATTGTTACATCATAGGTATTTATTTACAAATTAGAATATCTGAAGCAGGGCATTTCGCACTTCTATATGTGACTTCAGCACCTCTGTTGATACTCTTGGTGCAGTGTACATTTATTGTATATTTTAAAAATCCCGATGTTTACTGAACATAAAACAATAGGGGACACTCCTGGTGGCTTTGTTCTTGTCGCATTTCTTGGAACCTTCTCAGGGCCTGGTGTGAACTGAAATGATGTTCCTGCATTGAATATGATTTAATCAGTTCATTTTTAGGCAGCTAGAGAAAAATCTTTTGAACTATTTAGGTGCTTCACCTCTATGTTAAATGGATTTGCTGATTTAAGTAAAGAAAAAAATCAGAGCTGAGAAAGGAGCTGGAATTTATTTAGAAGTCTAACTTTTGAATTATATTTTTGTAAGTAGATTTATGCTAATGTTACTAAGAAATAAAACAAACAGATTTTAGGTGTTATGGAACACTAAAACTCCAGTTTACTGTAACATTTTTCTGACCTGAACAAAATTTCTGATCATATAAGAACCATTTATCATTTTTAATGTGGAAAAAAATTTATGGAAGGTCATTTTTGGTTGATTCTGCAGTCTTCTGAAAAAAGACTTAATAGAGAAGTGCTGTTTAATCTTAAAGTATATTCTGTCCTACATAGTTCACAGAATACTTAAACACACGTGGTATAGTTTAAGAGGTAACAATCATAAGGCCTTGAATGTAATCATACTAAACAAATTACCTATAGGAGATAGCAGTGGTATAAGAGAATTTATTTCCTAACATAATAATAATATAAAGTTTGAACTGATTAGAATGTTCAGTAAATCATGGTTTGGTTTGTTGCAGCTGTCAGCTAACATTTGGTTGAATGCACATAATTTTCAAATTATTATATTGCCACCATTGTTAATTTTTTCCTTCTTTACTTTCTCATAGCTGTGTCTTGTATGATTTAGGTAATAGACAGCTAGCCAAACGTAAAGCACCACTTTTCTGAATGAGTTTGTTTTCAAAGGCTTTGCACTGAAGAAGAAATACGTAGAATTTTTTATTTGCTTTTAAGAATGTAGATTGTCATTTAGGAAATGGCCTCTATTTTACAAAGTGGTATAATACTGTATATGTGAAAAATATGTATATTTGGCTTGATATCCGTGTTTCAGTGACTGAAGAACAAAGCGGAGCTGAAATGATACAACAGTCCGTTCATCATCACTAAGCCACGTCTTGATGGTTACTCTCTATGAAGAGCATAGTTTTATTTGACTGCTTTAATATAACGCAAGATTTAAGTCATCTTAATCAAGGTGAAAAGTTAGAAGCTTGGATTCTTATCTCAAAAATTTTCAAATCCAGGGCTTCCCTGGTGGCGCAGTGGTTGAGAGTCCGCCTGCCGATGCAGGAGACGTGGGTTCGTGCCCTGGTCTGGGAAGATCCCACATGCCGCGGAGCGGCTGCGCCCGTGAGCCATGGCCACTGAGCCTGCGCGTCCGGAGCCTATGCTCCGCAGCGGGAGAGGCCACAGCAGTGAGAGGCCCGCGTACTGCAAAAAAAAAGAGTCTTGCTTCACTTATAAACAGCTTCATTCATAATTTTAAAAATGAAGATTAAAACATCCATTAGATTGGCAAGGATTGATGAATTTGTTATGAACCAGATGTGGGGAAACGTGCACACTGAGGGGGGAGCTAAAATGGAAGACTGGAAATTCCCTCCTAGGAAGGAAACGTGACACTATAGCTCATAAATGCCCATACTGTGGAGCGTGGTTAGAGAAGGGGTCCGTATGTGCTAATATGGAATTGTCTGTATTTGATAAATGAAAAAAAGGAAGTCAAAGAGTAATATGAACAGTGAAAATATAAGAAGGGGATTAGGTTATAGTCACGTGCATGGGAAGTTTGCAGAAGGTATACAAGAACCCGCCGCCTAGACTCTGCAGGCTCCCATCAGAGTGTTCCTTGAGCTCAGCCCTGTCTCTCCAGGAAGGAGACCCAAGTGCCAGCTACAGATCACAGGCCCGGGGCAGAATTTTCCACCTCGAGGAGGAGAGAAGAAACAAACTAAGGACAGATTCCTCTCGTGGGTCTGTCTCTTCACACCACCAGGAGAGCATGGCCTCCAGCAGACTTGGACGCACACCCTTCATTTCTAGTCAGCTCACCTCACGGGAGCTGAGAGGCCCGTTGATTTAATATGCAGAGACACTAAGTGCTAAATGATTACCTGGACCACAGCCCCAGGTCACCTTGTTCTAGTTTTTAAAATCAAGATTTAAAAAGAACCACAATTGACATCATTAATACAAGCAATTCCAACTTGTCGGGCGGTGAATGGAGGCGGCAAGGTAGTTGAGATGAGGGATTGAGTTGGGGAGGGCAGATAGGAAGAAGTCCAGAAAGCATCTCTTTATGTACATATATTTATATTTGTATTTATAATCATTTATTTCGACTTTTTTTCCTCAGGAGTGAGGGGTTCAAGGGGTCCGTTGAGAAGGGGGTCAGATCAGAAGGAGGCAGGCTGCTCTGGGATGTCTGTGGCCTCCATTTCATAAGTGCACTTTCTGTCAAAAAAGGCCTTCCCCTTCAAGGCCTCTATGAGCTGCTGTAGTCGCTTGGCAAAAGAAAGTGCTTGGGGAGGTTTAGTGGAAGGTGGCGGTGGGGGAGGGGGGGGCGGTTGGGGAGCGGGGGGCGGTGGAGCTGCGGGTTGGGGTCGGGCCACTGCAGCGGGGCTCTGGGAGGGAGGTGGTCGAGGAGGGCGTTGGAAGTACCAAGGTGGGCGAATAGAAGGCTGAGTGGAGGCGGGTTTAGTGGCGGGGGCTGGAGTAGGAGGAGGGGGAGGGGTGGGCAACTGAATCATGTGCAAAGCGTTAGAACCAATCTTGGAAGCAATCCAGTTCAGATAGGACCAGGTAGACGTGTAGACTCCGGGGCGCTTAGCTCGGGCACAGCCTACGCCCCAGCTTGTGACTCCCACGACCACGTAGCTGTTTTCCACGCTCTCTCTGCACATGAGAGGCCCGCCGCTGTCCCCCTGCCCAGAAGGACACAGAAGTCGCTCTCTGCCGGAGCCACTTTCCCTGCCCAGAAGCGTCATAGACTCTGGGAGGCATTTTTGCAGTCGTATGGTTCCCTGCTGCCATAAACACAGGCGGTTGTGGTAAAGTTGAGGTGCACCAACAGCTTCTTTGGGATGTGAGAAGGGTGTGGATTGTCATGGGTTTCCTCGCAGTGAGGGGGCAGGATGAGCAAACCCATGTGCCTGTGCACGTGGTTTTATGTGCATACGTGAGCATGTGTGTACAAGGGGATTTGACTGTTTTGCATTGTGGTGAAGAGAGGTAAGCATCCTCTTTGGAGCAGTGTTTGGACCATATGGTCTCTGCGTTAGGGTGGGATGAAGTTCTACAGATGGTGATTGACTCTTTGTAGGGGCAGCTCACTGACTGCAGGTGCTGGAAGACGGGACCGGGGAAATTTGCTCAGGGATCCAAAAAAGAGGTGTCCGCAAGGGCCTGGGCACCCAAAGGAAAGTTACCTGGCAGGTGTCAATCTTGCCTTCAGGATACCCTGAGCACACATTGGTTGAACGAATGCGCCCATTGTACCAGCTGGTCGAGTTACATAAGTTGAGGTCGATGATGTCCACACGTGCCTCCTGCAGTATAGGTGATATCCTGGGGGCTACAGCCAGGCGACTCAGTGGTCAGTGATCACAGAAGACGTGTTCTGGTAAAGCCTTCCTCCCTCCACTAAAACCCCATCTTCCTGAAATGCTCTGTTTAAACCTGAGATCCACGCAAGTCCATGCCCCCGGCCTCTCCTTACCCACTCCTGAAGGGAAGAAAACACACAGCTGGAAGAGCAGAGGAGAGACGGGAGATGGAGGTGGAGGAGAGAGAAGAGAGGAAGGAGGTGCACGTGGGCAGACGGCCGGTGGAGGATGGGTGGATACAGCTGGAGCGTCGTGTACATTAAAGGTAGGTGATGGCTTACAGCAGGGGTGTTAACAATTATACTGAGGATGCCCTGAGCACTCACTATGAATCACACAGGCTTCGTCCCATTCACTCCTCACAGCTGCCTCAGGAGTTAGGAACGGTTATTCCCCTTTTCTCCCATCAGGAGATTGGAGCACCGCTTGCCAGGGTCACGGCAGGGACCTGGTGCGGCTTGGATTCACACCCAGGTTTTCCCCTCTAGACTCAAGTCCAGGCCATGCCTTTCGTTCTGGCTATAGGTCGCCCCCCTGCTTTTTATCCTCCACCCGGTTGTGGATGGGACCCGCTGGACTTGGTCTGATGAGTCCCTCTCCATGTGCCTCGTATCTGTTTTGAGATGTGGAGAGAGCAGGGCTATGCAGGGCCTCCACACACAGGCAGACCTGTCAGGGGCACGGGTGGTTGAAATGACCCCTGAGGCCATGTCAGAACTTCCTTTATTGCCTCAGACGCTCAGCCATGACCAGGGGTTAAGAAAGGCCCAGCCTGTGCTGGGGCCGGAGCAGCCAGCTCCATTGCCTCTGGCTTGGAGCCCAAGAGCCCACGCGACCGCCCCTCTGCATCACGTGGTCCCACAGACAGGAGGGTTCCACTGGCCCTGCCACAGCAGCACCCACAGCCCAGCCACAGCCCAGTGGGCTTGACCGTCGTCTGCAGTACAGATGGGAGCTGCCAGGTCAGACCTGTCGGAGGGGCAGACCCGGAGCGTGGCTCCGAAGGCCGAGACTGGACGGCAGGCGCCCCGTGGAGCGCTGCGGGGGGGGGCGGGCACAGGCAGCATTCAGTAGATGGCTGCTGAATGCATGTGTGCGTGGCTTTGGTTACGCTTCCAATCTCCTCAGCCCCCACCTTTCCTTCCCATCCAAGCAGCAATGAGGGTTTTGTACACGCACTGCCCTTCGGGTAGGGGTAACACGGAAATAACAATGGCAAGCCTGGCTCGTTGGCCATTAAGGTGACCTTTTAAATCTATGGCAGAGCCCACAGTCTTGAAAGCCATGAGATTCACTGTTAAGAGCCAGGTGTCCTGAAACACAGAAGAGTTTTCTCAGTCCCAGCACCTTGGCTTTAAACATCAAATGCCAAAAAAGCCTGCAGGAGCTAAAAATTCAATGGAAAAAGAGGCCGATTCCCAAAAGTGCTCTTCCAGCCCCAAAGCATCCGAGTTCAAGGAACAGGTAGGTCAAGGAAAAGAAAGGTCGGAAGGAATATCACAGGAGGCTGGGGGTTTCTTTAAGACTTGGCCTTAAAGGTGGGGGATGTGCTTGCAAAAAAAAAAAAGATAGAAATCTCATTAAATTTAAGGTGATTCTAGAACAAAATAGGTCTTGCATGACGTCCAGGGTATAGGTGGGAGCCCACAGTTCTCCTGAGCAAAAGGACAGCAGAGGTGGGGTTGGCGGGCGGGTGGAGGGGGTAGCGGTCACCGGATAGAAATCCTGAGATCAGCCTTCCAGGGACTGCAAGAACCCCCAAAAGAACCCCCGTTGGACGGGTGGGCAGAGCAGGGCAGGCCAGGGGATGAGAAAAGAAGAAAGTGTGCACTTGCTCTAGAGATGATGGCAGAGCCACGGACACCAACAGCCGGACAGGGATTGACACCCCAGGCCAGGGAGGAAAGGTTGTGAGTCAGCAAAGGCCAGTGAAAGCACAGGCGGCTGGGAGGAGATGCCCTTCCCCGAGGGACAGCATAGGTGGCAATCCTATCAGAAACTAAGAGCAAACTTTGAGAGAGGAGAAGACGAGTTAAGGGAAGAATCCAAAATTACCAATTTTTGTTACCAAAAAAAGAAAAAAATACTGAGTTTTAAACCCCAAATGATTGAACTGCCTTGAGTTAGGAATCCCAGATTTTCCATTATCAATGAACAAAAGAGATTGAAAGCTAAGTTAATTTCAATCACATCTTCACATCCCTAATGTGACTCACGCACGCACCTACGGAAAGCTGAATGGGCAGCTCACGAGCAGAGGCCTGTCCTACTCCGTCTTGCCCCGCTAGCAGAACCTTGCTGCCCCTTGCTGACCCGCAGAAAGCCACACCCACCACCAGCCCCTCTCCCGGTCTCCAGAGGACACGCGCAGTAACGGCTGGGCAGGATGGGCTGCTGGGAAGCATGTGGAGCAGAGGTGGCACTAGGACAGAAGGGCCAGGCTCAGGAGTCGCAGAGCTTGGAGACCACGTGACCTGGCCCTTCCATATACAGATGGGGAAACTGAGGCACTGAGAGAGGGAAGCTCAGTCTAAAGCCCTTCTCCAAGTGCTGCTTCGGGGCACGTCCCCCACTTCCAGAACTCACCCCGGGGCTCCAGGCACAGCCTCGACCCCATGCTAAAGATGCCAAGGTTCTCCTGGCGCCTGCCATCTGCCTCTCCCCGGGGGGCACACCAGCCACCAGTGAGGGGCCCTGGGCAGGGAACTCTACTCTGTTTCTCTGGCTGTGAAAGGGGACAGTGACTGGACCCGCTCACAGCACCGTGCTGGGGACTGGGTGGGGCTAGGGCAGGCATCCACATATTTCCCCTTCACCTCAAGGACCACCAACGAGGTGACCAGCACCTCTCCCTGCCAGTACTCACCGTTGTCTTTTAAGAATCCCCAGCCGGCCACCCAGCATGTCTGGGGAATTCTGGGTGGGCCTGCCCGAAATTGGGGCAGGCAGCCTGGTCCAATGAAGTGCCCACAGGGAACAGGAGGGGTGATCTTCATGAGAGCGATGTCGTTTGCCTCTGAGCCCGGGGAGTATTTCTCGTGAATGATGATTTTCTCAGCGTATCTCTCCTGCAGAGGCGGCTTCACTGGCTTATTGCTTCCCCACACGACTTCCTTTGCTCCGAAAATCAGCCTCCAGTCGGTAACTTTGCTGTGGGCACAGAGGTAAGCCAGGTCACCCTCACTGTGGACTGGCTGGTGACCGTGACCCTTGGAGCACCCCATCCCCAGCGGGTGTGGGTCAACCACACGGGGCCCAAAGCATCAGGTTTCCCCGGCACACAGACCCTCGGAGAACGCCCAGTTCTGAGAAGAGCCTTTCTGAAGACCCCCTCCACGTGTTCCCGCACATACGTTTTGCTCCGGAAGCAGTGAGCAGCAGTGAGCAGCCAGTGGGCGTTCAGCAAGGTGCCCCCACACACGTGATACCGCCGATTGTCGTGGTACGTGAGGACCTGGAGGCTGACCATCCACGGCCAGGCCCCGACCGCTGCGGGCTGCCCACCGATGATACGCATGCCCCCTTGCTGGTTCTGCCTGAACCGTAGCCCGCAGGGGCCACTGAGGAGAGACCATGGGCACAGTTCGAATCAAGAATAGGCCAGCCTGTCCTCTTGCCTCCACAACTGGGGGAGAGGGGCATGGGGCTGGTCACAGTGGGGAAGAGCTGTGGGGTCCTGGGAAAGCAGGGGCAGCTCGAGGGTGTGGGATCCAGGGGGACGGCTGAGCAGTGGTGCTGTGGCGGCTGTGATGGGACAGGAAGCCACAGGCTCCAGGAACTTTTCCAGGGGTGGCATTTCTTGGGTCCTGTGAGTGTGGTCACAAGGTGGGGATAGAGGGGCCCATGGGTAGCGAGGACAGACTGTGAGGGCCCTAGAAGTATGGGAGTTCCCTGATCAGAGGGGGAGGCTAAAGGTGGGAGCGGAGGGGGGTAATCTTGTGTGGGAAACTCCGGGAAGAGCCAGCGGGTCCTGGGGCTGCAGGGTTGGGTTGGACAATGGTAGGAGGAGAGCAGCCGCAGGTAGATAAAGTGACCCCCAGGGGAGGGGGGCACACTGGGGCGGGAGCGGTCCAGAGGGGGAAGGTCAGGGCTCTGTGTCTCTGGTGGGAGTTTGGCAGCCATTGGCATTGCGGGGCACCTTGGGGGCTTGAGATTCTACACGTGGAGTGGAGGTCCCAGAGGTACCGCCTGACGATACCCTGGGGCCTTTGGGGTCACCCTCAGTGGGGGGGGGGGTCCCAGTATCTGCGGGAGGACAGGAGCTCCTGAGAATCAAGACTCCCGTTCAAGAGGCAGTGAAGTCCGTCACTGGGCGGGGAGGGAGCACAGGCCTGTGTGCTGCAGAGCCCCAGGAGTCAATCTCTGGAGGAAACCATGGACGTCTGGGGCCCTGGGGGCTCTGGGATGAGGATGCTGGGAGCACGGGTGGTCTGGGTTGGGGATGTGGGTAACAGGCGCTGTGAGACCTGGGGGACTGCTGAGGCCCCAGCTTGGCTTCCTCCAGAGCCCTGGACAGAGGGTGTCTGGGTGGGGTCTCTTACTCAGAAGACACCCTCCCCGCCCCTGGTGTCTCTGACACTTACTCACACGTGGTGTTATCTCTAGCGCCCACAGACACTGCCAAGACCAGCAGAACGGCAGTTGGCAGCATCTCTACCAAACTCCTGCCCCAGCCTGGCCTGGAAGCCCAGTGACCTCACAAAGCTCCATGGCCTTCTGACCAATCAGCAGAGTGACCTCCCACCCCCCACCCTCCAAGCAGTCAGGCCAGGCAGGAGGAGCCCTTTAGCTCAACCGGTTCATGCTGAAGTGACTTCCCAACTTCCTGCACAGGTTTCCCCCGCGCCAGGGTGACGTGGGTTCACATGCAGCCCCCTCCCTCTGTCCCAAGGCCAGGATCTTCAGTCCCAGTTATCTTCCAAGGTCCCACACCATCTGAGGTTCCAGCTTTATGCAGGTTCAGGGTCTGACCCTCATGCAAGCTGTAGCCACAGTCCCATTCCAACTCACAGACTGAGGGGCAGCTCAGCCACTCTGCGACAAGATGCAAAATGTCAGTGGTTCGAGGGAGGCTCCACGTGTTGACAGACCCTTAACACTGCGGGGGGAAATTGTCTTTCCCTCTTCCAAGTGTGTGCTATCAGCACGCTTTCTGAAGACCATTTTGAACTTACCCAGCTTAAGACTACAAAGCCCACCTTTCTGTCCACAGGGTCTTGGTATCTTCTACCTGAGTGTCTCCAGGCCTCCTCCCTGGGGCCATGTGCAGCAGGGTGTTGTCTCCTATACCTGAGTGTCAGGAATTCTCAGCACAGTTACCTGAATGTCATGAAGTCATGTTTCTTCTGATTGTCAGGAGACAGCATCTCACCTCCCAGAGTAGGAGAATGCTCACCTCACCTACCTGGATGTTAAAAAGTTTTACCTCCCCTGTAAGAGTGTGGGGAGGTCACATCTCTACCTACTGGAGGAGCAGTCTTAGCTCCTGTACCTGAGTATAAGGTCTCAACTGGCCTATCTGAATGTCAAGGAGTTGCACTCCACCTATATGAGTGTCACAAGGTCCCACCTCTCCCACCCGACTGTCAGGACACCTCATGTCCTCTTTCCAGGTGTGAAGAGTTTTCAGATTGTCAGACGATCTCGATTCCTTTACCCGAGCATCTTCTCTGATGAAATGTCCTACTTTCTCATTTCATGTAACTTTCAGGAGGTCACATCCCCCTCAACTGAACATCCAGCAGGTGGCATATATCTTACCTGAGTATCAGGGAGCTGCCATCTCCTCTCCCTGACTGTGACGATGTCTCTTTTCTTCCACCTTGGGGCCAAAGGCCTCAACTCCATCACCTGAGTGTCACTTTGTCCCATCTTCTCTGCCTGAGAACCGAAAGGTCTCACATCCTCTATCTGAGTGTCAAGAGGTTGCATCTCACCTATATGAGTACTCTGAGGCTTCAACTGCCACACTGGAGTGTCAGGGATGCGAGAATCCCCACTTGACTGCCAGGAAGTCTCCCAGCCCCTGCTTGAGGAGACCGTCATCTCCCTTCTGGAATGTCGTGAGCTTACATCTTCTCTACCTGAGCACCACAAGGTCTCCTCTCCTCTACATAAGTGTCCAAAGCTCTCCTCTCAACCCCCTGACTGTCTGAAGTCTTTCTCTCCCCTTCCTGGGTGTCTGGAGGTCTCATCTCCCCTACCTGAGGGTCATGAAATCTCTATCTCCCATGTGAGCGCAAGGAGGTCTTACAGGCCCTGAGTGTCGGGAGGTCTCATCTCTTCTGCTCTGTGTCTGGAGGTCCTGCCTCTTCTCTCTAAGTGACCGAGGGGTCTCCTGTCCCTTACTTTAGTACAAGCATGTCTCATCTTCCTTATTTGAGTGTCATGAGGCTTCGTTGTCCCCGGGTATCAGGCTTTTCCATCTATTCTACCTAATTGTCGGGGCATCTCACTTCCTCTCCAATGTCCAGAGACATCCTCTCACACACCTTGTTGTCAGGAAGTTATTTTCTCCACATGACTGGCCCCAAATATACTCTCCCTGCAGGTCAGAAGGTCTTGTTCTCTCCTATTACAAAGATGAGTTTGAGATTCATTATTTCCCTTCCTGCCAAGCGGGAGGTTTTATTTCCCTTATATAAATGCAATCAGGTCTCAAAGATATCAACTATTGGAGTGTCACGAGATTTTTCTCTCTGCTACTGCATGTCGGGAGGTCTCCCTCTCCGCTCCCTGAGCGTAAGGAGGATTCATCTCCCCTCCGTCCGTTTCAGGGCTCTTAGATACTTTATCTGTTAGGATCTCTTACTTCCCATACCTGAGTGTCACAGGACTTGTTTCTTCTACTTGACTTTCAGGAGGACTCTTCTGCCTTACATAAGTGTTCAAGGTGTCTCTCTCTCTCCCTCTCTCTCTCTCTCCCTCTCTCTCTCTTTCTCTCTCTCTCTCTCTCTCTCTCGCCTCTCTCTCATCTCAGGTGGTCTCACCTCTTCTATCTGAAGGTTTTGAGGTCCTATTTCACCAACCTGAGGCCTTGCTTATTTTAACTCAGTGTCAGACTGTGCCTGATAAAGTAACCAAAAAAGGCTTTGGAAATATAGTTCAAGAAATGGCCATAGGAACTCTATAAGTGATATTAAAGGTTTCCTTGTTAAAGAAAATGTTATTCAGGTGTTTTTACAGGATTTTGATGGGCATAAAATTGATACGGTACTTAGATCCATGAGAATCATTTAACAGAATGATGTAACCATTTATTTTAAATGTTAATATGTACAATTTTCTGGAAATCATAACTTTTGCAAGTTTCTCAAAATATAGGATGAAAATGTAACATATAAACTTCAAAATGAAAAGTGGTACCCAGTTTTTCAAAACATTTAGGGGTTATGCAGTAACAAAGATTGAAGACCCAATGTCTAGATCCTAGAAGACAATTATTGTTTGACTCTTCAGAGTAGCGCCCACTTCTGATTCTTGGAGGGGTTAGAGCACCTGCTCCCGGCCACAGTCATGGATTGAGCGATAGGCACACGGACCGGCAGAGGCTTAATTTTGTCGTTAAACCTAATGGAAGGGTGACTGCGTTTGCCTTCTCCACGCTGTTCCCAAGAGCAAAGGAGGGAGGTGGGAAGGTACAGGACAGTTAGGATTCCGGGGCCAGAGGATGGAGTCTCAATGGCTACTGGGGGCTGGGCTCAGGCCAAGGTGGGGCTCCCGTACCCCTCCCCGCGAGGTTCCTTCTCCCCAGTCTCCTGTCCCACTCCCTCCCCACCCCGACGTGGCCCTCTAGCTGACCCCAGCCCTCCGCCCTGCTCCTGTGCACTCTGCACCCCACTCACCTGAACAGTCCAACTCCCACCCCATCTTCCTCACGCTGACCCTTAACCTCTGCCGGCTCCCACCGGCCCCTGCCTCACTTCTCCCATCCTCTGTTGTTCTCCAGCACGGCCCCCCGGCAGAGAAGAAACCTCATCGTCCAGCCAGCCTTAGTGCCCCCAGGACCTTGGGGGTGGCTGGTGGTGAGGGAGGGTTGGAGCCACAGCCTCTGCTCCGGGTTCCAGAGAGAGCACTGGTGAGTTGCTTGGGGCCCCTGAGAGGATAAAGCTGGAACATTCTGAGGTCGTGACGAGGCAGCGGCGGGGCAGGGAGTTCGTAGTCCAGAGTGAGAAAGTGGCCACAGGCGTTTGGAGGCTTCAGCTCACTCAGCCCTGTGTCCCTCTGCCATCTCTCCACCTGCCGCTGCAGGCTTCTCTGGTATAGATCTGGAAGGTTCTGACCCATTTTCTGAGGCACTGGGGTGGCTTCCGACCCGTGGGGACATCGGTCTCCCCAGACCCCCGGGGGCCGGGACGGCAACGCCATTCCCAGGGAAGGCGGCTCCCACTGCCGAGCTCTTCCTCTCCTCCACTGGAAAGCTGGACTCGCCCCAAGTCCAGGGCCCAGTTCCGGGGAGGCCCAGGGTTCCACGCGCAGCTCAGAGGAGCCCAGCGCCCCAGCTGCCACAGCGCTCAGGCCCAGAGCGAGTCAGGGCCCCACCTCTGCCCCGCACACCCGGGTCCTCCCAGGCCCCCACTCCTCGACTCCCTTCTCGGCCTCTTCTGTAGGATGACCACTGCTTCTAACTTGAAAACGAAGCCAAAAATTTGAAAAGTGTTGAAAATTTGAAACTGGGGGGCTTTCTAGACAGACGGTGAGCCTCTCTCAAGGTCCCACTGCCAAGCAGTCGCCGTCGCAGCCTCACTGGGGCCTTCACCTTCCTTTGCAGGCTGTCCAGACCTTCACCTGCTCCTCAGAGCTTCTCTGCCTTCCCCCCACCTCCGGGTAAAGACTCCCGAGTCCACCCCCCTTCTGCCCACAAGGCTTCACCCATCCACCGTTCTTACTCTCCCTGGGATCCTCACCCTTCCCTGGAGGCGTCGCCCAGGCCCCATCCTGAATCGAGGTCTACATTTGTCGTGTGTCACATTCACATTCCACCTTGACCCAGCGTGGCCAGGCTCTGCACCCACTGCCCCTCCTAAAACCCCACCGGACGACTGGTGCCCAACTGGTCTGATATCCCACCTCTGCGGCTTCTGGCCCTCTCTCAGTCCTGGGCCCTGCAGTCTCCACCCTTTCACGGCTCCCTCTGGGTCTCCTTGGCCCTCTCGCCTCACTGTTCCTCCTCCTTTCACTCTTAGAGGTGCCTCTGCCCTTCCTGTGAGCTACCAGCCCCCACCAGGTGCCACACGGCACTTGCCCCATCAGTGGCTGGTGGCAGCTGGCTCAGAGGGGAGAAGGCCTGAACGTGGGCAGAAGCTTTGGGGTCTGGAAAGCACGGGTAGACAGAAGAGGGTTCAAAGACAGGAGCAGCAGAATTTAGGGACAACTGGATACCAGGGGGAAAAGTGGACAGAGGCCACGGAGGACAACCGGACTTATAGCTCAGGAGGTGTCATTCACTGAGCTGGTGAGCAGAGGGCGAAGCTTCCAGCTCAGGAAGCATGGGCTCAGGTCCAGCAGGACTTGGAGAGAGAGAGAGGCACGGAGAAGCCGGGCACGTGGGCTTGGAGCTCAGCAGAGAGCCTGGGTCAGAGACGGGGATCTGCAGGTGATCGCGGCGTGTGGCTGAATGCTTACTTGAGGCCGGGGAGGTTAGTGTGAGCTGTCCAAGGGACAGCAGAGTTTGTGCTCCCAATATCTCCTCTCAAGCAGGCAACAGAGAGATGGTTTCATTTCTTATAAATTTATTACATAATAATATTATAATAATTATTATCAATAATAATAATATAAGAAACATAGATCTCTGTGGGGTGTATCACAACGTCAGGGTCAGGAGGCCTCAGGACTGGAGCAGGGGGTGAAATCCCCCAGCTGGAACTCCATACAAAAGGAGGGGTGAAGCAGAACTGACCCTGTAAAGTTAAAAACCCAAATTGAACGGAACCAAAAACCCACAGGTGAGTGTGAGACAAGTGTGTATGTGGCAGTCTGTTACAGTGACTGCTGCTGTGTGTGTGACCTGGTCTCTTGGTGAAAGGGTTACTGGGTGTGAATCTGCCCAGGGAATGGGGCCAGCGGGCTGGGGGCGGGGCAGGTGGGCACAGACCGGCGTGCCAGGTCCCTGGGCTGTGAAAACTTCTGTTTTCTGGGTTTTTTAATTTTTATTAAAAAAAGCTAGAAATATAAACAGAAACTTGTGAGTGAAGTGGATGGAGCTTAGTCCAGACTCCACAGCCTAGGTTTAAAAACGTCCCGGGCCCCCCGCCCCACAGGCCATTGCTGGGTGTGAGTAGTCACAGTAAGGGGGCTGGGGTGCCGCCGGGGCCTTTGCCTCTCCCCGCGGCTCGCAGTGGCCTGGCTCTAGGGCTGCCCCTATGAAGCCCGACGGGGGGGAGAGCACTGCCTCCAGGGGCCCTTGGGGGCCTCTCCCAAGCAGCAAGCCTTCACCAAGAAGGCCCACGCAGGCTCGGCGAGGCTCTGGAGGGACAGGCTGGGCAAACAGCAGGTCCCAGTGTGCAAGACGACCTCTGACTTTCTTTGGAAGTGGAGACGGGGTGCTTTCACAGGCACACACCCATGCACGCACCCTGTGCACGCTTCCGAAGCCCCTACACTAGTCCAGAGTGGCCCCTAGGGACCGCTCTCCAGTCAGGCACACACGGGGCTCCGATGCACTCAGTCGCACCCCGAGATTCACACACTCGCACATGTGCGCACACACGCAGGGCGGAACTGGAGACTTCAGGTCTGAGGCAGGGAGGCTTCTTTGCTGTAGTCGCCCAGCAGCGTGGGGAGGAGGCTAGACCCCTACTGGGGAGGGACCCTGTGAGAGAGAGAGCTGGGGGCGGGTGCCAGGGCCCTGCCCTCCCACCCCACCCCCACCCCACCCCCGCTCCAGGGCCACGGTCTCCCAGGCCATCGGACCTTGCTAGTGCCCAGCAGGACTCGCTGCCTGCCGCCCCTCCTCCACGCAGCACCTGAAGGGTCGGTGGGGCACACTATAGCTCAGCGAGGGGAGAGGGCCCAGCCGGGGCCCCAGGGCGGGTTACTAGGACCCTGGCCAACCCCAGACCAGCTGGAGCGTCCCCCGCCCCATGTGGGGTGGCAGTGGCAGTTGAGGGGCCAGAGATGGAAGACTGGGCAGCCGCAGCGGAACCAGTGGGGGGCTGGAGGGGAGGGGAAGGGAAGCTATTGAGGACAGAGATATTTGTTCCTTTTCTCGTTCCAAATATAGAGTGGATTAAAATATGCAAAACAGGGGGGCTCCTTGGCCCCCAACCGAGAACCCCAATGTCTCCCCCCTCCCCCCGAGTCACCAAGGTGTGTCTTGACCTTGCATGCTGGACTAGGTTCCCCCCTCTGCGAAAGTAGCCACCAGGAGCTGAGCGGGAGATGGTCAGGCCGGAGCACCCCCGTCCCCAACCCCCTCCCGCTCCAGCACCCCCCCCCCCCCCCCCGCCCCACGGCCCGCGCCCTTCCTGACCGTGTGCTGGGTGGGGCTCGACGGCCTGGGAGGGCACTAAGCAATGTACAGGGCAAGTCTCCGAGCAACAGCAAACAGGACGATTCATGCAACATTCCTGGCCCGGGCGCCGTTGGGGTGGGGGTTAGGGGGCGGGCCGAGCCCGCGGCCCGGGGGCGGAGGTGGGGGACCCTGCCGGCAGGGCGCGGGCGTGGGGGGCGGGGGGGCGTCAGCTGCCGTCCAGCTGCCTGAGCGCGCGCTCGATGTTCATGCGGTGGCCCACGCGCGTGACGCCCAGCTCCACGAAGTCGTCCTTGGTGAGCGCCGGCAGGTGCGCGCCCTCGATCTCGTGGTCCTCGAAGCGGTCGCGGTGCTCGCCCAAGTGGATGCTCTCCAGCCAGTCGCCCACGTCGAACTTGCTCCAGAGTTGCAGGGGCTTTTGCTGGAAGGGCCGGCGCGGGCTGGGGGCCCCGGGGCCGGGGCCAGGCGCTGGCGAGGGCAGCGGCGAAGGCGAGGGCGAGCGGCTGCGCGCGCTCACACTGCGCACCACAAAGCGCACCTCCTTCGGCTCGTGCGGGATGGAGAGGCTGGACGACTTGAGGATGGTGGGGGGCGTGAGGCCGAAGGGCCGCCCCGCGCCCCCCGCGCCCGCCCCCAGCCCCTCCACCCGCTCCAGCGACGCGGGCTTCACTGGGCTCGGGGCGCGCCGCGCCACTGGGTAGCGGCCGCCGGGCCGCACCGGGTAGGAGGCCCCGCCGCCCGGGCCCCCAGGGCTGCGCTGCGCTGAGATGGAGCTCAGCTCACCGAGGCTGCTGAAGAGCCTGCGGAGGGAGAGGGGGTCAAGGCCAGGTGAGGGGCACTAGGCCAGGTGGGGGTGGGCGGAGGGGCGGGGGCCAGCGGCCAGGAGGACTGTGGGAGGGTGGGGGCGGGAGGGGGTGGCCTGGGACTCGGTGGGTAGCCTTAGGGCCAGAGGAAGAAAGGAGGGTAGGGTCCTGTGGTTACTCTGGCCTGGTCCTCAGACTCAGAGCCAGTGCCCTGCTGGGGGAGGCGGGGCCCTAGACTGAGCGGCCCACGAGGAGTAAAACCCCTGGCCCCCTCCACTCTTTGCGGGCTCCAAGAACAGGCTGCCAGAGGAAAGACAGCCGCTGGGACAAAGGGCTTCCCACCGCATTTCTGACAGCCCGGGACACCAGCTCTGGACACTGCCCCGTCCACCCACACCCTGGAGAGTAAGACTCCGGCAAGACCCCTCACCACTTCTCCCACACACCACTTCCCCCTCTGTCATCATGAGGGGGCCCAGAAAGACCTGGGCTGGCCACACGGCTGGCTGAGTCGTGGTACAGGCTGGTGGCAGCACAAGACGGAACAAGTCCATGAGGTCTGAGACAGACACGAGGCGGCGTTCACACCCACACAGAGCGGCGGCACGTGCAGGGCAGGCGTGAGGCAGCAACACACCCATGACACTCGGCCTCCCCGCACAGGACAGCGCACAGCAGCAGCGGTAGCACCCACGTGTGTTACATACATGCAGCAGCAGTGGCAGGAGTGGCAGTGGCCTGCTCACGACAGTGACAGCAGCACATGTGCACGCGCACACACACACACACACACACACACACACAGATGGGTCTTCACTTCCCAGCATCACCCGATAGGACCCCAGGTCTTCAGCCCCGCCACGCCCCCCAGCATGGCCATGGTGGGAGGCCTGGCTGGGGGAACTCCTCCAGAGAAAACCCACTCCTAGATCCCATGCCACCTCCACCCCGTTTCTTTCCCTATCCCCTACTGTGGCCACGGGAAGCCTCATGGGGCCGTCAGTGGCACCAAAGCCCCATGAAGCCACGCAGAGCAGAGATCCAGGCGGGCAGGTGCAGCGCACAGACAGTGAGAGGCATGGGATGGGCATGCTCACTTACACAGCCGGCGCTCGGGACCACCGCGCAGCTAGACAGAGCAGCCACATGCAGATGGGCGGGAGAGAGCAATGAGAGAGAGTGTTAGCGGCCCAGGCCCTCAAAGCAGGCACATGGCCCCCAGTCACGACCACAGTGAGGGCAGCCAGGTGCAGGGACCCCCTGGCCAGATACCCAGTCAGAGAGGGATTCAGGTGCAGTGGGCCCAGGTGCGATGGAAGGGAGCACATCGGGAGCTGCCGGAGGAAGGAAAGTGCAGGCACGACGTGGGCAGAGCTGGGTGGGCTCCTGCTTGCCTGTGAGCTGTCCTCTGGTCTGTGAAGCGCAGACCACAGGGGTGCCCACCCACAGGCTCTACTAAGAGCCCTGTGTGGCAGCTGCTCAGCAGACCCCTGGCACTTGGGGATGCTTCGTGTCCCCTTGTGTTGCTGCTGCCTGAAGGGCCTCTCTCCAGCTGCCATCGCACCTCCCTCTCCCTGCCCTTGCCCACACTGGGCTAAGGACCCCTCCCCTGGGTTCCCCCACCCACCTCTGTGCTACCCTGACTGGCACCTGTCCCACACTGCACGGGCACCCTGAGCATCCCTCCTCCCCTGAAAGCAGGTTTGGTCTCTTCCTGTCTCAGCCGTGCAAGGTGAGCCTCCCGCTGGAGACCCAACTCTGTCCCTCCCACTCAGCCTGGTTTCCACTGCCTTCCACTGGCTCCCTCTCCTCAGCCTCTGTCCCTGCTGCCTCGCCCACCTGCTCAGACCCAGAGCAGAGCCTCTTGAAGAGGCCAGACCACGCTTCCCCCACCCAGCAGAGAGGGACTCAAAGGACGCCTGGGGTGATGGGCTCAAGGAACAGGCACCGATCACCGGAAGAGACCCTCCCCTCTCCCACATCTGACCTCCACGGTACCGCCTGGGTTTCGGAGCAAAGTGGGGCGGCAGTGGAGGGTGGGGGAGGGTGCCAAGGAGGTGGTAGGTGCCCAAGTGGTCGTGATTGCTAGGGAGAGGGCGAGGGGGCAGTGCTGGGGGATTGGGCCCAGTACAGCACTCCCCTCCCGCACCCCGGGGCCTCAAGCATCCCACCCTGGCATGGGGACCTGCATCTCGGGATGCAGTTCTGCGTGGCCCACCCCCAGAGTCCCCTGGAGCACGGTCTGGAGCCCTGGCAGGGGGTGAGCTGGAGGCCTAGGATGAGGGCAGACTAGCTCAGAAGCACCAGGGAGACCCTGCCGAGGGGAGATACTGGGTGTGGGGAGGTGGGCACCTGCCAGAGGCTAGGGCTGGTGCCAGGAGGTGCCATGAGTGAGGGACTGATCCAGCGGAGTGCAGGGGAGAGGGCGGGTCACAATCCTAAGGCTGCCCTCCCAAGGCCCCAGGGCATAGCAGGGAGTGGCCAGGGATGCCCACGGCCCAGACGTCTGCTGCTTCTCCCCTTCCTCTTGGGGAACAGGGCACTTCCCACATTGTCCCAGGCCAGGCACCCCGGGAGTGTCCATGGTCAAGGTCCACATGTTCCCACACCACCTCTGCAGAGCCATTGCTGTCCATCACCACTCTGAGCTGTCTGACGGCCTCCCCAGCCAGGCTCTGACCACGGCATGGCCACATCACAACCCCTGCCAGCCTCCCAGAGGGCTTCTGGGCCACCCACTCTCTAACATGTGGTACCTCACTAGGCACAGCACCCCTGGACGCCTTCCGGTCTTTCCCCAGACGTCTCAGCCAGGCTCCACACTCCCCAGCAACTTTGCCACCAGTGTCTGAACCTTGCACTGCCTGCTTCCTCGTGACTCCTCGACCAGTGAGGTCTGCTCCTGCCCCACCACCCCTCGCCCGGCACCCTCTCCTCTACCTCTTCCTTCCTAGATAGGCTCCCCTCTTAGTTTGCACTTTCTCCCAGGCCGTGTCACCCACTCCCACCCTTTCCTGTGACCGATGTGCCCAAGAATGCCGCATGTGAAGCCAAGCCACTCTCCCCAGACCTCTCCTGCGGTCTCCAAACATGCTCTCCCTCGCCCCAGTCCTGCCCACACCAGAGGCCTGCGAGCCGCCATCAGCCGCTCCATCCTCCCCGCCATGGCCGACGCGCCACCACCTCCCAGCATTAACCCTGGCCCTCCTCGCCCGCAGCCACCTCTGGACCCAGACCTTCCGCGCTCTCACTCGGGACCTTTCATCTCACTTCCTAATTGCTATCCTTGACGCTTGGTGCCTAGCTCAAAGCCAGGAACACAATATGCACTGAAAAAAAGTGTTATAAAACAATGTGACATGTCACTCTCAGGCTCGACTGCCTGTCAACCCATTGGTGCCAACAGGCAAGAAAAAGCCCACTCCGGCCCTGGTCCCTGCCTGGCGCCTTCTGCCACTGCACTCACGCAGGGCAGGTCTAGGTCTGTGGCCTTTTGAAATTTAAGAACCTCATTAAGGGAAATAATCCTCAACAGGAGCACAAACTATATATGGGCTTGTGAGCGTCCCATTGCACTCTCTCTGGTCTCTGTGTCTCACTCCAGCCCTAACTTCTCACTGCCCACACTAGGTCATGGCTCCAACCTTGATGCACCCAGATGCCCCTATGACCCCTCCTCTGTGACCCCTTCCCGCTCCCCTAGCAGAGTTCCGTGAACTCCTGAAGCCCTGATCACATCTCCTGCAAAAACACACCTCACAGGTCCCCAACCTGTGAGGACCTCCGCAAGGACAGAGCACATCCTGGCCCCTGTGCCCTGCACTGGCCGGCAAACAACAGGTCCAGTTTCAAAAGAACAAGCCCTGAGGCACCTGCAGTCATGTATGGCTTCATCCAGATCCCTGTCAGATGGGCTAGCAGGACAAAGCTCACAGTAGGTCCCCAGGGCGGGGTTTCTCCACCATCGCAGAAACGTGCATCTTCTGTGGGATGCGAATTAGTGATCTACTAAAGAAGCTGTCCGAGACCACAGCACACAGCACATCGAAAGTTCTGAGAAGTACTGCAGGAAAGAAACCTCGTCAACTTTGGGTTTCCAAAGCTATTTCGCCATGAACTTTTTTCTGTAACATCAGATGTGACGGTCAGACAGGTGTAAAACTGAGGGCCACAGCAAAACTGAGTATTGCTGTGGGGCTCAGAGACATGTGCCCCTCAGACCACCCATGGGGTCTGGAAGACAAAGGGAGTTCAGAGCAGATGTGGGGCTCTGAACAGACAAATGTTCTGCCTATCAGGCTAGACCCAAAGCCAGAAGCATAAAGAGGTGGATGGTCTGGGATCAAAGTTCCAAAAAGCCAAAGACCATGGGCCTTCCGGATGCCCCAGTGCCATTTCCACAAGGTGCTTCAAGTCCATGACATAAGGGGTAACGTCCCCTTCCCCTTCTGAGATCTTCCTAGACCTCGGGCTGCAGAGTGTCTTGCGGGGGAAGGACGCCGGAGCCTAGACTGAGCTGCCAGCGAGGAAGGTGGGCAGAGCAAGCGCTTCCTTTCTGGTGGTGTCTGTCGGGTGAGGAGAGGGGCAGGCCCGCGAGGGAACACAGGGGGGGCCAGTGGACAAGGCACAGGGGCGTGACCCACTGGTGGCCATGCCAACTGCCCTAGGGCTTCAGCTAGGATCCATCCTGGGAAGGAAACAGCCCCGCTGGACATCAGAACTTCCTGCACTTTGGACATGTCTCTGAAAGACAGTATCACTAGCACTTTTATCGCTGTGTGAGAAATGAGTGTCAGACTCTAGCCGCCGCTGGCGGCAAGACAAGAGCTGCCCAGCAGCGCCGATGGGCAACACAGCCACTGCCGGCCACGTGCGGGGCTGACTGGACGTGGCCACAGCATCTCCGCTCAGCCGCCTGCCAGGGGCCAGAAGTAAAGGGTCCAGGACAGGCAGTGGGGCCCACTCCGGGGGCCATGGTTCCACCCAGGTCCGAGGGCAAGAAGGGGCGCGTAAGAGGACGGAAGGAAGGAAGGAAGTGTGAACAGGAGCAGAAGGAAATGTAGAAAGAAGTGGCAATGGAAGCACAGGGCAGACGGGTAGCTGCTGGGCCTCTCAAGCGGCACTGGCTGGGCTCAACTGCAGGTGATTTCAGAATCCACGTGCTGTCTGTTACACACCTGACTGATAGACAAAGGTGCGGTCTACAGAATGAACACACGCACTTCTGTGTGAGGGGAACTGTGGCACATAAACACAGTGTCTGTCACTAGAAGCGGCTGAATGACAGAGGCCCCAGATTCCAGGGGACAGAGAGTGGGGCCTGAGGTCAGATGCCACCATCTGCTGGCTGGAATGGATCTCCTTAGAAGCTCAATTTTATCGTCCGGAAAATGGAGATTCTATTATTATCCATCGAACAGAATGGCTCTGAAGAGGAGGTAACGTGACTTGGCCTTTTCCAGTGCAGAGCACTCATTTTCCCGTAAGGACCCTAAGAGTCCTCCTACCGGCCCGCCTGAGGGCCTGGTCACCCTCACCATTTCACAGGGGTGGGACTGAAGTTCACTGAGGTTAAGTGGTTTGTCCAAGAATACAAACTCAGACGCAATCTGCTGAGGGTGGGGATCCAGGGCCCCCTGACCCCAGGCCGATGTCAGGGAACAAAGCAAGGTGCTAAAGCTGGCGAATGCCATGGCACAGGGAGTCTCTTGCTTTAGGCTCTCCGGCATCTGGCACCTTTGGGAACAGCACCTGATGTTCCTTTGGATACCCGCCCCCCTCACTCAGCACCCATCCAGTAGCTCTGGCTGACCCCATGCCCTGGCTCCCAGGATAGCATATGAGGCAGGCCTGGCCAACAGTAGCCCTATGCCTCCCTGACCCCAGTGACCGTTTCAGGGGAGGCAGGGGATCCACACGAAGCCAATCAGAGGCCGGGATTCTGCAGGAACTCCTGAGGGAAAGAGGCTCACTCTCCCGTGGGCCTGCAGGACAGATGGGATGTACAGGTTGGAACTGCTGGCCTTGCCCCTCCCCCACACCACTTCCAAGAAAGGAAACAAACACAGGTTCTGGCATGACCCAGACCCACTGGCCAAGAGCGCCTCGCCGTGACAAAGGGGAAACGCTGAGGACGACCGTGAGGGACGTGGCGGCAGGTCCAGCCCAGAGACCACCTCCTCCTGCCCTGTGACGGCCCAGCGGCACCACGGGAGCCAGCAGAGCTAAGGCAACACCGGGGCTCTCCTGAGCTCGGCCAAGGGGCTCGACAACCAGCAAACCTCAACCAAGCGTCTGTCCTTCTGTGGCATTTGTCCTAAGCCACCTCCCTAGACCTCAAGTCACAAAAGACAGCACTTGCGTTTAGCTTTGTTCTTTCGTCCGTTTAGCAAATGTTTTATTGAGGCCTGCGCTGTGCCGGGCACTGTGCTACCCGCTGTCAATGGCTTTAATTTTCATCAGGACCAAGGGGCACAGAGGCAAGGAAGGGCTGGTGGAGGGGGGAGAGACAGAGAGTGAAGATGGGGACTGGTCCAGGCTGCATCAGGGATCCCCGCCCTCTGTTCCACAGAGGCCCAGGACCTGGGCTGCTCACTGCAACTGGACACTCCTGGCCACACCCCTGACACCCACTCGAAGGGCACTTTAAACATCGCCCTGCTGGGAAGAGGGCTTTCACATTCAACTGGGAGTTGGAAGAGGTGAAAAGGGGAGGGCCCCGGCGCAAGCCTGGGGTGACGGGAGCCGGAGGGCAGCGCTGCCCAACCACGCAGGAGAGGCGTCACTCGTCTCCCGAGCCCCCACTTATCCTTCGAGTCCTCAGCTGGAAGAAAGTAGATGAGACAAGCCCTTGTGCGCAAGACCTGGATGCCTCACTGCTCTGTGAACTCTGCCTCCCAAGGCTGGCAGGAAAGACTCACTAGGTTGGTCTTCAGGGTGGCGAGAAGGACTCAGGAAGTGGCAACCCAAGTGCTACCCACAAAGCCAGAGGTGGGGGAGGGCTACGGGGCACAGAAGGCAAAGGCAGACAAGGGCTGGCCAGGGGACGACCAGCTCTGCCTCAGACCACGCATGGGCAGGAACCAGCTCTCCCGCCAGCAAGCCTGGAGCCCACAGGCCCGAGGAGGCACCCCTTGGGGGCAGAGCCTTGGGAATGAGGTCCTCAAGGAAAGGGCCAAGGGATGAGCCCAGAGGCTCTGGCAGCTTCTGCCCAGCCAGAGCAGCACCCCAGCCCCCTGCTCGGCCCCTCCCCCCACTTCCAGGGCACCATGCAGCCTCTTTAAGTCCCCACCTTGTGTAGGAAGTGGGCGGGGAGGACAGAGGAACGGGTAAGGTATGGAGAAGAGAGAGCAGACGGAGGTACAGAAAAACGGCATGATTTCCGCCCAAGAATGGCTTCCTGATGCACTTTGAAAAGCACGCACAGGGATCTGTGCTTGAGAGACTCTGAGGCGGTGCTGAGAGACTGAACAGAAATGTTTCCGGGGCAGAAAACGGGAAACCGGTGGTGGGTCCTAAGAGGAAAAGGATCCAGTGTACTCCAGGTTTCAAAAGGAAGCAAGGCAGCTATGAAAGGAAGCGAGGAACGATGGCACCGGCCACGTGGGACAGCCATGTGGCCACAGAGAAGCCAAGTAGCTGGGGTGGGGCTGGGGGAGAGCCGCAACTTGAGTGTGGACCAGAGAACGACCCCTGATGGTAGCAGAGGCAGCTACGTCAGGTGTGAGAGTGAAAGCGCAGGGACCCCGGGGCAGGGAGCCTCCAGCAGGGCTGTGAAGGCGTTCATGGCCAGCCTGGGTCTCCGGTGGGTGCCCAGCTCCCACTGCCAGCACCGACAGGGACAGAGAAAACAGAACCCCTGATATTTCAGATCGCTGAAAGAGCCTTCGGTCTCAGACAGGTAAAGCAAGGCCAGATAAAGGACAGAGATGTGGACGGGAGAAGCACAGGGATGGGTGCCACGGACAGGTGAGGGAGGGGACAGCACGGGCTGTGGAGGAGGAACAGAGGGAACCGTGGAAGGACAAGAGGAAGAACGGGGTGGGCATGGACAGGGGACAGGACCCTCCCCACACCGCCCTGCTCACCGAGCTGCCGCGATGGGCGACTTCTTGGCAGGGTCCAGCAGGCCGCCCAGGCCGCCAACCGGCTCCTCCCCCAGGGAGCGGGTGTCTTTGTTCAGCTGTTGCAGGCGGGAGCTGAGCTCACTGATCACAGTTGGCTTGTCGTCTTCGGGCCCGGGGAGCCCCCGGCTCTCCACGGGGTCCCCCCACAGCTTGGACCTTCTCTGGAAGAGGTAGCGAGGGCGAGCAGGCCCGGCAGCAGAGGCCAGCCCGGCGGAGGCGGCATGATGCTGCTGGGCCATGAGCTCGCTGTCCGAGGACTGCTTCAGCAGCGGGTCCCTGAAAGTCACCGGCCCCTTCCCCAGCGGGGACTTGAGCTTGGGCTTGGGAGGCACTGGTGGCTTCTCGAGTAGAAAAGTATGTCCGTCGGCGAAGGAGGTGTGGGTGTCGGTGAGTTCCCCGCTCTCCGAGCTCAGGGTGGACATGCTGGACACTGTGGAGATGGTGCTCGTGGTCTCCAGGTGGGGGTCGCTGGAGCTGCGCGTGTCGGCCTCCTCCACCCCCGAATCCGCTGCAGACTCGGGGGCAGGGGGCGGCTCGCTGCTCGGCTTCCCTGAGGCCGGGCCTGGCAGCGTGGCGGGCGAGGGACCTGGGCCAGGGAGTGGGGTGGCCAGCAGGACCCCATTGGCAAACTCTTCAGGAGGCGGCACGAGTCCGATGCGGGCCAGCTCCTCTCTGGTCTCCTCGTCGCTGGAGGACAGCTGGGCCGGCGGCAGGTTCACGGCGAATACCAGCTCTGGCTCCTCCTCTGAGCTGCCCTGGCCCAGCCCGGGGTCTGTCGGGGTACTGCCAGGGGGCTGGGCCCGGGGGCTAGGCAGGGGCTCTGCCACCACAGCCGACTGCGTGGGGGCCGGGGCCAGCTCTGGGGTGCCCGGGCGCGCCTCTCCGGCCCCCAGCCCACTGGGCTCCTGCCCATTGCTGGTGGCGTGCACGACGATGAGGCCGGCTGGCCGCTGCAGGGATGTGTCCAGGACGCTGAGGATCATGGACTTCTTGTCCTCCGGTGACTTCCGCTCCTCCCGGGGAGCTTTCTCGGCTTCCCTGCGAGCAGGCACAGGAACCCAGGCGGGGCTCCTCGGGGAGAAGGCTGGGGAGGCCAGGGGCCCTCGCTCAGTGTCACGAGCCTGCACATCCACAAACAAGGGCCCAGGGCGGTCGGTGTCAGGGCTGTGCACAGGTGTGGGGGAGCGGGAGGGCGCCTGGGAGGCCAGAGCCCGCTCCCGGGCAGCCAGGGCAAGGGCCAGCGGTGAGCTGGGGTCCAGGGGTTTGCCGGTGAGCGGGTGGATGAAGGTGGAGCCCGAAGGCCCAAGGCTCGAGCCGCTGACCAATGGCTTCAGAGCGGAGACAGGGGAGGGCAGCAGCAGGTCACGGCCGGTGGTGGCGCCGGCCCCCAGCAGGCGCTCGTCAATGGAGCGGGAGGGCTGCAGGGAGGGCATATCTGCGCTAGGAGGGCTGCTCTCGACGGCTCCGACAGACAGGAAGACGGTGGAGCGCCGCCGCTCCTCCAGCCGCCGGTCCTTGCCTGGGGCCGGGCCGCCGAACGCGAGCCCGGGGCCGTCTCCGGGGCTGTAGTCGAGGCCGCTCGGCCGAGGCCCGCGGTGTGTCGGGGAGGGCTCCCGGGCGAAGCTGCCGCCCGCCGGGCCAGGGCTACCCACGGCCAGGGCCGCGCGCTCCTGCGCATCCTCCACCTGCAGCTGCTTCACCAGCGGGCTTTTGCGGCGCTGAGGTTTGGACGGCGCGAAGAGGCTGGCGCTGAAGGCGCCGAGGTTGGCGTAAGGGCTGTCGGGGCCGGGCGGCCGCGGCCGACGCTTCGGGCGCTCCGGCGGAGTGGCCGCTGGCGGGGGCCGGGGGACGTCGCCTGCCTCGGGCGCCGAGTCCTGAAGGATGATCATGGACCGCGCGCGCTTCTGCCGTTCCGGGTAGGGCAGCGGCCCCAGGGCCGCGCCGGGATCATACAGGCCCGGGGCGCCCGCCCCGAGGCGCGCCTCCAGACCGGGTTTGAAGCTGGAGCGCACGGTGTCATAGGCGCGGCCCGGCGGAGGCGGCGGCGAGAAGGCGGGGGGCGGCCCGGAGTCGAAGTAGTAGGGTGCGGGCGGGGGCGGCGGTGCGGTCTGCGGCGGGGGCGGGATACCTCGGCCCTCGCGCACTGAATCCTGCATCGACGTGCTCCTCGGGAAGCGCCCCTCCAGCAAGGACGCCAGCTTCTCATCTTCCCCTGCGGACAGAGGGGCCCCGGTGAGCCCGGCCCAGGAGCCAGGGGCCTTCGAGGAGGCCCCTCCTGACCCAGGCGCCCGCCCTCCCCGTCCGCAGAGGCCGGCCCCGCCCCCCACCCCCACCCCAGGGCAGCCAAGGTCCTGGACGCCAAGGCGCCTTCTTAATCCGCGGGCGGTGCTGGCCGCCAGCCAGAGGACAGAGTCAGGGTGGGCCTGGGCGCTAGTATGAGATCAGGGGGAGACGCGGGTATCCCAGAGCAGGGGATCTAAGCAAGATCCCCAGTCTGGGCTCGTCCCCGCCGGGTTGGGAGGGCTCCTGCGGAGACTGGGGAGAGGTATCCGTTCAGATATAGCGGAGAGGAGGGCACCCCAGCGGAGGCTGTGACAGAAGACCCAAATTCTGCCTACTCAGGTTGGGTACATGGAGAGAGCCCAAGGTCAACACCGCAGAAGGGCAGGGGCAGCCCCACCCCCAACCCCAGTCGTGGGGACAGAACTGCAGAGAAGGGCCAGGGGGTGGCTGGCACAGGCCTTCACACACAAGACTGCGCAAGGCCTCATCTCAGAACCACCAGCAGTGGAACAAGCAGGTGTCACTGGGAGGCCCTGGTGGCAACCGGAGGCGGGAAGAAGGGAGATGGTCAGAAATGAGCGGGAACTCTCCCAAGCAGGAGTGACGCGCTGTGGACAAGGGGGCAGCAGGGCTGTGGCCGGGGAGAGAGCCGATGCCCAGCTGAGGGAGGCTTTGTAAAGAGAAGTCCTGAAAGGCTCTACCCCAGAGACCGACGGGCACTGGACTGGGGGAGGCTGCCAGGAGGTCACTGCCATAGCCCTAGTGGCGGAAATTCAGAAAGGCTGGCCAGGAGGGAGGGCGGGCAGCAGTGGAATGGCAGGCTGAGCACCTGACACGTGTTTTAGTTTCACTCCTTATGGGCTGTGTGACCCCAGGCCAGGCCCTGAGCCCCTCTATGCCCCAGTTCTCTCATGAACAACATGGACTGAAAGTGAACCCTACTTCCTGCCGCACTCAGCTTGTCATTAGGACCTGTGCAGGGTCAGGGCTGGAGCGCTCAGAGCCCCCACTGTCCCGCCGCCCAGCTAGGACAGGGCAGGGCCTCCCGAGTGTTCCTGTGTACACAATGCGTACACCTGTGCTGCAGGTGTGTTCGGTTAGGCTGCAGGTGTAAGGCAGCCCGATCCAAGGACAGTGGAGGGGTGGCCCCTCAGTGCTGACACACAGGTCTCTGGAACAAGCCTTTGGGAATCTACACCTGGCCTCACTCTGGGCTTGGTCCCATTTTTATGAACTCACGACGATGCAGACTGCCTGTTCCCAACCACCTCCTCCTTTGGCCACCACAGTGCTCACCAGGCCTCCCACCCGGCACTGTTTGCGTGTGTCCTGCATAAGGGCTCTTACCCGCCGGCTCAGCAAGGGGCATGGGGCATGGGGGAGCTTTTGTTTAAGATAAGGCTTGAATTCCAGCCCTGCCACTTCTTGTCTGATACCTCTTAACCTCTTGGCACTTCAGCTTCCTCATCTCTGGAGACCTGCCCCCTCCCACTGAAGTGCGAAGTGAAGCCATTCAAAGCTTATAGCACAGGGCTGAGCCCCCAGCAGCGCCCCCGGGAAGGTGGCTGAGGTCGTCGTCGTCATCATCATCATCACCATCATCATTTTTAGGCCAGGCTTCCACCCCCACTGCTGGACGCAGATTCTGTGCCAGGTTCGGCCTGGGTCTCCTCCCTGCCGCATTTCTTGCGCAGCATATAAATGCAGCTCAACACCCACAAGCTTGTGCATGAGATGGAGCCACGTGGGACAAGCTACTGCACCTGGAACACGCCGGAGGGTCAGCATGCCACGTTCTGACCCAGGGTAAAGACAAGTCACTTTCCTTGTGATGAAAATGGGAATCCGTTCTGATACAGAGCGGGTGGGGCCGCTGCCCAAGTAACAGCCGTGAGCATTTCTCCAGCGCTTTCTGTGCACCAGCCTCAAGATGCAGGGCCTACATCTACTATCACCATGAGCAGTTACTCAGCACTCAGTCTGTGAGTACAGCCCTCTGTGCGAACCTCAACCCTGAGGTTTCAAGGGTTGAGACGTGTGCCCAGGGCCATGTAGCCAGGACAAGGGGTAGGAGTCCCGGAGTCTGACACCTCAGCCAGCGTTCAAGTGGGTGACAGGCGGCAGGCTAGGGCAAGGGGGATTAAAGATGAGCCACCCATGGACCGAGCACAGGAGGGTCCAGGAGGGTGAGCAGGGACCACCTGGCAATCTCCACTGAGGCTTGCAGCCTGAAGGACAGGCACTTAGATGCGGACCTGTGGTGGTCAGTACTGAGACTGGGCGGGGCTGAGGGACAGGCCATCCAGGCAGATGAGGGCAGGTGGAGAACAGCCAGTCCTGGTAGATGTCACTCAGAGGGAGGCAGAGACAAAGGTCCCTAGATGAAGCAGGAGAGGGCTGGGGCTAGGCCTCAGGGCCCCAAGGCAAGGCAGAGCCCACAGAGGACCAACTCTAGGGATGTGAGGTGGTATCTTGTGCAGAAAGCCCCCTGTGGCCAGAGGGATGGACTAGAGGGTGAAGCTGGGGCAGGAGGTCAAGAGGAGACCAAAGCTGTGGTCTCCAGATGCTGAGGCACAAGACAATGAGGCCTGGCCAGGTAAGGCTGCAAGGACGGTGAGGAAGCCGGCCATCCCTAATTTGTCCGGGGAGGCAGAGAATAAGGAGGAAACCACAGAGGATGCCCAGGGCTTAGGCCAGGGAGGTGAGGGGGGAGTGCCTCTTGGCTCCAAAGTAGCTGCAGTCTCATGTGTCCTCTCCCCCACCCTCCTACCTACAGAAATGACCCACAGCGGTCTCTGAAGGACCACTGCTGTCAGCAGTTCATGCCATTATCTCTCAGAACCCCCCACTCAGCAAAGTATCCTGCATGTCTGAGCCCAAACACACACACCCATGCCCGGCCTTTCTTGACACCCAAGCATGGTTGGTGCTCCCTAGTAAATGTGCTTTTGCACCCCCCATGTTACTGCTGAGCTGAGCTATCTGCAGACATGTCACCTCCTCCAACTGAGCCCCCAGACCCTGCCCAGCATCAGCCTAGAGTGTGCATCAATCAGCTGGGGTCCTGGGGTGAATGAGGGATTGGGTTTGCAGAAACTGGCCAGATGAGTGAATAGAAGACAGGTAAGGCAGCTGTGTGACCTTGGGCAAGTCATTTTACCTCTTTGCCTCAGTTTTCTCATCTATAATCCACAGGTGCTGATGGTGTTACCTCAGCAGGGTTACTGTAAGTACTAAATGAACCAGTGTGTGTAGAACACAGAGCGGTGGGGTACACAGGGACAAATGGATGCACAAGTGGAAAGGTCAGTGGGTGAACAGATGGACAGACAACTGGACATGTCTGTAGGTGGATGGATGGACAGGTGGGCAGGTAAGGGGGGACTAGGTGCCTAGAGGGAGGAGCAGTGGGTGGGGCTTATTAGACGACCCAGTCTGGGGTCAACAAGAGAGGAGATGGCCAAGGGTGAGATGTGATGAGGCCCCAAGGAGACAGGTGCAGAAGGCAAAGAGGCTAAGGACATAGCCTTGAGAAGGACCCACATCTTGCAGGGGAACGACGGGCACTGAACAGGTCCAGCCTGAGAACTGAGGGCAAAACCAGTTAAGTGTTGTCTTAGAAGCCCTGGGTAGGAAAATTTCATGGAGGAGGGAGCAGCAAAATCAAATGTGTCCACTGGGAGGAACGCCCTGGAAACCACTGGTGACCCTGGTGAGCACAGTTTCAGGTATGGACGATTCCCTAAAAGGCCGAGAGGCAGGCAGGGAATGGGAGACAGCAAGTATGGGTGACTTCCGGAGAAAACTGGCTGTGAAGGAGAGGAGAGATACAGAGCAATAACTGGGGTGCCGGGGGGAGGGGAGAGGGCAGATTCAAGGGGAGGGTAGCTTAGCATCAGAAACGTGGCAGGTACTCGGGCTGGAGGGGGCACAGCCAGGTAGGATATGGAAGACCCAGGGACAGGGATGCTGGTGTCTGTGGGAAGTACAGACGGGGGTGCCCACTGGCAGGGGGTGACAGATGGCGAGAAGCCTCAAGGGTATCTTTCAGCAAAGTATCTCTGGGTTGGGGGAAGGACTGACACCCCACACACACATCCATATACGTCCACAAAAAATGAGATTCCTGGGTTGGGGCCAGGGAGAGACAGGACTCAGAGAGAAACTGGAAACCTCAGTCAAAGGGTGGGGAGAGACAGGGTCCTCCAGCCCCGCACGCACTCCAGCCCCCGCCCCAGTCCTCCAGCCCCATGCAGCTCCCAGCCCAGCCATACCTACAGATTTGGTCCGTGGAATCCCCTTCCGCAGGGAGCCTGGCAGCTTCTCTGGGCCTGGGAGGCCCTGGCGCTCAAACAGTGACTGTGAGAGTTGGAGGGGGTGGGGGTATATGGAGGTTCCAAAGCACTGGGGTCCCCAGCTGCCCATCCAGCCCCACCCATCCTCCTCCCAAGCCGGAGATCAGACACCCCATGTGCTAATTCCAACAGTGCTAATTCCCACGGTGTCTGACCCAGAAGCCAGGCCCAGGCCCTGCCTCCAAGGAACAGGGGCATGGCTGCGGGCCCACAGGCATAGGCAGCACTGGGCAGGAGTGATGCAGACGGGCCAGAGCAGTCAGGGGTCCTGGGTATGGCCGAGGTGAGGCTGCGGGAGCAGCCCAGAAGGTGCCAAGTGAGAGGAGTGGGCGGGGGGGGACAGCGACACCATGTTGTGGCCTCAGCACGGCTGGGGTCCTTGCTCTAGGTGGCACAGAACCTGCCTAAGGCGGGAGGCGCCAGAAGAGTGAGAGCTCAGCACGAGCTGGACTGTGGCTGTTCTGAAGGCTGATGGCCCCAGGTGTCTTCGGGAGACGCTATGGGGTCCTTCACCCGCACCCCCGGAGAGTGGAGTCCAAATGATGGACCCTCACCCTCCAAAATGCACAAACACCCAGTAGGGGACATGGCACTCTGACCCCATGCCCCACCCATCCCCCAGCGCCCCCAGCTGCCAGGCTGGCTTACGCTGATCTCGGCAGGGGTGATCCTCCGACTGGTGGGCCGCTGTTTGACGGTGGCAGCTCTCGAGTCAGCATCCGCGATGTCTGGCCTCAGCGCCGGCTCCGTGGCGGCTGCCAAGATCTCGTCCAGCTTCTCTGCACAGCCAAGGAGGTGCCGTCTCAGCCACAGGGACCTTGAACCCGCTACAGCCCCCTGCAGCCCCACTCACGCATCCTGGCTGGTCCTCCCGGGGCTGCTGACAGAGGCCACTGGGGCCCCGCCCACCTCGGCCCCTCACTCCCCAAGGCACACAATCCAGAAACAAGACAGGAAGCCCCATAACTTGTATCCCATCCAAGGCCCTCACACACCAGAACCCAGACCCTGCTCCAGCCTGGCCCCTCCGTCCTCAGGGAGGCTCCAGGGGACCCCGCGAACCCCACTCCAGGAAAAGCCTGGCTGACCATTAGGGAGAGAACCAGGCAGGGGGCGGGACTGTTTACAGCCCAGAGACCTCCTGAATTTCCCCATTTCCCTTTGCCCTTTCATTCTTCTCCTTAGCACGTGGCATTACTCGCCTGTCTGTACCGCCACTGCACCAAAAGATAAGCTGTAGCCCCAGAACAGACCTGATGCACAGTCGCTGCCCACAAAGAATGTGTATAAACCAAGAACCATGGGGGGCTGGGGGGGCTCACTGCCCGAGGCTAGAGACCTAAGAAATAGCTGTATGCAGATCAGGAGGCCACAGAACCTACAACCCCCAAAAAGCAGCCCCACCAAGGGTGGGGGGTGCAGAGAAGAGGATATTGGGAGGGGCATTGCTGGAGGGGGCTTCCACCGGCCCCTTAGAAAGCAGCCCCAGAAGCCAGGAGGGGGAAGGACAAGCCCAGGGCTGAGGCCTGAACCAGGTGCCCACGGGCGGCGCTCTTTTCAAATCTGTTGTGAAAGAAAAACTTTGCTCGTTTTTCTTAAAGCTACGTAATGTTTCTGAAAGTGGTGTTTTTGATTACCGAGTGACTTGGAGATTTTGTTAAACACTTGTGTCTGAAACCTATCAGCTGTGGACGGATGACTGGGGAGGGCCCGCTTAGGGCCAGCACACGGGACACAGCAGGGGCTGGGGGCAGCTCCCACATGCACCCGGCCGCCACACTGCCCCTCTCATCCAGGAGTCCCACCGCAGCCCACCCATCACTCAGCCTCGAAATCCCTGAGCCCTTCCAGACTCTTAGGAGCTGTGCCAACCACAGAGGACCACGCATCTGGTTACACTTGGTCCTTTTATGCCCCAAGTGCCCCCCTTGGAGAACTGTGGTCAGCCCTGACACCTCCTCCCAGCACTGCTCAGCCATTGCTGTGGGGAAGGAAATAAACTCCTCCGAGATGTACAGTACCCGACCCAACCCAGACCCATCCTGTATACTGACTGTTCTGACCTAATCTCTTTGTGACTTGATTTCCTGATCTGATAACAGGCATTAAGAAAGGTACCTGCTTCAGTGTCTGTTGTGAGAATTAGCACATACGGCAGAGGCGCTACAGCTGTGCCTGGCTCAATGCAAGCACTGAGGACACACCTGCTACAATTCTTCATGTCTGTGCGCCTCCACATGGGCTGTCAGGAGAAGAGGGCAAATACCCTTGCCAGCGTGCCCTGCGCGTCCAGCCTGGCCCCCAAATACAAGAGAGTTCAACAAATGCTACGAGTGACCAGCAAAACACGCTCCATCTACAGACCAGCTCGCTTGGCCTGTGCACAGCTCCCAGCGCCACCAGGTGCAGACAGGGGCGGGCTGTCAGAGGGGCCTTCCTGTTTGCTTCTGTAATGAGGTAAGTAATTTCCTTTTGGAAGCTGAAATCACCATGACCACCATTTGCTAGGTCCGTGGGGATTTCCAGGGTTAGAAGAGGTTTATGTGGCCCCTCTCACGCTGCAACCACCACAGGCAGAAGGGATCGCTATTGCCCCCATTTTACCCAAGAAGAATCCGAAGCTCTGAGAGGGATAAGTTGCCCCAGGTCATAGATCCGACAAGTAAGAGATCAGACTTAACAACCAGATTATCCGGAAACCACAGACATAACGACATGAGCGGAGAGAAGATATTTCCGTGGGACACACGGGGCGCGCGCTCACCCGAGCTGTGGATTTAGAGGCTGCGTCTCTAGGTCCAGAAGCACTCAATCTCAGAGACCCAAAGCAGTGTGCACATGAAGTTATTAGCAAAGCGAATATTGTTGGCCGTGGGGCCATGGTGCTGAGGCCAGACGAGACTTATTTTCAAAAGGAAAAGCATCAAGAATTCTGCAAACTACAAGCTGGTGAGGTTGACACCAATCCCCAACAAAATGAGAAAACTATATTCTTAAATAAATGACTTTAGATACTTAACAAAAGAAATGAAGCCCATTAGGAACCAGGTCTGGGGCACTACACTGGCCGTCAGGGTCGCTATGTGGCAGGGACGCAGCTGGGGATGCAGCTGTTTGAACCAGGACCCAAGCAGGGATGAGGGGCCTGCGGGGGCGACGAATCACCGTCACTTCCCCTACAACTGGAAGAAGCACACAGGCCACAGCAGAGCACCCTGGGAGCCCCGCTAATGAGCTGAGGAAAGAACCAAAATATTCCAGAAATAGCTTGTGTGTCTGCCTCAAAGGTGTGAAGAAAAGTGTCCCCAGAGGAGACCTAGTCATCTGTTTTATACCTGAAAAGACCCTGAAAAGGGAAAGCATTTCACCTGGGACCGGGGCAAGGGCGATGGGAGAATTCAGAGGGTGAGATCGCAGGTCACACAGGGAACCTCGGCTCAGACAGATGGGCAAGTGTGTCCCTGGCACAGGGAAGGCCCAGTGGATCCTGGAGTGAGGGGTGGGCGGGCACCAGGCACAAAGACAAACAAGTGAACACACACGCCTGGGGCCACAAAGCCACCTCAGGCCCCTGCTTGGCACGGACTCCTGTGCAGCAGAAAGAGGCTCCAGTCTCCACGTGAGGTGGAGCCGGCTGGCAAAGGCCAGGCCCTAGACCCCACCAGACCCTGGACCTCAGCGCCCAAGCCCAGACTCTGTCCCCGCCTGGCTGCTGTGCCTCATGTAGCCAGGCTGGACATCCAGGACATCCAGGAAGGAGCTTCAAAGGATCCAGGGTGGGAGGTCTGACGGGAGGGGCGGGGTGGTCAAGTCAGCAGCTCTGGGGCCCAGATTCCCGCTCCTGAAGGGCCAGGCTTAGGCTTGAGCCCGTAACAGATCAGCACAGAGACGGGACCCACACACCAGGCACAGGAGCCCCAGGAAACAAGCAGAGAGAAGCAGCACGGGCTGGGGCTGAGCACCTGACACCCCCGCTCCCACCAGCCCGGTCACCTTGTTCCCCAAGCCAGCTCCACAGCTGGGCCCTCTGAACCCTTCCCCCCTCTGCTCCGGGCTGTGGCACGCGCTGTGGCCTCCACTGGGACGCCTTTCCAGCTCTGCCTCAGCAGCCCCCATGGCCCTCACACCGCTGCCCCCAGCTCACTCGGGCCCCCGAGGATTGTGGCCACACTCACCATCCCAGGCCCATCTGACCGACCCCAGGTCCTTCCACTGTGCCCCCAGCAGCTCCCCACGGAGAAGGCCAACAGGAGGGTGCAACCCAGGCTCCCAGACCCCCTGACTCGAACAGGAGCCCCTCACACACAAGCACTTCCGCAGCCAAGGGTCAGGCAAAGCTGGGCCCCGAGCACAGTAGATGACTCACCCCCTTTCCTTCTCCGAATGGAGGCTTGGAATCAAGAAACAGAGTAAACGGGGTGAGAGGCAGGATTTGTCCCTCGGCACCCGGGCCCCACTCCCCACTCCCACCCCCTCCTAGCCCATCCTTACCCTCCCAACAGCCAGGATCTCCCAGACCCCCACCACCCCTGGCCTATACCCTTGTCAGATCGTGGGTGGCAAATCGACCCAAATACCAAGTCAGTACATGAAATTCAAAGTGGGAACAACCACAAGCAGGGACAATGCTTGTGCGCATGCATGCTCACGCGCGCACACACACTCACACGTGCTTGTGTACGTCCACACACACAGATATGCACACGCCTGTGTGGACACACAGCTAAGTCACACTTGGTTCAATCAAACGTTTGTTCAGAAAAAAGGCAAAACCCCATAAAAACCCATTTCAGAGGCCACCAATGGTGCAGTGGCCACCCACAAGCATTCCTGCAGTGTGTTTCCAACAACAGGCAAGTCAGCGTGTTTTCCAGACCAAGGCCAGTCAGGGACCACACCCTGGCATGGCACCTGCCCTGACATTCTCATCTCGAAAGAACAAGGAACCCAGAAGTTCCAGATTTCTTAGGGGAAAGAGGATGGACAGGAGGGGCTTGGACCCATCAGAGCCCCTCTGGCCTGGGTCTCCACCAACCTCTGCAGCCCCAGCACGTCCTTGGTTCGAGCTATGCAATGAGCACCTGCTGAGTGTGAGGGGCCCCAGGGCTGAAGGGCACTAGAGGGGTCCCACCCTCCCTCCTTCTCCCTCTCTCTCCCTCTCAGGAGGAGAGTCCCCACCCAACCCCTCCTCTTAATGCCGTTTCTGCCAGCCACCTCAGCCCTTCCTTTTTTGGGACACCAGTGCCCCCCCAGGGGGCAGGATATACCTTCCCTTCCTCTTCCTCCTGCAGGGCCCTCCAAGCCACAGGGAGCCACCTTGCGTGAGCCCCCATCCTTGCCACCTGCTTTTCTGTCGCCTCACATTTTCCTTTCTTCCCAGGTGTTCAGGTCATCTTCTCAATAGACCACAGACACTAAAGGGCCCTATCAGCCCTCGATATTGTGACATAAAACTGACATGTTTATGCTGGCAACGAACCCACGGGTCTTACTTCTGTCCCGTAAAAGCACAAACACTGGATCATGGGATGATCGCTTAGGTACCTGGGAAAACCCTGGCTTAGGTACCTGGCTTCCTCAAACCAGGTGTGTCTACAGAAGGTCGGCAGGTGGACTGGCTTCCCAGGACAGCTGTCGTCCAGGGGCAGGAGTGGGCTTCCTGTGGGTTTCCTCTGAACAGAGCCACGGGAAGGGCCTGGGTCCAGTTCAACAAAAGCTGTGACCCGCTCACTCAACAGTGTGGATGGAGGCTCTGTGGTAGGCTGTCCCTTCACCCTCCCCCAGACTCTGCTCAGGAAAAGCTGGTGAAAAGGATGCTGACCTCGGGCCGCAAGAGTGAGCCCCCTCCCTCTGGAAGACAGGGGTCACAAGGTAACAGAGGGGACACCCAGGCCAGAGAGGAAGGAGGCTCTTCTTCCATCCACGGGTCTCTGCACACAGAAGCAGCCCAGAGGGCAGAAGGCAGATCTTCTGTTTCTGCAGCGCACAGTCCCTGGGTCCCTGGATGACAGGCCTCAGGCTGCCCAAGCACCTCTTTCTGAACGTGCACCTGAACGTGGCCACGTGACAGCCTCTGGCAAGAGACTCCCAGGGACCATCCACCAGAGCCTGGTGTGGGGTCTAGCCAGACCCAGCTGCCTACTGGTATTGGTTTATTGACCAGTTTGGATCTTCAATCAGTGCAGTGGGTCAGCTCCCCATGACTAGCCTTGCACCCTTGTGACCCCGGGGCCCGGAGCTTCTCTGCCTTACTCTTGAATGAGCGAGGTTACTAGGCATAGAATTCCAGGTGCAAAGGCATTCTGACCCAAGGCTTTGAAGTTACTGTTCCGCTGTCTTCTAGCATCTGCTGATCAGACCTCCGCTGTCAGTCTGACCCCTGTTCCTTTCTAAGTCATCATTCTCTGGCAGTTAAGGTTTTTCTTTTCGTCTATGGTGTTGTGAAATTTTACTATGACAGGTCTAGGGGTAGCTTTGTTTTTACTTCATTGCTTCAGACTTACACTCCTGCAAACTGGAGTCTCATGTCCTCGTTCAATTTTAGAAAAGTCTTAGCCATTTACTCTTCAAATATTGCCTCTTCCCCAATCTTTTAACTCTTTCCCTCCGGGACTCTATTTACCTTTTAATTCATAGTTTCTTCCTTCAGGTGGGTCTACCATATTGTTTCCCAGGCACGGATTTTTAAAATCTCAGGGGCTCTATTTTTGTTTCAATAACATTTCTTTAGGAATCCTTTTTAAATCTGCTTATCCTTATTCCCCCGCCCTCCCCACTGTGTGTTCTTTCATTATGAGTTCTGTTATTTCTCTCAAACTTTGTATTTAAACACCTTGTTTTGTCTCTTTCATAGCATTCTACGGTTCCCAGTTCTTCTGATGCTAATTCCAAGTCCTGGGCTTGGCTCTACTTTCCCCCATCTCTTGGCTTTGTGGGGGTATCAGAGCCCCAGTGCCCTGCCCGTAGGATCCGTATTGGTCCCAAGCCCTCACGGACTATGGGAGCATCTGCTTCCTCTCACTCCCTTGGCTCTGATTTCTCTCTTCATTTTCGAGAACTGGGAAATTCCTCTTCTTTTGTTTTGAGATGGCTATGTATTTTTAGAGTTTTACTTTATTCAGAATATTTATGGGGAAGAAGGTCCTGACCACATCAGCCTAATCTATCTTGGTGGCTGTCCTCCACACCAAACTAAACTGCAGTCAAGAGTACCTGCTCAGGGCTTCCCAGGTGGCGCAGTGGTTGAGAGTCTGCCTGCCGATGCAGGGGACACGGGTTCATGCCCCGGTCCAGGAAGATCCCACATGCCGCGGAGCGGCTGGGCCCGTGAGCCATGGCCGCTGAGCCTGCGCGTCCGGAGCCTGTGCTCCGCAACGGGAGAGGCCACAGCAGTGAGAGGCCCGCGTACCGCAAAAAAAAAAAAGAGTACCTGCTTGGAAGGGAAGGGCTCAGCAAAGGTCTAGGGTCAGGGATCAGTCCATGAGGGAGGTCAGAAATAATTTTAGGGGACAGGTAAGGGTTCCTTCTATGTCTGGGGAAGAACCAAGCCTGAAGCCAGGGTTGGGGCGCATTCTAGAACCAGGATCAAGGCCCTTCCTGTGCCCACGACTGGGTTAGAGCTCAGCACACGACCAGAGTCAGGGGTCCTTCTATGGCTGGAACGAGAGCAAAGTCTGGGACTCGAATTGGGTTCAGGTTATAGAAGGGTCGAGCACGTTAACAGTCATGTGCATTGGGACATGCCATGATAAAGATGTTCATGGTCGTGTAAGTCAGGGCATAACCATTATTAACTGTCACGTATATCAGGACACGGTCATGTATATCTGAACATGCCAATGATGAGGCTATTAACAGTCACATATATCAAGACACACCCACGATGAGGCTGCTGGTGGTCACCCTGGAATCGTGCCCCCCACATACCCATCAAAGCCCCAACACACTCTTGTTTGCCTCCTGCAACTTACGAGGACCTGTCCCATCACTGTACCAGCAACGTTCACAACGGCCCCGTGAGGTCGGCAGCTCACTCTACTGAGCCCTGCGTAACTGACGTGTGAACGGGTGCTGAGAGGGTAAAGGAAATGCGAAGACCACACAGCTAGTGCCTGGCAGAGCCGGGAGCAAAGGTCAGGCCCCCTTTTCTCACTTGGATGAAATGAAGACATAAAGTCATCCTGGAGGTGTGGAGGACCAGGGGCTGCATGCGCACACGCATGCAAACACACTGGTGAGCCAGGGCCTGATTCGCCACCGCCAGACGTGGTGGTCCCACTGTCTATCCCCAGCCCTGTCACCCTGCCCCTCAGCCCTCGATCCATCCACACGTCAGCTCCCTTTTCAGCCCGCAGACACCCAATTCCCCCACCACTTCAGCACCCACCCATTTACCTCTAACCTGTCCATACACCCACCTCTCGGTCCTCCCTCCCCTCTGCCTCTGCCTGGCTTTGGCCCAGCTCCCCTGACCCGGCCCCCCACCCTGGGCTATCTGCCCACCGCCTGCCCTGCCACTCACCAAGCTCCTCAAGCTCCGCCGTCATGGACTTGGAGCGCAGGGTCAGCGTGGTACTGGGGGCCCTCTTAGGGGGCGGCGGGGCTGCAAAGAAGAGGGAGGCCTTGGACCTCCTGTCCAGCAGCAGGCAGCGCGGCGTGGCCAGGTGCAGGTGCCACCTGCGCTCCACCGCTTGGATCTCCTCGTACTCCCGGGAGGACGAGTCACACTGCGCCAGGATCTTGTTCAGGCTGCGGCTGGATGCAAACTTCTTCATGGCGCTGGGAGCTCAGGGGGCGCTGAAGGCCGGGCTGGGCCAGGGCAGCCAGGGCCTCAGGCGGTGGTCGAGGGCCCCAGGGGGATCACAGTGCTGGCCAGCCTCAGCCCGAGGGCCCACGTGGAAGGCTTCGAGGGCAGAGTCATGGGGTGGGGGCTGGGAGGGGTCTCCCGGCAGGCCGGGCTCCTGCTGCTCCAGCGCCCGCCCCCCCCGCCCCCGCCAGGCCTGGAGGCCGCTGCCCCTCGGGGGACCAGGGTGTGGTCAGCCAAGCCAGGGCCTGGGCTGGGCTAGACCCGGCCAGCAAAGCCTCCTGGGCCCAGACTGTGCCGCGACGTTGGCGCGGGGAGAAGACGCTTTTCCTCTTCCCTCAGGTGCCGCCTCCCCCTTCCCTCCGACAATAAGCGGCAGCGCAGCGTCAACCTCACAGTTGCTATGGCAACCCCGGCCTCCAGGCAGCTGCTGGCAGCGTCGGGAAGGAGGGCTCTTCCATGCCAGGGGCTGGGGGGCGCCGGGAAGGAGGGGGCAGGGATCTTAGGAGGGCAACCTGGGGTCAGAGGCCGGGAGAGGGTTGGCTGTCTAACATCGGGGATTGGCACCCAGGCGGCGCACGTGGGCGTTCGCCTAGGTTCAGGCCTCTGACGTCAGCAGTCAGCAGTCTGGGGCCGGGGGTGATGAGAGGAGCATGGGCCTGGGGTCAAAGGTCTAAGGTCAGGGCACAGAGCAGGGAGACTGGGCACAGAGGTCCGAAGCCCGAACCCTCACCTCTGCGCCGAGCCCCATCTTCTTCAGGCTTCCTTGTCACTGACACCACCTTCATGACGAGGCGGTTCCCGCCCTGGCGGATCAGAGCCACCACCTGCTTGTGCCCGACCTTCACCACGTTCACTCCATTCACCTGGGACAGTCAGGGCCCGGGGGCCATCCAGGTGAGCCCTCCTCGGGCTCGGACAGAGGCCAGCACCCCACAGGGCCGCACAGGGAAGGACGAGCCTCACCTCGATTAGGAAGTCCCCCGTGCGCAGCCCGGCCCTCCAGGCCACGCCCTCCACGTCCACCGACTCGAGATACTGAAGCGCTGGGAAGGCCGGCGTGGGCGTGAACTCCTCGATGGGGGTCTCTGCTGTGGGACGGGAAGAGGGCAATAAGGACGGCGTCCTGCCAGCAGGGTCCAGGTGGAGGTGGCTGCCACACAGCAACCTCCCACGAACGACCTGGGCCGGGGGGCGGCAGGCGGGGGCTGCCCAGCGCAAGAAGAGCCAGCCCGGGAATCCAGGACACACCCCTCTGAGAGACCCCCCCCCCCGCCCCCGCCACTCACCCCACCAGAAAGGCCCCCGCTCCATTAGACACGCACAGCAGAGATCCTGGGAACCAATGAGGGAAAGGACCCGCTGCCTCCTACCAACATCCCAAACCAAGAATACAGAGTCACAGCAGGGAGAGGAAGCGGGTGGGGGAGAAGAAAGGGGGCAGGGGCGCGGCAGGAGGAGAGCAGAGGAGAGGAGCAGAGGCAGGACACAGAAGACACCCCGAGTAGTGCACAGCCCTTGCCAGCCGGGTACCCCGCTCCGTTACCTTTGGCCCCCCGGAGCACAAAACCAAAGCCTTCGTGGTCCCGTTTCTGCAGGACAGCCACCTTGTCGTCAATGACATAATCGCTGACAGAGGAAAACAGAAAGGTGAGGAGAACCCTGCCGGGAAAGCACGTGCCCCAGACAGGATCCCACGGGTACGGGCACAGCCCACCCTGGGAGCAGTCCTTGGACTCACCCGGGAGGCCTCCCTCCACATCTGACGCTCCATCGCACGCGTGCCCACCCTCGCCCGCCTGCCCACCTGCCCCACCTGTACCTGTGTGCAGAGAGGCTGTCATAGGAGCCCACCGTGTAGTGGCGGAAAAGTCGCTTCGTCCGGTCCTCCCGGGTTTCTGAGGGGAGGTTCAGGAGCTGACGGAGGGTCTCATCCTCCAAGTGGCGTGAACCGCCCCCTGAACCACGCCGGTCACCAGCCGCACGCGTGCGCACACGCACACGCACGCACGCACGCTCACGCACACACCCCTGGCCTGGTAGTGCCCACATGGAAGTGGGGGGTCCAAATCCTGGGGTCCTGGGCCCAGCGGTCCTAGGTGAGAAGGCTGAGGGGACCATGCAGGAACTCTTGCCTCTAGGGGTCAGGGTCCAGACGGGGGCAGGAGCTGTGGCTCATCTTTCTCCTGAGTGGCCGCACACAGCAGACCGGACAGGGACAGGGACAGGGACAGGGCCAGGGCAAGCACAGAGAGAGTCAGCAAGCCCCCAAACTAAGGGCAGAGAAGGTGTCCGCACGCACACGTGTGGCCTGGAGTCACGTGTAAGTGCTGTGTTCATACAGGCGTGTCTCTGTGACCTGCAGTCACGTGCAGGTGCTGTGCTCATACGTGTGCATGTCTGTGTGTGCATGACCCACAGTCATGCGCAAGTGTCACGCTACATACCCCTGTGAACTGGCACTGAGGTGGCCCTGTGTCTTCAACGTACCCCTCACCACAGAGACGCTCATCCCCATGGGGTCCTTTGCTCCAGACCCCACCTCTGCGTGGGCAGGGAGGGGTCCATGTATGGGGGGCTAGGTCCCCCTATCCTGCTGTCACTGCATCCCACAGAGCTTTATCCCCGTCTGTACTCTTGATCTCAGAGTCCCTCACAGCCACTGCAGAGCTGCCCCACCCTCGGCCTCGCTGATGTCCTGCAAGCCTGCAGGTTCCAGTCCGCACCTCCAGTCACGACCCTCCCTGCTCCAGGCTTACTTCTCCAGCTGCCTGTACACGTACACTGGATTTTCTGGTACCCTCGCACCCACTCCTGGCCCCCAGCCCCCAGCACCTCTGTCTCCAGCTCCACCACCACCTGTAATTTCACCCCTCAGCTCCTCCCCCCTTCTCTACCAGCTTAGCATTCCTCAAGATCAATTTATTCATTCAACAAGTACGTACTGAGCTCTTACTACGCACCAGGCTCCAAGAATGGAGCAGAGAACAGAACGAAGCCCCCCTACCCTGCGGAGTTTACAGGCTAAACTGTACAGATGAAGAGAGAGAGGAGACGAGAAACAGGTACACACAGAACGTGTAGAATGCTGGTAAGCGGTAAGAAAAAAGGAAGCCGTTTGGGGCGCTGCAATTCTAGGTGGTCACATGAAGGCCTCCCCAGGAAGGGAGAGGTGAACAAAGGCACGAGGACGTAAGGGAGCAGCCCTCCGTGTGGGTAAAGGCTTTCTGGGACAGTGAACAGCCTGGGCAGCTGGGGCGGAGGGAGCAGGAGAGAGAGCAGGAAAGGAGGCCCGAGAGGGGACCTATGATTCTGACGACTGTCTCCTCCAGTAACTGTAAGCTCCTGAGGGTAAGGGCCATGTCGCAGTTGTTTCTGTGATCCTAGCACCAAGCACAGCACCTGGCACACAACAGGCGTTCCAAATGCCAACTGGAAGGACAGACAGGTGGACAACTGGCTGGGGGGGGGGGGGGGGAGGATGGATGGAACAAGAGGTAGACAGAAGAATGGATCAAAAGATAAATGTATATATAAGTGGATGGAGGGAAAGAGAGCGGGGTAGGGGGGGGGGGGGATGGATGGAAGGAGGGGATGGGTGGACTGGGTCTGCTAGGTGGGTTGATGGATGAGTAGATGGATGACAGGATGGGTGGGTGAGTGAAAGCATAGATGGATGTAAGAGTAGACAGAGGGGACTTCCCTGGTGGCACAGTGGTTAAGAATCCGCGTGCCAATGCAGGGGACACGGTTCGATCCCTGGTCTGGGAAGATCCCACATGCCGCGAAGCAACTAAGCCCATGCGCCACAACTACTGAGCCTGAGCCCTAGAGCCCGCAAGCCACAACTACTGAAGCCTAGAGCCCGTGCTCCACAACAAGAGAAGCCACCGCGATGAGAAGCCCGCACACTGCAACAAAGAGTAGTCCCCGCTCCCTGCAACTAGAGAAAGCCCGCGCGCAGCAACAAAGACCCAGCACAGCCCAAACTAAATTAATTAATTAGTTTAAAAAAAAATAGTAGACGGAGGGACTTCCCTGGTGGCGCAGTGGTTTAAGAATCCACCCGCCAACGCAGGGGACACAGGTTTGATCCCTGGCCCGGGAAGATCCCACATGCTGCAGAGCAACTAAGCCCGTGCGCCACAACTACTGAGCCTGTGCTCTAGGGCCCATGAGCCACAACTACTGAGCCTGCGAGCCACACTACTGAAGCCTGCGGGCCCTACAGCCCATGCACCGCAACTACTGAGCTCACATGCTGCAACTACTGAAGCCCACGTGCCTACAGCCCACGCTCCGCAACAAGAGAAGCCACCGCAACGAGAAGCCCGTGCACCTCAACAAAGAGTAGCCCCTGCTCGCCGCGACTAGAGGAAGCCTGCGTGCAGCAACGAAGACGCAACGCAGCCAAAAATTAAAAAATTTAAAAAAAAGAGTAGACGGAGCAGTGGCTGGATGGAAAGAAGAGCTCCTGTTAACATCAGAAGACACAGGTATCAGGAAAAGTATTGATCTGGATTTCAGAACCCTGCCACTAACTTGTGTGATTCTCAGTATGTTCGACAGTCCCTTTTGGCCCTCTCCTTATAAAGCAGGAAAATTCACCTTGGAGGCCCCCTAGGTTCTGATGGCCTATAGTCTGATCTCACTGGCACCGTCCCCAGTGCTCACACCCTCTCCTCCCTCTGCAGCACACCTGCACCCACCACCCTGCCGTCCCCAAAGCCAGAGCAGGCCAGGCCTCTCCTCACCTCCACCACACCCTTCTCCACGCTGACCCAACTTCGGAAATGTTCACAGTGCCTGCCTGCAGAAGGACCCCTCCCCCAAAAAAGACCCTCTGCAGATCACTGGACTCCTATTTTTATATTTATCGACCAAACACAAATTATTACATAACGCAAATGAAAACACACAGCATGCCCCCCCCACCCCCAGTACTGGAAAGAAAGGGGGAGGAGGGAGGATGCCAGCCAGAGCCATAGCTTTGGTGTTCTATGCCAGCCTCCAGGATGCCCAGGGCCGCCTCCCCACTCCCTCCCCTCACAGCTCAACTCTCCCTGCTTGCAACTGCTCCTTTCACCCAGATGGGTGCCGTGGGAGCCTTGCTCTCTGCTGACCCTGGGCATCGGCCTGGCCCACACGTGTTGGCAGTATCCCCTCCTTGGCCTCTAAGTCCCTTCTCTGTCCCTGCTCCAGTCTCAGAAACAGATCTTTCTTTGGATCTGGGCCTGTTGGAAGCAGGTTCCTGTTCCTGGGCTGCCCTCTTGCCTCTGGCAGAACTCAGCCCCTGGGTCCCAAATCAGAGGCTCTGCCCAGAGCAGCTGGCGGCCGGGCCTGCAGGTAAGGACAGAGGTTATTCCCACCCCATCCCAGCAGGCAGCCCCCGCAGGCCTGTCTCCCTGCCCATCCATGAAACGCTCCCATCTACCCAGGTACCTTCTGACACTTTCAGATGACAAACCCCAGAGCCACCCCTGTCCAGGAGCCCCACCACTGCCCGGAGGCCTATAGCTCCTTCAACAGGTTGCTCTGTGTCGTCTCCCTTCTCTATGACTCCAGTCCAGCCCTGCCCATCCCGTCTCCGTCTCCCTGCTTCGCCCTGCCTGGGCCATCACCCTAATCCTAAATGACCAGCATGATCAGGACAGCACCCCCCAGACGCCTCCTGCGACACCGCCACAAACTTTAGCCCCTGGTCCCAGGACGTGGGACCAGCCCTCACACTCCCCACTCCAGCCCTGCCACCCGCCCCTCAACACACAGGTTCGCTCAGCCAGAGCCCATGAAGCGTGGCAGCTACAGCACAGACCCTGCAGCCCACTGCCTACACTGCAAACAAGACTCTGCTCCTTGGGCTGCGGAACAGAGCCCTCCTAGAGATGAGCTAACAACAACTGCCCCCACCTCCCAGGCATGCTGGGACGAGTCAGTGAACTCTTAGATGTAAGAGAGCTTAAAACCCAGCCAGGCATCCTGACACTGCTTGGAGCACACTGGGTGCCAGCACGTGTAGATCTAGAAGGCCATGCCGTGCCCTGGCCAACAGGCTCTGCCCCCACCCCCATCATGCTGACCACCTAGATGGTCCTAGCGATCCTTCAAGGCTTAGCTCAAACAACACCTCTGCTTTAAAGGCCCCCGGACTCCTTCAGACCGACCCAGGGAGGCCCCTGTGCTCACGCCTGTCACAGCCATGCAGTGTGCCCGCCTGCCCCTCGCTAGGCAGAGAGCCAGCCCCTGTGACCCCAGCTCCCAACACAGGGTCCAGCGCACGTCAAACACCTAACAAACACGGGCTGTTCTCAAATTCCAACTCCAGTTCAGACCTCCCTTCCTTCCTCCCCAGCTTCAGACTCAGCTCCAACTGCCCCTGGACCCCCAGAGTTCTCAGACCAGAACCTTCATTGCCCACCCTATAGGGGCGCACAGGACCCACTCCCTATGCAGGTCTCGAGGCCCCTCCTTCCCCTCCCCTCTCCTGTCCAGTTGGCACCAGAGCCCAAACTTCCGAAACCACTCCCCACCTCAACATACCACCCCACCTGCCCACGATGGGCAGAATACAGGATGTCGTGTCCCTCCCAGGCTCCCAGCCGCAAGGAGAGCCGTCAGGGTGAGGCGGTGTGAACAGCCAGGTATGAGAGTAAAGGCTCCGTTGTGAAGCAATTATACTCCAATAAAAATAAATATATAAGTAAAACTTAAAAAAAAAAAAAAGTAAAGGCTCCTGCTCAGGAGTGGATCAGCGGCCACACTCCTGCTTCCCTGGGCTCTGCCACGCTCCACCCAGGGCAGGGGTCCAGGCCACACAGGGGTGGCCTCCCCTGGGGAAACCCGCAACCCAGGATAAGGGAGCGCAGCAACCCTGGGTCTGAGCCCTTCATGTGCAGAAAGACAGAGGTATGCACCCTGGGTCCAGACACACCACTAGTGACCACCACTTAGCCACCATTCAGGAGGGGGCTCCCTTGTCCCACCAGCTCTCGGGGCCAGAAATAATACCTGCGGGTCGAGGGGCCTCCTGGGTGCGCAGTCAGCCCTGGCTGGGGTCTTGAAAGGACCAGCCGCTCCTTTCCACTGGCAGGACCACCTCAGATCCCAACTCCCAGGGGGGTCCTTCCTGGAGGTTCAGGTGGTGAGCAGGGTTGGACCGAGGCTGCTCACCAGCCCCAGGAGCCACGGCCTTTGCCCTCACGTCCTCCCTGCAGGCTAAGGATGCAGGCATCCCCCACCTGCTGCCCTCAGACCATCCTGGCCCCAGGGCACCCATGACAGCCCCTCTGGGCCCAACTGGCCTCATTTCCTTTTGGCTGGCCCAGGCCTCCCTGCACTGCCCACTTGGACAATCTGTCCACTTTGGAAAGATGCCTCTTTTCTCATACTGACCTCTTTACTTGTCTGCCAGCCACACAGCAATCACACACTCCAAGCACCCAGCATTTATGTGAGAACCATGTCTGGGAAGGGCTGTGGTCACTGAGAGCCACATGTGGGATCACAGACTGGTGCACGTTCATACGTGTGCGTCCCATGGGCACGCACGTCACACGTGCCTCCACAGCTGTCCAGGATCCAGATGCACACGTGTGTGTTGGTAAGTAAGTATGGGGTGAACGCGTGCCGTGTCTGTCATGTACACGAGTTTGCACCTACTTGGAACGTGTGTTTGAGTTTGTTCTAGTCTTTTCTCTTTGTACACAATGAGGATCTGCCTCCAAGCAAGACCAACGGGAAGCTGGAAGGGGCGGCACCCTCAGGGGCCACCCAGGGGACGTAGGGGTCACTCACCGTGCCGCGTGTCATACTGTCTCATCTGCACCTCCTCCACGCAGTCAGCCGGGAACCAGCCTGTGCGGCCTTTCACGGTCCCCTCCCAAAAACCGCCCTCCCCAATGCTGAGCACTGGAGGGACAGAAGCCAGACGGGCTGTCAGGGCGGAGGAGGGCGGCCGGAGGGCCACACCTCTCCCACCAGCACCACCAGCCCCACCTCCACCTCCTCGGGCTCAGGCTCTGCCCACCCACCCTTCACGTCTCTCCTTCCCCTCCCGTCCCTTCCTTCATCCTCCTGTCTTTTTCCCTGGGAAAATTTTGGGATCCACACAGAAGACAGAAAAGAACAGATGGGCACAGCACAGGATGGGCATGTGGGGGACAGAGAGACGCACAGATGGACACACTCGAGGGGGGGACAGGAGGCAGAGGCAGGGGCCACAATCCTACTCCTGCCCTCCCAGCTGACCCCTCTCCTCCCACCTCTTCAACCAGCCCCCAACCAACCTTGCTCTGTCGCCTACCCCAGGGGTCACGGCCAAGAGCTCAGGGTCATTGTGCTGCGGCCAGGGGATTAGGCCACATGATGGGCCATGGAGAGCTGACCCTCGCAACTGTGTCTTTCTTAGGCTCCACGGGCAGAGAGCGCTCATGAGGTGAGGACCCCAGTGATGACAGAGACCCTCGTAATGCAAGGAGCTTGTCGTGGCACAGGACCCCCTCATCACAGACACCCACATTAACTGTCACAGATACCCCCAGAATGGCAGAGAATTCCCACATATCACAAGCGTTTCCAATGAAGAAAGTCCCAGAAGTGACACAGGACCCCATAATTCAAGGAAGCTCTGTAATAGGATAAGGTCCTACGAACACAGAGAACCCCACCACCACCAGCCCCGAGCATGACACAGAAACACCCCCATGACGAGAGGAGCTTCTGTTGTGACACGGAAAACCCAAAATGACAGAGGATGGAGAGGGACCCACGACAGGAACCCCATAAAGACAGACACCCCTCCCTGACAGAGCCCTTCACAGTGACACAAGGAATCCCCAGTGGCAGATGCAACCCATAATGACCACGGCGACTCAGAGTTCCCAGGGACACCCCTAATAACAGACGCCCCAAAATGGCATCAGCCCCTCCACGGTCGCCGGGAAGCCGGGCCGGGCACCCCAGAGTGGCGCCCGCGAACCCCAGGAGGCCCCGCGCCGCGCCCCCCCCCCCCGCGACCGCGCCCCCCGCGCCCCCTCACCCTTCACGGCCTCGCCGCGGTGCAGCGGGATCTCGCCCTCGCCCTGCGGGCTGTGCGCCTTCACGGCGATGAACTTGCGGCCGGGGACAGCGCTGTAAAGTTTCCGCTTCGGGCCCCGGGGCGGCGGCGCGGGGGCCGCGGGGGGCGCCGGGCCAGGGCCGGGCACGGGACCGGGGCCGCCGGGGCCGCCGGGACCGCTCGGGCTGTAGACGAACACGTAGGTGACGGACGCGATGCCGGGGGGCAGCGGGCACGCGAAGCCGGCGCCCGGGGCC
>NW_021703783.1:100669518-100701438 GCF_005190385.1 Monodon monoceros | reverse complement strand
GCTCCCGCCAGCGCACGAGCCGCGCCCGCTCAGGGCTCCGGGGCCGCGGGGCTGCGCTCCCGGGCGCGCCGGGCTCGCTCCATGCCACGGCCGCTCCGCGCGCCCCGCCTCCTCCGCGGCCCGGCTCCTCCCTCTGCGGGCGGCGGGCCGGGCTCCCTCCTCTCCCCCCTGCGGCCCGGTCGCCGCGGCCCCGACGCGGGAAGAGGCCGAGGGGCCGAGGAAGGGGACTACGGTGCCCAGAGGGGAAGGTGGGGGAGGGGTCAGCCCGACGGAGGAGCGCGGGGACGGGGGAGGCGGGACCGGCTGGGTGGGAGCTGGGGAGGGGACTGGAGGCTTCGGACAGGAGGGAAGCGCCTCCGTGAAGGTCCGCCTCGCCGCCAGGAGGGGCTCCCCCAGCGGGTCCGCGCCCGCACCCTCCAGCTCGGGCCTTGGCCTCCTCACACCCTGACCGCTGCGTGTGCTGGGCGCCAGAATCCCCCTCCCGACCTGGGTCTTCTCCTCCTGGACATCTGCCTCGGATGTTCATGCCCTCTCCAGGCTGACCGCCTTGCCCGGACCACTCCCCCGATCTGGGCACCGAGCCTGAGGCCTCGGCCCTACGCCTCTGCCCTGCTCAACGGCCTGCACTGGCTCCCTGGCACCTAGGCCGACCAGGTCCACGTTCTCCGCCGATAGCCAGGCTCTCTGGGACGAGAATTAGCTACACTTCAGTAACAAGGCTGGGTACCTTCTTTTCCCTCCCGCGGCCGCTCATAAGGCTGCCCCACACCTCAACTATCCCAATGCTCCTCCTCCGGCCAACTGTTAAGTTACTGTCTCGAAGCTCCGAACGCACCTTCCTCTGTCCGGCTCTGAGATGGTGGTGGGGACTCTGCGACTACATTTCATGCCAGGCTTTGCCAACAGGGGGAGCCAGGGGGAAACTGCCACGTCGGCCACCTCTACCCACCACCCCAAAACAGCAGCTCAAACTCAGCCGTCTAACCTTCTCTCCTTCCACCAAACGTGATCTCTCCCCCTGAGGCCCTCTCCCTCCAGGGTGCACCAAACTTCCTCAGCCCCCTCCTGGCCACTCACTGGGGGACTCCCTTACCTCCAATAAAAATTACCTGGATCGCTCCCCCCCAGCTGCTGCTTCGCGCTTAGCCCCCCACCACATCTGGCACCCTAGGCACCTACTAAATGTTTGCTGGAAAGAAAGCTATAATAATTCTGTTCTCCCCACAGAGCAGGTCTTAGCTTGTGTTTGCTAAAAGAATGACCGAATATACGAAAACTGCACGAAAGCAGGGCTTCCACACAGCTCCAGCTCAGGAGCAGCCCATCTGCAAAACTGAAACACCCCAAAGTTTGTTCTTTTAGCCACTGGGCCATGCAAAAGTTTTGGGGGAGAACTGAGGTGATTTGGGGCAGGACAGGTAGCCTTGCAGTCTGGGTAGGGACATCACAGGTCGAGGCTATATGAGCAGGGACGACAGCAGAGGAAGAAATGGCTTTTATAAGCTCCTGCTGCACCCCAAGCCCTCTGCTGAACGCTCAGGCTTAGGAAGTTTGGGAATCAGGTCTACCTGGGGGCAAGTTAAGCTGCTTCCCAGCTCTGTGACTTTGGGCAAGTCATTTACCCCACCTGAGAGTTAGGACCCTCATCTGTAAAATACAGCACAGCCTCATACACGGTCAACACTACACTGCTCAGCCCAGCTGTCACTGTGAAAACAAAGTGCTATTTATGTAACTCTTTCAGTCAACGTGTCAGCCGAGCACCTTCTATGTGACTGGCTCTGGAGCAACTGTGGGAAATGAGAAAGACAGCTCCTGCCCTCACGGTGCAGGGAGGAGAGAGGCCTTAATCAGCAGCAGCAGGCCGCTGCTGTGGGCCAGGGGGTCCCAGTAGGGAGCCTTCACTGCCCGGGCTCCAGAAGGCTTCCCAAAGGAAATCTTTCGGGTAGGATTAGCCTACCCTGCTGATGAGAAAGGTAGGCACAGAGTGGTTGGCTAATCCGCACAAGGCCACACGGGAGGCAGATGCAAGGACTGCACTGGAGCCCATCCATCTGTCTGCAGAGCCAGTTTCTACCTACCACTCCCCACTGCTCAGCTCAGTGGGGCTCCAGCCCACAGAGTCTGGTGGGGCTCCCGCCCAGGCTTTTTGCTCTAAGTTCTAGGAATGCCAAGTCCTTCAGACGTCCTTGGTTCTCAGGGTCCCAGCACTCATGGTGAGGGATAAAGAGAAGAGCCATGGGGTCCTGTGGTTATACAGGGCCAGAGGGGTTGGGGAAACACCAAGAGGGAGTCTTGGGACGAAGACTCCCCCCTTGGGAACAGGGCTAGGGTCCACCCATAGATTTTGAGCCCTCATGGAGAGGAAGCTCCAGTCCCTGACCTCTTGCCACACGTCACCCAGCCCTGCCTCATCCCAGCCCTCATCCTCCTCCCTGGCACTGCAGGAACCTTTCTAAACCACAGGTCTGACCAGACCCTCTCCCCACAACATTCTCCCTCAGCTGCCCACTGCCTTCGGGACAAGTCCAGCTCCAGCCAGAGATCAGCATGGGGGAGCCTGCCCCAGGCCACAGGACCTCACCTTCTTCCCTTTCCCATCCAAAGAGACCCCCCTGCCGACCCAAAGCCTCAGCTCATCACTGCAGAGGTGCCAGGCACCAACAGGCCCCTCCCTGCCCCGCTAATGCTGGCTCCTCCAGGCTCAGGTCCCGGCCCCCACATACCTGATCTTACTCTGGCTGCCCCTGCCTGCTGCGGGGCCACTGCCGTCACTCTGCTGGTCACCATCCCGGTCCCGGTCTTTCTCTTCCTGCAGCCGCTGAAGCAGCAGCTGGTGGGGGAGGCTTCGCAGTGAAGGTCCAGGAGAAGCTGCTGGCTGCACCTCACCCTTCAGGTTGATGTCACTGGCCGAGCGCTGCAGGGGCCGAGGAGAGGCAAGGCCGCTAGGGCCAGCCAGCCGCCGCCGCTTCGCATAGCTGGGGGTTTCCCTGAATGGTACTGGGAGGGGGTAGGGGGGACAGGTGAGACTCTGGGCAGCCAGAAAGGGTGACCAACTTGTCCTGGTTTGCCTGGTATTTCCAGATTTTAAAAGTAGAATCCTATGTCCCAGGAACTGCCTCAGTCCCAGGCAAACCAGGACAGCTGGTCACCCCATGACTGAAACTATGATGCCAGGAGGGACACATACCAAACTGCCTCTACCTCTACCTTCAGGGGCAAAAGCCTGCCCTTCCTGTCAGCCAAATGAGGTCTTGGAACTGCCTATTTCACAGGCTTCCAGAGAGACAAAACCGGCCACATGTGACAAATCTCACCAGACTACCACTGTATAGAACTGTTTGCAGTTGACCATAACCAGAGAAACTGTAAAAGATGTTCTAGACCAGGGGTTGGCAAACATCTGTAATGAATCAGATAGTAACCATTTCAGGCTTTGCAAGCCATACAGTCTCTGTTGCAAGGACTCAGCACGGCCACTACGGCATGAAAACAGCCTCAAATGATGTATAAGCAGATGGGTGTGGCTGAGTTCTAATAAAACTTTATTTAAATAGCAGATGGTGAGTTTAAAAACATGATCCAACTATGTACTATTTACAAAAGAATCACTTTAGATCCAGAGACACAAGTAGGCTTAAAATAAAAGGATAATGGAAGATATTTCATGTAAATAGTAACCAAAAGAGAGCTAAGTAGCTACATTAATATCAGACAAAATAGACTTAAAAGATAAAAAGTGTTACAAGAGACAGAGGACATTATATATTGATAAAAGTGTCAATTTATCAAATAGATTAACAATTATTAATACACATACAACAAAGCATCAAAATATATGAAACAAACACTGATATCTTTGGAGAAATAGACAGTTCTACAATAATATTTAAGACTTTAACACCCCACCTTCAATAATGAATAGAACATCTAAAGACAAGATAAATAAGGACATAGAAGACTTGAACCAATTAAACCTAACAGATATATATATAGGACACTCCACAGAACAAGAGCAGAGTACACATTATTCTCAAGTGCACATGGAACATTCTCCGAGACAGATCATTAATGAGGTCACCAAAAAAGTGTCAATAAATTTAAAAAGACTGAAATCATACAAAGTATCTTCTGCAATGACAATGGAATGAAGCTAGAAATTAAGAACAGGAAAAAAAACCTGGAAAATTCCCAAATATGTGAAAAATTAAACACTCTTAAACAATCAATGTGTCAAAACAGAAATCATAAGGAAAATTGAAAACACTTTGAGAAAAGAAGAACAAAAATACAACATACCAAAACTTATGGGATGCAGTAAAAGCAGTACTAAAAGGTAAATTTATAGCTGTAAGCACCTACATTAAAAAGGGATAAAGGTCTCAAATCAATAACCTATTTAAGGAACTAGAAAAAGAGAAGCAAACCAAACCCAAAGCTAGCAGAGAAAGGAAATAATAAAACTTACATGAGATAAACAAAATAGAGAATAGAAATACAGAGAGAATCAATGACACCAAAAGTTGTTTCTTTGAAAATATCAACAAAATTGACAAAACTTTAGCTAGACTGACTAAGAAAAAAAAGAGAAGGGGGACACAAATAACTGAAATCAGAAATGAAAATTGGGGTATTACTGCCAACCTTATACAAGTAAAAAGAAATATAAGAGAATACAATGAATAATTGTATGTCAACAAAGTAGATAAACTAGATGGACAAATTCTAGAAAAACATAAATTACCAAAACTGACTCAAGAAGAAATAGAAAATCTAAACAGACCCATAAAAAGCAAGGAGATTGGATCAGTAATCACAAATCTCCCAACAAAGAAAAATCCAGCATGAAATGGCATCGCTAATGAATTCCACCAAACATTTAAAGAAGAATTAGCAAAATCCTTCTCAAATTCTTCCCAAAAAATGGAAGAGGTAGGAACACTTCCTAACTTATTCTATGAGCAATTTTAAAATGAGCAAAGGGACTTCCCTGGTGGTTCAGTGGGTAAGACTCCGTGCTCCCAATGCAGGGGGCCCAGGTTCTATCCCTGGTAGGGGAACTAGGTCCCACATGCATGCCGCAACTAAGAAGCCCTCATGCCACACCTAAAAGATCCCGCATGCTGCAACTAAGACCCGGCAAAGCCGAAATAAATAAATAAATATTTTTAAAAATAAATAAAAATGAGCAAAGAACCTGACATTTCTCCAAAAAAGATGTACAAACAGCCAACAAGCACATGAAAAGATGCATCAACAACCATTAGGGAAATGCAAATCAAAACCACAATGAGATACCACTTCACTTAGACTAGAATGGCTATAATAAAAAAATTTTTTTAATAAAAAATATTCTTTTAAAGGTAATAACAAGTGGTGGTGAGGATTTGAAGAATTTGGAACCCTCATGCATTGCTGGGGGAATGTAAAATGGTGAAAAACAATTTGGTAGTTCCTCAAAAAATTAAATATAGAATTATCATATGACCCAGCAATTCCACTCCTAAGTGTACACCCAAAATAATTGAAAATAGGTTTTCAAGCAAATACATTTCACACATCTTCGTAGCAGCAATATTCACAATAGCCAAAGGGTGGAAACAGCCCAAGTGTCCATCAAAGGACGAATGGATAAACAAAATGTCACATATACAAACAATGGAATATTATTCAGCCATAAAAAGGAATGAAGTAGTGATACATCCTACAATATGGATAAAGCTTGAAAACAAGGAAGCCAAATACTAAGGGTCATTCCACTTAAATGAAATATCCAGAATAGGTAAATCTCTACAGACAGAAAGTATGTTAATAGTTGACAGGGGTTGAGGGAGAGGGGAATGTGGAATAGTTGCTTAATATATATGTTGTTTCCATTTGGGAGGATGAAAATGTTTTGGAATTCAATAGAGTTGGTTGTGAATGTACTAAATACCACTGAATTATTCAATTTAAAATAGTTAATTTTATGTTACATGAATCTGATTTTGACGGTGGGCTGGATTAGGCATGGGGGCACTGTTTGCCAAGTCCTATTCTAGACTCCTGTTATGCAAAGTGTGGGCCTTGGGCCTCACCTCCAGCTTTTAGAAATGCAGAATCTCAGGCTCCACCCAGACCCTCTGAGTCAGAATCTACATTTAACTAGATCCCTGGGTGACTCAAATGTACATTGCTAAGTGAGAAGCACCTCCCTAGGGCACTCTTCAAAAGCACTCTGGGATAGCAAGTCAGAGAGAAGTGTACTTGAAAGTGTACACACAAGAGAGGGTGGGAGAGCCTGTGGACCCAGAGGTAGCCCAAGGCAACACAGGTGAGGAAGCAGAGGTGGCTGCTCCCAGGTAGGATCCCTGCTTCCAGCTGGTCAGTCTAGAGGGGGAAGGTGAGGCTGCCAAGAGGCTTCCAGGTGACCTGTCCGGGGAAGGGTGACAGGGCTCAGCCTACCAGATCCCTCCAGGTGGGCTTCGTGCCTGAGGAAAAGGAAGGATGACTGGGCAAAGCCTCCCTACCGCTCCTCCTCTGTGTGCAGGTCCCACCCGGGTCCCCAAGCTGGGGTGGGACATGACAACTGACTCATGGAGGGAGTGTGCGCAGAGGGAGTGGGGTAACAAGGAGGGATCCCTGGATTGCTCAGGACTGAAGACAGGCTTTGCCATTAACCCTTCTGTGCCTCAGTTTCCTCCTCTGTAAGAATGGACTAACAACAATCACTCATTGGGGGGTTGTTAAAACAGTGAATTAAAATAACAGGGTTTATCATAAATACTCATGAACACCTGGCTGCGTCTTCTGAGTGTATGTGTGACACCTGAGCAGGTAAGGGTACATGGCCGGCAGAGCTGATGCCCACAATGGGACTAACTGATATGGACCTCTCAGCTCAGCGACAAATACCTAACCCCAGCCGGGTGAGCTCACCCTGGATCAGGCAGACAGAAAGATAATGGTGACCCCAGGAGCCCTGGCATGTCTGTCCAAAGAAGAGGGGCAGCTGAGGCCTGCCTGACTCTCAGCCTGGACCGTGGCCTGGCCCCCACCCTCAAGGCCACCTGCCAGAGTCCAGACCCACGGAATCAAATCCCACATGAGGTCAGAGGAGGAAGGGGTTGCAAATAACCATATTTTACTGAAAGGAACTGAGGCACAGAGGTCCCAAGAAGCTTTCCCAAGGTGACATCACAAGCAGAAGAGGGAACCCACATCCGCAAACCAGGCTTCTCCCAGGCTAACAAACACCTCCAAACACGCAGCAGCCCCAACCAGACCCTAACTGGAGCCCTTGCTCTGTCTCTCACCCCTAATTCAAACCTCAAACTTCATCACAGTTCTCTCCCAAGCAGAACCTGGGCCCCAAGCCTACACCACTTCATCAGCTCAGTTACATGCTCGACACACGCCTACTGATCCTGCAGCCTACCCGCTGTCACAGTCCGCTGACCCTGCTTGGGGAACAAGGGGCTCCTAACCAAGCCTCACTGTGGGGAGGACTGTTCAGGGAAGACTCTATATCGGAAGACTTCTTAACATGAACTTGGCCTTCGTCTTAACCCCTGCCTGACCATAACCTCACATTAGAACCAACAAGGACTCAAAACCTGAGACCAGCTGTAGCCCTCTGCTGTCCACTGTCACTTTAAATTTTATAAAAATGGGGATATCGGGCTTCCCCGGTGGCGCAGTGGTTGAGAGTCCGCCTGCGATACAGGGGACACGGGTTCATGCCCAGGTCCGGGAAGATCCCACAGGCCGCGGAGCGGCTGGGCCCGTGAGCCATGGCCGCTGAGCCTGCGCGTCCGGAGCCTGTGCTCCGCAACGGGAGAGGCCACAACGGTGAGAGGCCCGCGTACCGCAAAAAAAAAAAAAAAAAAAAAAATGGGGATATCGCAGTCCCAACAGAAAGGGGAGCCTGGGAGTCTGTGTTCCAAAGAGAGCCGTGGGCAGAAAAGCCTTGTCCACCAAGGACAGAGGGAGCTGAGCAGGAAGTCCCTCTATGGCTAGGGGGCTGGAGGGGGCAGCCCCTGGCCAGAAAATATACTTTCCAGGAAGAGAGGCCCACCCCCCAGCCACCCCACACAGGGAGGGGCGGCAGGATTTGGAGGGCTGACAGGGGAGTGGGTGCCCCCTGACCCAGGCCCGATGTGAGCCCTCCTGCCCTGAGGTTCAGACTACAGGGCACCCCCTGGTTCTCCTTCTGGGGCACGTACAGGGCTCCCCCTGAAGCACTGGCTGCCGAAGGCTCAAAGCCCCTTGCCCCGAGACCGCTGCAACCCTCTCCCGCAGGCATCCCCACCACTGTGTTCTGACTTCTTTACGCGTGCATACATGTGTCGAGGCTTGCTATGGGCCACTTGAACTGCTTTATGTGCCAGGATGAAGTGAAACACTGAGGGTCCACTGCCACGTGTCCCCTGCTGGCCCTTCACACGACCTAACAGGAAAACAAATCTTGACCCTAACTTCAACCCTGCTTTCAACCTAAGTTGATCTCTAAACCCAGCACTGGCGCCAACCCACAGCCCTATCCATTATTACCATACCCTTGACCCTGACCTGACTCTAACCCCAATCCACAGCCCTCACCTAACCATGACCTTGACCCTGACCCTTTGTCCACCCTACACAGGCCCTTCCCTCAGCACATTCCCCATACCTGCAGGGGCCACTAATGGACCACTCCCAGTTGTACTGGGAGAACTGGAGGAAAAGGCTCAGGGTATGGGGGCTTCCTTGTAACATCCCCACTGACCCTTGCACTGCTGGGCCCCGACGACCCCCACAAATGCACATTCAGCAGGGACCTGGGTGGGCAGAACTCACCAACATCCGAATCTTTGTGAGTCTTGATGACCTCCGCAAGCTCAAAGTTCCCTGCTATGATGGCCACCTGCGGGAGGGGAGGGGCAGGAGGGAGGCTCAGCAGCCCCAAACGCGCCTCCCCTGGGCCCCGGCGGCGCCTTCTCGGACCCCTGTGTGGGGTCTTCCTCAGCTGGGGGCCCCAGGTTCGGACCCTGTCCCCTGCCTAAACTCACCACCCCAGTCTGCATGGGACTGAGGGGCCTCCTGGGACATGAGACTCTCGGAGCTAAAGCTGGGACGTGCTGGCCACTCTGCCTGTTCTCTTAAGGGCCCCTCCACACACCATCTTTTCTGTCTCAGCCATGGCCCACAACTACCTTACTCCTGTCACCCTCTCTGCTCCGTGCCCCCACCCCTGCATCTCATCATCCAGAAAGCCCTTCACTGCTGCCTCTGCCCCCTTGACTAGACAATCAGTGGCCACACCTGCTCTTCCCACGTCTCCTATGAAGGCCCTTGCTCCCACTGAGAGTGGGGTCCCAGCTCCCTCCGTGTCCAAAGTCCCCATGACGTGGCCCCCGACTCCCCCCACAAACTCCAGGCCACACAGAGACCCATTTGTCGGGTCATCCTGGTGCTAAGAACCAAACCTGGCCAGAGAAAAGGCCCAGAAACATGACCTGAGTTCAGTCGGGATCTGGGACCACCCCTCTCGCCCCTGGTTCGGCCTCTGCACCCCACCTGTCTCTGGTAGGTCAGGCCCACACCTGTTCTCCCTTGGCCCCAGGGGCCTCCAGCCCTCTTCTCCTCTTCCTGGAAGGGGGACCAAGGGAACCACCCTCAACGAACACCCCCACCACGAGCTGGGCACTGCACCGGCTCACCCCCTTCCTCCATCCCACCCTGGGGCGATCCTGGAGTCAGAGCTCCCTTATTACTCTACAGGGAGAAAAAGCAAGGTCTAGAGAGACCAAGCCACATACAAACAGACAAACACACCCTGGGACAGCCTCATGCTCCTGTAGACACTGGTGTACCTGGAAGGCTGTCTGGCTGTTATAATTGCGGACATCCTTATTGGCTCCACGGAAAAGCAGGACGCGGGCACAGCTCTCCTGTGGGAGGGTCGGAGTAGGGGTTGCAACTGGGCAACAGCACATGCGCACACCGGAGTGCAGGGCACACGTACCCACGCCTACATGTTCAGCGCACACATTTGTAGCACAGAGACAAGCAGGTCAGGTGTACACGTGCAGGTCCCACCTGGCCCAGAGGGCCCAGGTGCACACAATTCACACCTGGTTGTGCAGAACACACACACGACACGTGTGTGCAGGGAAATGATATACACACGTAGGTCTACAAGGCCACAGCTCACTGCAGGACGCAGAACACGCACTTGTGGCGCGACACACAGGGTCAGACGTGCACACACAGGTAGTCACTGTACAGCATCACCTGTGTGTACACACACGTGTGCACAGGCGCAGGCACACCTGGTTGTAGAGGGCACAGATGTGCAGGGCTGTGTTCCCCGAGGCGTTCTGAGCCCCCATGTTGGCTCCGTAGAACAGCAGGTGCTCCAGGTGCTGCACGTGCCCAAAGCGGCAGGCCTGGGGGAGGAAAGAGGTGCTGCTGGGCCCCTGGGCAGAGCCCAAGCCCCAAAACCCAGAGACAGAGCCGAGGACACCCCCGCCGTCGTGCTCCCCGCCCACCTGGTGGACCTCCTGCCAGCCATTCTCGTCGGCGGTCCCCAGCCGAGCGTGGTCGTGCAGAAGCAGCTCACAGCAGAGGGCGTCTCCCCCACCCAGGGCGCTGTGGTACAAGGGCGTCAGGCCGCGGCTGTCCTTGTAGTCGGGGGAAGCGCCCAGGTCCAGCAGGGTCTGAGAGCGAGAACCTCAGTATTCATGCCAGGCCAGCCTCCTCCCGCTACTGGGCCGCACGCCCCTCCAGGCCAGGGCTGTGCCCGCACTGACCGTCAAGGCCGCCGCATTCCGCTGGCGCGTGGCACAGTGCACAGCGGTGAGCCCGTCGCGGGTGCGGAAGTCCAGGTGAGCACCGCCGTTCCTCAGCACCTTCAGCAGGTCCGTGGCGTCGTCTAGCTGGGCCGCAAGGCTCAGAGGACACTCTGGGTTCAAGGGATAGATGAAGGTCATAGTCCTGGCCATTCCAAGGCCATGCCCCTTCCTGCTCTGCTTCTCACCTCCTGAGTCAGGATCGTGGAAATTGGGGTCCAGCCCCTTGTCCAGCAGGCGTGCCACCTTTTCCGTGTTGTGCAGCTGGACATATTCCATAAACTTCTTCAGGTTCGCCTGGAATACCCAGCCATCCTGATCAGCCCACACCACGGCCACCATCATCTGACCATCACCCACCTTCCACCAGGGAGCCTCAGATTACCTGTGGGGCATCTACCACCCCACCCCGCCCTCAGTCTGACCTATCAGCCTACATCGTGACCTTGTCACTCCTCTCGTGTCACCCTAAGCCCTGCACTCCCGCTGTGGCCCCGATCCCAGCTCAGCTGGACCCACGCCCTGCTCCAAGTCCTTCCCTGCATCCCAAGCCCAACACAGCTGTCAGCCTGAGCCCAGCCAGCCCCTCGACAAGGCCAGGCTGCCCTCGCTCACGCCCCCTGAGTGAGTTCCCTACCCCAACCTCAGCTCCTGCCCTGGCTTCTCTCCCTGGCTCCTGGTGCCCCAACCTGTCCAGCCTGGAAGAGCCCGAGGCCACGTGGGCAGGAGCCAGCCCAGGGCAGCCCACATCCCCATCACTCTCAAGGTAGCCTGTTCCTTATCCAGCCCATTTTCTTCACAAGCTCACCCCATGGCAGACTGCCAACTCCGGGGCCCTCCCCCATCACCAGGTGTCCCCTCCTGTCACGTGACCTTGACTGCCTTTCATTCATACCCCCAGTCGTGCGCTAATTTACCCAGCAAAGCCTCACTGAGCTCCTGCTGGTGCTACAGTGCCACGTGCACAAGGCAAGGTGCCCTGGCCAGAGGCCCCGGGCCCTCTAGAAACGAAATGCATCAGAAATAAGACAGGGTGCCATAGGGACAGCTCCACAGGAGGTAGCATCCTCCAGGGGGGTCAGGCAATGAGAAAGGAGGAATGATCCTCATGGCTGAGAGGGAAGACCTCAGCTGTAGCCAGCAGGGAGGGAGGGGGGCAGTGTGATGGTGGGGGCCAGCTGGAGCCCAGGCAGGCAGAAACACGGGACTGTGGTAAGGAATTGAAACGCATCCTAAAAACGAGTGAGACTCACTGAAGGTCAGGAGTCACTGGTGTCCTGTGGGTCACTGGGGACAGTTTTGGAGGAGGGGCAACTACAGGAGGAACCCAGGGTGATAGGTCACACCGGGGCCAGTGAGGGAGTCTCTGCCCAGCCACAGAGTCATGGCTACTGACCACCACATGCCCCAGGGTAGCAGAGAAGTCTGGCACGGAGGCTCCAGGATCACAGCGCGGTCACTGGGCCACAGGGGTGAATGTTCAGATCCCTCTCTTAGGCTCCAGAGACTGCCAATGAAGTGTCCAGCAAGCAAATGTCCATTGGCCCAGGGGAGCCTGGGGTGGGAGCTCAGGGACTCTGACCGTGGGAAGGGCCGCGGCACCCACCCTGCCCGTCCTACATTCAGAGAAGACAGGGAGGTGCCCCCCAAAGAGCACTTGCGGTCAGACCCTCCTAGCAACATTATCGAGGAGTAAAGACTCCACAGGTGGGCTTCCCTGGTGGCGCAGTGGTTGAGGGTCCGCCTGCCGATGCAGGGGACACGGGTTCGTGCCCCGGTCCTGGAAGATCCCACATACCGCGGAGCAGCTGGTCCCGTGAGCCGTGGCCGCTGAGCCTGCGCGTCTGGAGCCTGTGCTCCTCAACGCGAGAGGCCACAACAGTGAGAGGCCCGCGTACCGCAACAAAAAAAAAAAAAAAAAAAAAAAGACTCCACAGGTATGCCTAGGGGCAGGGGCCCAGAGTCAGAGAGATCTGGGTTCAGCCCCAGCATCACTGGATGCAGAGCTGTAAGTAAGTCACTTAACTTCCCTGGGACTCAGTATCTTCATCTGTGAAATGGGATAATAACAGTCCCTCACAGAAGAAAATTAATGAGATGCCTAAAGTGCCCAGCACTGGATGACTACTAAGTGCTGGGCTCCCTGTTCTCCCCACCCCTACCCAGCTCCCCGCAACAACCACATCTGGTGCCTGCTCACTTCTCCCCCACAAAGACACTGTGCCCTATCGCACTCCACCCCTTAGCCGGGGCCCACCAGAGGGGTCAGCCAGAGTCTGATCTGACTAGAACCCATCACCAGACCGACCACCCCAAAGCCATGGTGCCCCGAGTCTGCACCCAGCCCTCTAGCCGTCCCCAACACCCACTCTGGGCCCCTAAGAACAAGAGAAAGCAGACTGAGCCAACGCTGGCAGGCCTGACTGGTCAGCCCCAACCAAGGTCGGGTGGGGGGTTCTGGGAACAGGTGGAGGGCCTCAAGAAGGGAATTTTTAAACAACATTTTTGACACCACAAAAGCCAGTTAAGGCTGGGGTGGGTGAACACTGGTCATGGGGGGGCGGCGGTCGGAGGGGGTGTAGAAGGTGACCTTGGAGTCCACTCCCTGTGGCTGCCTCCTTACCTTTGTGTGAAGCTTTGCAAACTGCTTATCATCAATAAGGTTCTGGGCATAAACTCGTCGCTTGTATCGAAACTGCTCAGGTAAAGACAAGGCAGAAAAAGGCATCCGCCTGGGCTGAGTGAGTGAAAGTATGCACAGAACCGAGTCCTGCCCACTTCTGTGCGGCTAGGGCCCCACGCTGCTCGCCACCACCACCACCACCACCCCCCCCCGTCACAAAACCCCTGCCGGCCAGCCACACGAAGCCATGCACACTACCATGGACACCACCAACACAGAGGTCAGGCGTGATGTACGCCCAGCTGTCCGCCTGCAGTGCCCTTTCTGTCTCATTCCCATCCCCGGGATTCCCTGGAAACCTCAGTCCTCTTCCAAGACCAGGTTCCAGGCTGACCTTCCGAGACATCCCGTCTCTGGGAAGAACTGTCCCTACTTGCCGGGGCCACCACGGAGGCCAAGCCGGCTCTGAGCTCTGCCACCGTAATTCTTGGCTTCAGTGCTCATTGCACTTGCCACCCCCACCTCCAAACCGTGGGTCTGGGTCCCCTTGCTCACAGGGCGCTCAACAGCCTTTACACCGTGGACGGGTGAGCAAACGAGGAAGCTTAGGTCGCCCTTCGGACAACTTCACGGGCGGGGAGGAGGAGACGCTGACACCGACATGCACACAGACCACGGCTGGCTTACTCCACACAGCGCTCCGGGCACTCACGCCTGCTCACACCCCATCGCACGTGCCGCTGACCGCACGCACGGCACGCGGCTCACACCTCACGCGCCAGACACACAACTCAACCCCCCCGCCCGCCGCTTCCACACTAACTCGCCGCGTCCGTGCCCCTCGCTGCCGCGCCCTCCGCCGCTCCCGTCCCGGAGCTCGGAGCTCTCAGCCCGCCCCCTGCCGCGCCCCCGGCCGCCGCTCACCTCCAGGTAGGGCAGGGGCGTGTCCAGGTTGGGCGGGTATTCCTGCAGGAGCCGCTCCTCGTCCAGGAACTTGCCCGCGCGGCCCCGGGAGGGCGGCTGAAAGAGCCCGTAGTTGAGCGCGTCCTGGAGGCTGTGGTTGAGGGCGCAGAGCACGCGCTGCTTGGCTGCCCACACCGGCGCGGCCGGGTCCAGGCGCAGGCACTTCTGCGGCGGAGCGGGAGCGTGAGCGCCGATCGGCCCCGCGCGGCGCTGAGTACTGAGTCCCCGGGCCCCGCGCGCCCAGGCCGCGGACCCCGAGCCTCCGCGCCCCGCCGGCTAGGCCTCGCCCCGAGGGCGGTGCTTCCCCGGGCCCCGCCCCCGCCCTGGAGGTGGGGAGGGTCCCGGCGGAGGTGGTGGGGGAGGGGTGAGTAGCGGCGGGCCTGGGGTCTCCAGCACAGGGCTCCGAGAGCGCGGATGGGGGGCTGGGAGAGGAGGGCGGGGGTGCCGCCGGGATCCGGGCGGCGAGGCTCACCGTCTGCTGAAGGTCCGGGATGCCGACGCGCACGATCACGGCGCTGGCCCCGGGGCCGTCCATCCCCGCGCCCCGGCCGTGGCCGCTCGCGGCCGGGAGCTGGGCGCCCCGGGGCTCCTCGCGGCGCCCCGGCCCCCCCTGCCCCCCCACCGGAGCCCCGTCGGCCGCGCTGCGCGGGAGGGGGCCGGGGGGGGCCGGGGCCGGCACGGGGGACAGCGGCGCCGAGGGCTCCGCAGGGGCGGCGGCGGCGGCGGCGGCGGCGGCGCGGCTCAGCTGCATCGGCCCCGGCTCCGCTCGGCGCCTGCCTTCCCCGGGGGCGGGGGCGGCGGGGGGAGGGGGCCTGAGCGGCGAGGAAAGCGGGGGTGGCAAGGGGGCTGCGCCGGAGGCGGGGGCCGGGAGGGCTCAGAGCCAGCCGAGGGCGAGGGGGACTTTGCGGGGTCCCGGGGTGAGGGGTGAGGGGTGGGGTTGGTGCGAAGGGCGAGGGCCGCGCAGCAAGGCGGGGGCCTAGGGGCTGCGCCGGGGGTGTGGGGAGTCCTAGGCCTCAGTGTGGGGAGAGTAGCTGAGCAGCGAGGGCCGCGCCGCCGTTCGGCTGCGGAAGAGCATCTGTGGCCCACAGGGGAAGATGCGGCGAGGAGGGGGTCTTGGACCTGGCGTGGGGGCCGCCTTGGGCACAGGGACCAGAGGCAGGGCAGGAAGGGGAGAGAAAAACAGGAAAATTAATTTCCGGGGGTGGCAGCTTCTCTACCACCCTACCGACCTCCCCTCCCCACCCCACTCAAGCCCCGGAGGAGATAACAGAGACCAACACTGCCCCAGTCCTGGGGTGGGACGGTGGGGACCTCGGAAACCTGGAGGGGCCGCGACTTCTCCCACAGCCAGAACCAATTAACCTCACAACTTAACCCTTAGGACCACGCCGAACAGTGTGCCGCGCGGCTCCCGGCTCCCCCACCCCTGGCCGAGGCTGGGGAGTTCACTCCGGACTCTGAGGCCCGCCTCTTCTGCCCTCCTCCTCAGGTCCCCTGGTCCGCCTAGCTCCAACGCCCGTCACGCCCTCCCAGTCACCTTAGCGACGACAAGATGGGGGCGCGACCTGAGAGGAAGGGCTTAGGGGAGGGGGCGCCACTAGCCTCCACCTGCAACCGGGAAGTGAATTTTAGTTTCACGCGTTGTCGTGGCAACGCGGGAGGGGGTGATGAGTAGGCGGAGGAGAGGGGAGCGCAGTAAAGAAACTAGCTCAGGCGCCACCGCCCCACTGGAGCTGGCCAGGTCCCACCAACACTCATCAGCCTCACAGAACTACCCCAGTGCTGGGAAACCCTGTGCCCCCAAGGTCCCTAAAAGCGAAGAGCGGCCCCTTGACGTCGAAATAGCCCTGATTTCCCGAGAAACAGCTTCTGACTCCCCCAGCGTGCCTGACTCCTCCCCAGAAACAGGCCCTGACCCCCGCAGCCGCTCACCCTGGCCGACCTTCACAGAACACCCCAGCACGAGGACACCTTCGGGTCCCTGGCAGAAGACAGCCCAGCCTCACCTACGTTCTCCAAGAGCAGCCCTGGGTCCCCTGAGCCTCCCGGGAATAAACTTGAATGAACCTCCCCCCCCCCACACACACACACAGAAAGCCTCCCTACCCCTCCCCATGACAACCTGGAAGCAGCCTTACCCCACACGGACCAGCGCTTGACACCCCCTCCAAGAACAGCCTCCTCCCCACAGAGCCCCGCGATACCCACCCCTCCCCCCCCCCCAACAGCCTCTGGTCACCCCAGAGCGCGGCCCTCTTCCCCAGGACCAGCCCTGACCCCTGAGGGAAACCGGGCTCTCTCCCTGCCCAGCCGGACCCCCTTCAGGAAAAATCTCTGCCTCCCAGGATTTCACTGACCCCGCAGAGCCGAGTTTCCAGCGCTGTCTGTGGTCTGGGCCCGCTTTCTTCCCGAGCCTGGGTGGACCCTGCCTGCCTAGAAATGTGGCCCCAGGATGTCCAGGCTCTTCCCAAGGCCACTGGCCTGGCCTGAGTGGGGGAGCTGAGGGTCCCCAGGGGCTGGAGCAGGATGGGAGGGGTAGGGGAAGGGGGGAGCAGGAAGGGGCTGTCGGAAGCCCACTTATCTGCAGGAAGCACCTTGGGAAGCACGTGGCCCAGCCCTGGAGAGAGGAAGCTAGTGCTTCCCGGCCCCCCTCCTGTCTCCACTGTCTTCCTGCCCCTGTTCTCCCCTCCCTGAGTCACCCAGAGCTGCCCCCCCCACCCCGTGTCCCTCATCCCTCCCACTGTGGCAGCTGCAAGGCCGGCCGTGCTCACCGGAGTCCCCGATTCGTGGTGGGACTGAAGGAGGAGGCTCACAACCAGCTGCAGAGCAGCCCCAGGCCTCCGTGCTCTCCCTGCAAACCTACCCTTGACCTGGAGAGCCAGGCGACCACGTGGCCACCCATCCTGGACCTCACGGAGGCCCCCTCGGCCTCCCCAGCAACCCACTGGCCTCGGTGAGTCCAGCACGATGAATGCCGAGCTTTCAGGAGAAAACCTCACAACCTTGCTGATGGCCACATTCCTGTTCTCCAGGCTCAGGCGGGCCTGCACTGCCAGGGCTGTTTCCACAGAGCACCTGGCGCAAAGGATGGGTACATAATGAACGAATGCCAAACCGGCACCACTCCTCTGGATCCACCACCACCCTGGCAAATGGCAAAAGTTCCAATACCCAGAAGCACCTTACCCACACAATGTCCTCCTGTCCCTGCAACATGGTAGGTTTACAGAGGAGGAAGCCCAGGGACAAGCTATTTTGTGGAGAATAAAAGACCCCCAGGCTCTTCACCACCTCCCAGCCTCACCCCGCTGCTCTCCTGTCTCTGTCCTTGAAGGTGAGGATTCCCCAGACTCCATGGCCCCTCTGCATCTCCACTCCTTCCATCAGGGCTAAGGTTCCAGAATGACCCATGGTTCTCCCATCCCCACTTCTTCCCACCACACACGTTCAGACGCCTGGGGCCTGTGGGAGCTCACATGGGCAAAGCGTCCAGAACAGTGCCTGGCACAGGATCAAACCCATCCGTGGGTTAACCCCTGCACACATAGGCCGTCTGACACCCTTGGTGCCCCACACTCTCAAAGTCTTAAGCCCCCCCCCACAGCGTGGGTGGTCCACCCCCAACTCCTGGCCCTTCCTGGTGAGGCCGTTCGTGACCCCTCCCTCACCATGCCATCCCTCCCTCCTTTTACATTCCTGGGGCCACTTCCTCACCCAAACCCTAACCCTTCCCTCCCTCTCACCCCTCGGCCTGGCCGCACAATCCGCCTCTCGCTGAAAACCCCACAGGCCTGTGTTCTCTCCGATCTCCCCTCACCCCTGGTTTCCTTGACAACTGGGGGCGGGGGGGGGGGGCAGATGAGCGTCCTGCTGTCCGCTGCTCCCCTGGCTGCCCTCGGGCTTCTCTCCCAGTCTATGCTCCACTCTGATCTCTCCTCCGCAGCGCCCTAGTGCCCACCTGCCTGTAATTCACTTACTTGTTGCTCACTGTTTAGGATCTGTCTTCCCCACCCCCCACCCCCCAGAATGGAGGCTCCCTGTGGAGAGGGAGCTTTGCCTGTTTGGTTCACTGCTGTGTCCAAGGCCCTGGTGCTCAGTCGATGCTCAGCGTGTGTTTGCTGAACCTTCATCTACAGACTGTTCACGCCCAACTTTCTTCAGAGCAGACCCTCTCCAACCTCCAGAGCAGATTGTAGGGGCAGAATACCCGAGTGTTCAGTTGACTCTCCGGATCTGGTGTACTTTTGTGGGTAGGGTTTTGGGGGTTTGTTTGTTTGTTTGTTGTTGTTGTTGTTTTGCTTCTAGTTATTTAACATCTATCAGTATATTTCGATTCTGTTTCATCCTGAGTCTGATTTGTTAAGTTTTATCTCTCTAGGAATGCAAATCCATTTCTAAAGAATCAACTTTTCATTCTGTTAATCATCTCTATTTCTATTTTGTTTATTTCTTTCTACTGTTTTGGTTGTGGTTAAGATTCGTTTTCTTATTTCTTCAGCTGGGTACTCAACTCAATTTTTAGTCTTTCTCTTCTCTGACAATGAGTATATAAGGTTATAAATTTCCAAGTGTGACTTTAGTTATGTCCAGTAAGTCTTGATAAGTAGCATTTTTAATTTCATCTTGTTGATTTTCTAATATCAATTATATTGTTTGCTTTAGGAATTGCTGAAAAATGTGCTTACTTAAATTTTCAAATGTAAACTAGGTTTTCTTTGGAGGGAGGACTAACCCTTAGCTACTGATTTCTTTTTTTATTGTGTTGTGGTCAGAAGGTGATCTGCATAATGCAGATGTATATATATATATCTCCATTATATCAAGCTTGTTAATTGTATTATTCAAATATCCTATGGCCTTTCTAATGTTCTGTTTGCTTGATTTATAAGTTACTAAAAGAAGTGGGATAAAATCTCACTCTAGCAGTCTCACCATGAAATTTTGCCAATTTGGGATTTATATGTCTTTCCAGACTTTGTTTTTAATGCTAACAGGTTTAGGATTATTATAGCTTCCTGATAAATTATTCCTCTTATTACTATATAGTACCCTTCTTTATCCCTATGCTTTTTGCCTTAATTTTTTTTTTTCAATAATTAGCCTAGGCACGGCACTTTTCTGTGAGTATTGACCTCATATGTCTTTTCCCCTCGTTTTCCTTTTATCCTTTCTACATCTTACATTCCTAGGTGTGCTTGTGGTAAATAGTATGTGTGGCCAGATTTTTATGAAAACCAATCTTACAATTTTCAACTTTTGACGGTGCTTTATTGTGATTATTGATTACTGATATGTTTTCATATTTTTTTACCATCTTATTTTGTGTTGTCGGTTGGTTTTTTGTTTTTGTCTTTCCTCTGTGCTGCTTTTTTCTCCCTTTGGGCCCTCCGTTTGATTGATCACATTATCTTTATTCCTTTTTCCCTCAACTCCCATTGTTTTGGAAGTCCAGCATTCTCCTTCTTTCATTTTCATAAACACACTTAAATTTTCAGCATGTGGGATTAACAAAGCCTGAAGTTAATTACTGTCTCCACCCACCTCGGGAACTAGGGGGAGTTTAAGATGCTTTAGCTGCAGGTATTTGTCCACATCGTCCTCACTCCAGTGAGTCTTAAGGCTGCTTCAGGAGTCACATGCCAACCCGCTCTTTACTCACTTTCCTTCTGGCTTGAATTTTCTTCTTCCTGAAAGTAGTGACAAATTTCAGTCTTTGAATTGTCTTATTTCACCCTCATTTTGAGTGATAATTTAGCCACTGTAGAATTCTAAATTGACAAATTATTTTTTTCTCAATACTTGGAAGATTTTTCTCTCTGTGTGCTGTATTCTGAGTAATTTTCCCAATTCTGACTTCCATCTCACTGATTCTGTTTGATTTTAATCTGCTGTTAATCCCATCCATAGGGTTGTTGTTGGTTTTTTCCCCATAGACTTTTAAATTTCAATGACCGTAGGTTCTATTTCTGGAAGCCCTGTTTCGTACATTATCAAATCTGCTTGCTCTTTCTTTATATTGGCTTTTTCTTTTTTATTTAATGCAATTTTTATTTAATGCAATTTTTAGATTTCTTTTGTCTTTAATTATTTTAAAAACATTTATTTTAAAATTCTAGTCAGTAGTTCCCTTATGTGAAATTTTTGGTGGTCTAATCCTGTTTGCGGTGTCCACCGACTCACTCACTGTAGGGGGACTGTAGGTTCTTTCTGTGACAGTTTTGTGACTTGGGGTTACGAACTCAGCTGGGCCTGTATTTATGTGGAAATCCTGGGCAGCCTAGATGTGTCCCTCAGAGGAGTACGACTAGCCCAGGACTTGTTTTATGTTAATTTCTTGGCTTGGTGGTCCTGGGGACTGCAAAGAGTAATACAGTTCAGACTCCAACGTTGTTGGGGACAGGCAGTGGTTACAACTTCACAGGGAGACTTCTCCACAGCGAGATCACCACAAAGCTTTATGAAAATTGCTTAAATAAAAGAGAAATATATAATAAGAGTTACGAAAATAGATTACTCACCGGGTTTTTGAGCACTGCGTGCCATCCTCAGTGTATGACATGTATTTACTCGTTCAGTCATCACAAAATCACTGAGCAAACCCATTACTGTCCTCACGTAGCAGATGAGGAAACAAAGCAAACCAGAAGTAACTTAACTTGTCCAGAATCACATGTGGCGCATCAGTGGAGAAACCAGGATTTGAAACACATCAGTGGGAATGTGACCCAAGCAGGACCAGTGAGAATCCTGCCCTGGGGTCTTACGCTTGCAACTAAGGGAAGAAACCCTTTTTCTACTCTTGGAATTCACAGGAGAGATGTAGCTCGGCAACTGCTAGTGACCGAGATTCCAGCCTTGGGAAGAAAGCAACGCTGCATGGAATATAGATACAGGAGACGAGGACGGTCCTGAAGGAGCTTGAGCCCCCAGACTCAGTCCCTGAAATCTGCTTTTCTTGCCTTTGCTTTCAAGAGCCAAGGGTCCCTAGAAGGGGCTTTCCCTTCTAGGCTGAAAATCCATGGAAAAGAGAGGCTGAAGGGCTGGCCCTAGGGCAAGGGCCTCGACTGGGATCCCAGCTCAGCCACGAGATACCCCAGTGGCCTGAGAAAGCCTCCTTGCTTCCCTATGTCTCCCTGTGAGCTCTGGTACATTGGGTACAATGGTAAGAATTACTTCATTCCCTCCCTCATTCAGGCCACATACCAAAAACCTGCCTTTGGGCTGACAAGGTGGCTCCTTTCCCCCTGGGCTGTTGTGCAGGTTAGATGAGGTCCATGGATGTGACATGCTCACCATGTGCCTGGTACACAGTGAACACATTTTTGGTATAATCATAAAGCTAGTTCAGATTTGGTTTCTGTCATCTCAACCAAAGGAGTGCATTCTAATGCACATTCTTCATGTATGGTGGCAAAACTTAGAGGCGTGAGAAGGGACGGCTGATCTTTGTTGTAAGTTCTTAGAAAGAGCATTAGACTTAAAATATTATTTTAACAGTGAAATAAAGAGTGAGAAATATATGCCTAGTTAATTTTACACTTAGGATTCTACTTACCCTTTGGTTCAAGACTGTGAGGTTTTTGGGGTTTTTTTTTGCAATATGTAGCCCTCTCACTGTCGTGGCCTCTCCCGTTGCGGAGCGCAGGCTCCGGACGCGCAGGCTCCGCGGCCATGGCTCCCGGGCCCAGCTGCTCCGCGGCATGTGGGATCCTCCCGGACCAGGGCATGAACCCGTGTCCCCTGCAGGGGGGACAGCGCAGTCAACCACTACGCCACCAGGGAAGCCCCAAGACTGTGAGTTTTGCCTACATGTTTACCTCTTCTTCCCAAAGGTCACTGACAATTTAAGAACTATGTGAGGTTTTTTTTTTTAATTATTATGGTAAATAATACATAACAAAATTTACCATCTTAACCACTTTTAAGTGTATAATACAGTAGCGTTAAAAGGAACGATATATTTTTTAAAATAATAAGTCCATCCTAGTGTTAAAAGACAGGCACATGGATTGTGAATAAAATCTGTGAAGATATGATACGGACAGATCAGAAGATGGAAAAGCCAACAAAAGCTGAAGAGTCGGCTGCACAGCCCTAATGTCACAGCAACTTCTGGGGATGGGGCCAGCTGGGCACAGTGGGACCATGCTGGAGTGGGGTGGGGTCAGCTGACTCCAGCTGCAGGGCACAGAACTGCTCCCTGAGTATAGTCGGCGGGGGACTGGAGAGACCCCTGGGCCAGAAGAGAAGTGGGGCTGTTATTGCAGGGAGGGAGGGGCTTACCTTTTTATGAAAGGTAATTCCTAGCCCCTCCTTCTCAACTTTCTGAATGACAGGGGATCCCCAGCCTACTTTCTGCCAGGGTCCCCTTGCACTCACACGTCCCCACCCACCATCTTGAAGGGAAGCCCTCCTAGGGATAAATCCCACTCAGTTCATTCTTTTTGTTCTGAGCAGCATTCCATTTTATGAAAATACCACGTTGATATGCATATTTGGGTTGATTCTAGTTTGGGACAGTTATGAATAAAACTGCTGTGAATATTTTTGCTAACTTTTAAAGAAACTGGCAAGCAGTTTTCCAGAATGATAGTATCATTTTACATTCCAGCTCTTCCCATCTCCTCCACATCCTTGCTAACACTTGGTATTTCCTGTCTTTTTAATTTTTAGCCATTCTAATGGATGTATAGTGGTATCTCCTTGTGTGATTAAATTTGCATTTCTCTGATGGCCAATGATATTGAGCCTCTTTTCATATGCTTATTAGCCATTCACATGTCTTTTGTGAAGTGTCCATTCAAGTCCACTGACCATTTTTTTTTAAATGTGTAGTTTACCTAATTGAAATTTTGAAGCTCTTTATATATTGTGGGAACAAATTTTTTTGTAAGATACGTGTATTGCAAAAGTTCTCTAATTTTGTAGCTTCCTTTCACTTTCATAGTAGTTTCCTTCAAAGAACAGAAGTTTTTTATTATTATAGAGTGAGCTTATCTTTTTTCTTCTATCATTTATATTCTGTATCCTATCCAAGAAATTTTTGCCTCCTGCAAGATCATAAAATTTTCTCCTGTGTTTTCAATGAGAAGTTGTAGTTTTAACTTTTCATTTAGTTCTATGATTAATTTCAAGTTAATTTTTATTTGTGGTGTCAAGAAAAGGTTGATGTTTGTATTTTCCCTTTTGGGGTGTCCAGTTGTTTCATTCCATTTTTTAATTACTTTAAAATATTTTTATTTACATTGTTTTGCAACCATCACCACTATGTCCAGAACTTTTTCATCATGCCATATGGAAACTCTGTGCCCGTTAAGTAGTAACACTCCATTCCCCTCCCCCGGCCCCTGTAACCACTTTTCTACTTTCTGTCTCCACCACTATCTTAGGGACCTCTCAACACCATTTTTGAAGACTTTCCTTTCCCACTGAATTGCCTTTGCACTTTCTTTACTTTTCCTTTAATCTATATTTATAATTTTATTTATTTATTTATTTATTTTTTGGCTGCGTTGTGTCTTCATTGCTACACGCAGGCTTTCTCTAGTTGTGGTGAGCGGGGGCTACTGTTGGTAGTGGTGCGTGGGCTTCTCACTGTGGTGGCTTCCCATGTTGCGGAGCACGGGCTCTAGGAGTGCGGGCTTCAGTAGTTGTGGCATGCGGGCTCAGTATTTGTGGCTCACAGGCTCTAGAGGGCAGGCTCAGTAGTTGTGGTGCACGGACTTAGTTGCTCTGCAGCATATGGGATCTTCCTGGACCGGGGCTCGAACCTGTATCCCCTGCATTGGCAGGCGGATTCTTAACCACTGTGCCACCAGGGAAGCCCTAATCTATATTTATACACTTTCTCCAATACCACACTTATCTTAATTTCTATAACTCTATACTAAGTCTTGAAATCAGATAGTGTAAGTCCTACAACTTCATTCTTTTTTAATTTTGTTGGCTATTCTAGGTCATTTCCATTTCTATGTTTTAGAAGTTTTAGAATCAGCTTGTCAATTTCTACAAAAATTAAAACCCACCTGGGAATTTAATTGGGTATTGCGTTGAGTCTATAAATATATTTAGAGAAAATGAACATCTTAACAATATTGAATCTTCTAATGTTTGAACATGGTATGTCCCCCATTTATTTTGTTTTCCTCAGGTATCTCAGCAAGGCTTAGTAGTTTTCAGGGTTGCATTCTTAAACATTTTGTTAAATTTGCTCCTAAGAATTTCGTTATTTCACGTTATTACAAATGAAATTTTAAAATTTCATGCTATAATTGTTTGTTGCTAGTATATAAAAATACAACTGATTTTTGTAGGTAAATTTTGTAGCTTATAACCTTGTTAAATTCACTTCATTTTATAGTATTTTTGTAGATTCCTTAGGATTTTCTACATAAATCGTCAGCAAATAGCAAAATACTTCCTTATTTTGAATGTTTATGCCTTTCATTTATTTTTCTTGCCTTGTTGCAATGACCACCAGTACAGTGTCATACAGAAGTGATAAGAGCAAGCATTCTTGCTTTTCTCTCAATCATCAGTAGAAAATGTTTGCTCTTTCACCATGAAGTATGTTATCTGAAGGTTTTTTTATAGATACCCTTTATCAGATTTAGAAAATTACCTTGTATTCCTTGTCTGTAGAGAGTTTTTCATTATGAACAGATAGCTGACCCACTTAAGGAACATTTTGATACCTTACCCAATAACTGCGTACATCCTATTGGCCAGAACTGGGTCTGGCTGCAAGTGAGGCTAGAAAATGTTCTTTCTTAAGTGAGCACATTACTGCCTCCTAGAAAACCAGGGCTCTGTTAATAAGGAAGAAGTCATGATGGATATCAGAATAGGCAACTAGCAAGATGCCACTGTGGGTATACAATTCTAGATTAACAGTTATTGACATGCCACATTTTAAACTTACTATTCTATTGTCATCTTGTTGCCATTAAAATAAATACTGTTTTGAATTGTTATTCTTTCCGTAGGTAATTTGTTCTCTCTGGCTACTTTTCAGACCCTGTTGTCTTTAATATTATTCAATTTCAATATGATGTGCCTAGGTGTTCTTTTAGTTTTATTTATCCAGTTTGCGATTTGTTGTGATTCCTGAATCTGAGGAGTTATGTCTTTCATCAAATCTGAAAATTCTCTGCTATTATCTTTTTTAATATTGTACCTCCTCAGTATCTTCTTTTAAAAATATGTTAGACCTCATGTATGAACGTTGAAAACATTATGTGAAGGGAAATAAGCCATTCACAAAGGGCAAACATTATATGACTCTACTGATCTGAGGTTCCTAGAATAGGCAAATTCATAGAGACAGAAAGCAGAATAGAGGTTACCAGGGGCTGGGGAAAGGAGAGAATAGATAGTATTGTTAATGGGGACAGAGTTTCTCTTTGAGATAATGAACAAGTTCTGGAAATGAATAGTGGTGATGGTTCTACAACATTGTGAATATATTTTGTTAAATTATAAATTGTGAAAATTTTTAAAAGATTGAAATTTTTAATATATATTAGACCTTCTCACTGTAACTTCTATAAAATGGTCTCATCTCCCAGTCTAACTATTTTGCATTCAGTCTACCATCTTCTAGTTCAATAATTCTCAGCTGTGTCTAGGCTGCTATTAACCTGCCCATTGAAATTTCAATTATTATATTTTTCATTTCTAAAGTTATATTTCGTTTGTTTTAAAATCTATCAGATTCTTTCTTTTCCTTTATCCTTTTTTTCTGATGCTTTCTAACAGTTTCTCATTCCTTGTTCAGGTTTTCAACTGCATCTTTTATCTCTGAGGCCATTTTTAGCATCCTTACATGTTTTGTGATTTTTAGATTGTGACCTCATGTTTGGTCAATCCAAACTGTGGTAAGCTGGAGGGATTGAACTCCTCCAGAGGTGATTTGCATTTGCTCCTGCTAGGTGCCTCAATGCTGCCAACATATAACCACTTCAACTCAATTCTAAACCACCCAGGTAGGGAATTCCCTTATGGTCCAGTGGTTAGGACTCCACACTTCCGCTGCTGGGGGCGCAAGTTCGATTCCTGGTCGGGGAACTAAGATCCTGCAAGCTGTGCAGTGTGACCAAAAAAAACCCATCCAGTATATATTTAAAACCCACACCCATTTGAAGGTAAAAGTCTGTACTTATGAATTCTGAAGGGAGATTTGATTTCTGTCTTGTGGTGAGTTTGTCATAAATTTTCTCATTTCTCTTTCCTGGAAAGGAGATTTTTTTCCTAGCCTTTGTAACCTTTTACTGAAATTACGAGTCTTTAATAATCCTGACTTTATGTGAGTATCAAAATACCAACTTCTTATATTGCATGGGCCCACATCCCTTTCTCTTGCCTTCTATGCAGCCATTAAAACCCAGAGCTTTAAGTTCCTGGTATTGAGAATGTCCCTGATATCACACTTGCTTACCCTGTTGCTTTTAGTTTCTACTTACTATATTTTACTCAGCATTTTCAAGTGTTTTACAATAGAGGGGTTTTAGGTTATATTGTTGGAAATCTGTTTTTCTTATTCAGCCACAGCAGTCAGCACATAGAAGTGTTTAATGATTGTTTGCTGGTCAGATATTAAATGAATCAATAAATGAACAGAAAGACATCCTGCATTTTATTTTACTTTTTAAAATAAATTTACTTATTTTTGGCTGCATTGGGTCTTCGTTGCTGCACGCAGGCCTTCTCTAGTTGTGGCGAGAGGGGGCTACTCTTTGTTGCAGTGTGCGGGCTTCTCATTGCGGTGGCTTCTCTTGTTGTGGAGCACAGGCTCTAGGCGCACAGGCTTCAGTAGTTGCAGCACGCGGGCTCAGTAGTTGTGGCTTGCAGGCTCTAGAGCGCAGGCTCAGTAGTTGTGGCGCACGGGCTTAGTTGCTCTGCGGCATGTGGGATCTTCCTGGACCAGGGCTCGAACCCATGTCCCCTGCACTGGCAGGCAGATTCTTAACCACTCCGCCACCAGGGAAGTCCAACATCCTGCATTTTAAAATGTTTATTACCCACACACAACAAAGTATGAGGGTAAAGCACTAGGAATACAGCAGTGATCAAATGGGTCCCTCCTGGTCAACCACATCCTCTCATTCACTGAGAACTTCAGCACCCTGATGACAGGTTGTCTGCTCACTCCAAGTTCTGACATCCTCCATGTCTCTCCAAGTGATCCCTCACACCATGGCCTCCCAGTTCCTCCACCTCTCATCTCACTGACTGTAAAAGCTAGGGTTTAGGTGTAGATTATAGACCCACGTACGGCTAGTTTGAGCAGAAAGGTATTTAATACATGGAATTAGTGTCTACAAAGTCATTGGAAGTACTGAAAGTAGCACTTACCCTGAGCTGCTAGAAATATACTCTCCCCCAACAATACCACAGAACTAGTCCCCTGGGGATTTGTTCTTTTTTGCCACAGTCAGCAAACTGAGGTGTCAGAAAACTGATATTCCAACTGCTGGCTCCAACAGACCACACCTCGGAGTCTGTATTTCCCAGCCCCTCTCGCATCTAGGTAAGGCCATGTCACAGAGTTCTGGAATTGGTTTGGGTAGAAATGATGTGTGCCACTCCTAGGCCTAACCCATAAATACCTCCTGCTTACCCTGCATGCTTTCTGTTCGCTCTTCTGCTGGCTGAATGTAGGCGTCTAGGATGACCTTAAATCCACATGTCACAAATGGCAGCACTTCCTTCAGCACGGGTCCCTAAATGCCTATATGGAGCAGAGACTCACCCACCCCCATTCCTGCCTATGTCGCAAACTGGACTTCCTGTGAGCAAGAAATAAATGTCTATTGTATTGAGTCACTGAGACTTGGGGGTTTACCTGTTAAAGTAGCTGGTGTTTCCTCAACTGCTATAGGAGACTCCATTGAGCTTTCCACCTTCAGAGTCCTTGTCTAGATCAGCAGGTAGTGTTGCGCTGGCCAGCTGCTCAACATATCTGTTTGAATAATATGCTTGAGAACCAGGGAGATTAATACAAAATAAATTCATGTAACCACTGTATCCATTGTGGGATAGACAGTGGCCTCAAATGCATGACTTGTCTGACTTCCAAAGCCCAGCTCTCATCAGTGGACTGTGGGGGCATCAGAATGTCCAAGAAGTGGGGCTTCCCTGGTGGCACAGTGGTTGAGAGTCCGCCTGCCGATGCAGGGGACACGGGTTCGTGCCCCGGTCCGGGAAGATCCCACATGCCGCGGAGCAGCTGGGCCCGTGAGCCATGGCCGCTGAGCCTGCGCGTCCGGAGCCTGTGCTCCGCAGCGGGAGAGGCCACGACAGTGAGAGGCCCGCGTACCGCAAAAAAAGAATGTCCAAGAAGTGGCATTCGCTCAGAGCCAGTGCCCAACAACCCCTCCGAGCCTGAGGTGTCCCTTCGCCTAGTGCATGGCCATCCTGGCCAAAGGCCATACCTCCCTGCAGCGGAGGCCAGGAAAAAGAGTTAGTACAGCCTTGGGTGTTTCTGCCAGGTCTTTCCCTCTGGCAGAGGGCTCCAGGTCTGTGAGTGACTCATGTCCAGGAACTGGAAGAGGAGCTGCGCTGTGAGTCACGTCTGGGCCGTGTTCCCGAGACCCAGGGTCTTTCCACCGCCAGCCCCGCCTCCACTAGTGCTGACCCCTGCTTTTGTCCTGGAGGGTAACTCCACTGGCCAGGGAGCCAAAAATCTGAGGCCACGCCATTCTGCCTGACCATGATGGTGACAATACCTGCCTGGCTATGTGGCCTCTGCCACCCTAGCATCTTTTCATCCATTTCATTTGTGTCCCACCGTGGCCAGCTCCCCAGAGCCTTGCAAGGGTGTGGCTGCTTCCCTTCCTTACTCCAAGGTCCACCTCAATGTCTCAGTGAGAGCATCTTCCAGGCCCTCACAGAGGACAGTTAGAGGACAACGGAGCAGGTCAAGCACAATACACTCCTGTCCCTCTCTGTCTTTGGATGCCTTTTTCTGTATTAAACCAAAGAGTTTCCAGCATCTTGGCTTCATTCACATGGGCTGTCATGAGCCCTGGTTTTAACCACAGCACAAACAGTCAACACCATCCGAGCCCCTCAGATCCAGAACCTGTGCTCAGTCAGTCCCGCCTGACTTAGGATCATTTTCCTCCAATATCCAGGGGACAGGAATGATGGTTGCTGAGGGCAAAGTGGACGGAGCAGACCCAAAGGAGGAGGTGGAGGCCTGCACAGATGGTCTTCGGTGTCCTGGGTCCCCCCACATCCGCCAGTCCCAAGAACCACTGCAGAAGCCCTTCAGGTGGGCCAAGTGTTCTCCGTGAAGCGGCTGGCCCACCCCACTCACCCCAGGCAGGCCCAGGAAATGGGAGGCCCTCCCTTGCCCTAGGTGCCAAAGGAGCAGGCACGCACCACTCACAGGGCCCCTCTCCTAACTGTGGGTGTTAGTTCCAAATTAGCAATGCCCAAAGCCACTTCCGCAGCCTGGCAGGATGCCTCGCACCGGGCCTCTGTCCCAAGCTGACCCTCTTGCCGGCTCCCGCAGCAAAGCCAAGAAAGGCTCACATCTCCAAAAGACTCTGGCGCCCGCAGAGCGCGGCTTTGAACAAACACAGCTGGCAGCACATGCGCCCTCCCCCCACCCAGAGGTCAGGGCTGGGCTGGCTCTGCTGTCCCGTGTGCACACACCAGAACAGCCTTCAGAGACTGCAGGGGAAAGTGCCAGTCATTTGCATAACATCACAACCACAGGCCGGCTCTTCCAGAGAATCAGGGCAGGCCCTCCGCTGCCTGGGGTGGTTCCCAGCTTGCAGCGGAGAGGGAAGAAAGTGCTTTTGGTTGATTCCTTTTAAACTCCGATTCACAGCACCAACCAGCTGTGATAGTTCCAATTACAAGTTCAAAGATTTCTGGGCCACGGAAAAACTTTCTGTCCTGGCCACCCACCCCATACTGCTCCCACGCACCGGCCCAGAAGCCACACTGGAATGTGACACCAAGGGGGTGGCTCACCGGAGCCCCTTCCGTTCCCCACGAGGCCAGCAGCAGCCGCAAGCCCAGCCGTGTCTCTGGGAGTCGCTACCCTTCCAATTTTCTCCCCCACGCTGCCTCTCATCTTGAGCTTTCATCTTTCACCAGCAAAATACCAGCTCCCCAGCCAGGGCTGCAGTGGAAACTGTGTCTTGGCCCCCACACCAGTGACCAGAGGCCTTTCAGGGGCCCTGTCCACTCTCCCACTGGCTCCAGGGTCAGTAACCACGGGAAGCCCTCCCCAACCAGCAGCCCGCATCCTGCTCTTCCTGAGGTCCGACCTTGTGGGGGACCCTGAAGCCTGAGAGCTGCCCTGGGGAGGGCTGGGGGTGGGCGACGAATGTCCCAGGGGAGCTGCTGTGGGGAGGCGCTCTGGGGGAGTTACGTGGGGTCTTCAGCTGCACTAAGATACCCACCTAACCACCCCCTGGGGCGTTCTCTTACTTTGAAACAGCTAAACAAACTGCGGACCAAAAAGGTGAAGCCATTCGTCCGAAGCTGTGCAGTGATGGAGCCAGGACCGTCATCTCCGCTTTCGATGGGCCCTTCCCACTGGTGTAACCCGGACGCAGAGCAAACCCCATATGCCCCTCTACACAGCACACACACGCCCCACCACGCACACCGCACATCACACACACACACACCCTGACGCACAACAGACACACACATGAACGGAGGGGAAAGGCTTGGGAAGAAATTTTTATCTCCTGTTTCAAGAAAAACACCAAAAGTAGTGTTGAAGGAAAAGCCAGCAGCCCGCGGGCTCCACGGTTTTTGTTTCGATTCGCTCGTTCCACACTCTCCGGGTTCAGGCCCCTTAAGGAACACACCGCGCGCCGAGCGCGAACGCCGGCAACCCGCTTGCGAGCACCTCCCCCGCCGCCCCGCACCTGGCGCCAACTGCCTCGGGGCGCAAACCGGGTCGGAGCGCGCGCGCACGACCGCGCCGCCCCCCGCCCAGGCCGCCCCACGCCGCAGGATCGCGACCCCGCCCCAACCCCGGTCAGAGAAGGCCTCGCCGCACCCCCGGGCCGGGTGCCCCTGCCTGGCCCTGCGCCCCGCCCCTGCGGGGGTGGGGTGGGGTGGCCGCGCGGAAGTCACGGGGTCAGGGGGCGGGTCGCAGGGCGGGCCGGGGGCGGGACCGGGCCAGGCGGAAGCGCCAGCAGAGGGCACTGCTGCCCGCTGTTCCGCGTTCGCCCCTCCTCGGCCGTGAACTGCCTTCGTCCCGCTTCGCGCGGGTCAGCGTCCTGGGACTTCTGCCCCTGATCACGAGCCTGGGCCGGGACCTTTACGTGAAGAGGGTCAGATCTCCGCCTAAGAATCTAAAGGTGTCCTGGCCCTTGAGGGTCCCCAGGGAGTTAGATCCCACGCTACGGGCTCCTGTGTTCTGTTGAGGTCAAGGGTCTCAGGTGCCGAGTTCGCTGGGACTTAAGGAAAGGAGTTGTCTCAGGCGGGGTTAGGGGAGTATTTGGGTCTGAGGTCTCAGGGGAGGGTAGTGCCTGGGTCTGGGGTATCAGA
>NW_021703783.1:100583563-100669508 GCF_005190385.1 Monodon monoceros | reverse complement strand
GTCTCAGGGGAGGGTAGTGCCTGGGTCTGGGGTATCAGGGGAGGGTATTGCCTGGGTCTGAGGTCTCAGGAGAGGTTAGTGCCTGGGTCTGGGGTATCAGAAATTAGTGCCTGGGTCTGGGGTATCAGGGGAGGGTAGTGCCTTGGGTCTGGGGTTCTGGGATAGAGCTTTCTGGAACCACTCTGCCTTCCCTCCCAAGGGTCTCTTGTTACAGGCCTGTCTGTGCCGGGTGCCATGGTGGCTCTGTGGACCCTCACTCTGGCCTTGGCTGCTGGCCTGGCTGCTACCAGCCCACCCAACATTGTGCTGATCTTTGCTGATGACCTGGGCTATGGGGACCTGGGCTCCTATGGACACCCCAGTTCCACCACCCCCAATCTGGACCAACTGGCCGCAGGGGGTCTGCGGTTCACGGACTTCTACGTGCCTGTGTCTCTGTGCACACCCTCCCGGTGAGCAAGGAGACCGGGAGCCCTCACCCCAAATGCCCACCCCTGCCCATCCAGTTCCTCCCAGATGCACTCTGGGTTGCAGAGGGAGGAAGAGGGTCTCCATCCCTCTGTGGAGAAGTTCGCGTCTCTTTGTTTTTGTCCTCTCCCTCCCCTTCTCCTTGTGTCCATCTCAATCACTTTTGCTCCCTCTCATGGACTCTGTGACTTGTCCTATAGGGCTGCTCTCCTGACCGGCCGACTCCCAGTTCGGATGGGCCTGTACCCTGGCGTTCTGGAGCCCAGCTCCCGAGGGGGCCTGCCCCTGGAGGAGGTGACCCTGGCTGAGGTCCTGACTGCCCGAGGCTACCTCACAGGGATAGCTGGCAAATGGCACCTTGGGGTGGGGCCTGAGGGGGCCTTTCTGCCCCCCCACCATGGCTTCCATCGATTCCTGGGCATCCCATACTCCCATGACCAGGTAGGAGCCACAGGGGTCCTTCCCCTTGACCCTACAGCCCCAGCCCACAGCCCAGACCTCTGAAGGAGCTGCTCCCCCAGGGCCCTTGCCAGAACCTGACCTGCTTCCCGCCGGCCACCCCCTGCGATGGCGGCTGCGACCAGGGCCTGGTCCCTGTCCCTCTGTTGGCCAACCTGTCGGTGGAGGCACAGCCCCCTTGGCTTCCTGGACTTGAGGCCCGCTACGTGGCCTTCGCCCGTGACCTCATGGCAGATGCCCAGCGCCAGGGCCGCCCGTTCTTCCTGTACTACGCCTCCCATGTGAGTGATCGTGCCCCCCCCCCAGCCCAGGGCTGCCCGTGACCTCTACCTGCTGTTAACTCCAGTCTCCATCCCCAGCACACCCACTACCCCCAGTTCAGTGGGCAGAGCTTTTCGGGGCGCTCAGGCCGAGGGCCGTTTGGGGACTCCCTGATGGAGCTGGATGCGGCCGTGGGGGCCCTGATGACGGCTGTGAGGGACCTGGGGCTGCTCGGAGAGACACTGGTCTTCTTCACTGCAGACAACGGGTACTCTGGCAGGGGGCAGAGGATGCTGGTCGATCCCTCACAGGGCCCTGGGGTCTTCCCATCTTGACTGCTGGCCGAGGACGTAGTGGGATAAGGGGGTCTCGGGAGATGCTGGCCATATGTGGTGACACCAGGTGCATGTGTGTGGGAGGCTGGGGGCCACGAGTACATGGAGGTGCTTGTCTTGGTAGGACAGGGAGCGGACAGGCACATGCTGGCCGTTTCTGGGCAAAGTGTGTAACTTAGAAGTCTGGGGCCGGGGTCACTGGGGCAGGCCAGAGACCCTGGGCCCCTCATCGCAGATAACCTCTCGGGTGTTGCAGACCTGAGACGATGCGGATGTCCCACGGCGGCTGCTCTGGCCTCCTGCGATGCGGAAAGGGAACCACTTTTGAGGGGGGCGTCCGAGAGCCTGCCTTGGCCTTCTGGCCAGGCCACATCGCTCCCGGTCAGTCTTCAGGCCTTCTCCTCCTGGACACTTGGCCCCACCTCCCCAACCTTGATCACAGATGGAGTGACTGTACAGCCCTCTACCCGCAGGTGTGACCCATGAGCTAGCCAGCTCCCTGGACCTACTGCCCACCCTGGCAGCCCTGGCAGGGGCCCCGCTGCCCAATGTCACCTTGGATGGCGTTGACCTCAGCCCTCTGCTGCTGGGCACAGGCAAGGTAGGGCCTGTGACCTCATGACCCCTGCTCCCCCCAACCCCTCCCGGGCCCCCCCAACTTGCCCTCCCCGGGAGTGAGTATGGGGAGCACCTGAAGCCCCTGGGGCCAGGCAGACCCTCTGTCGAGCAGTGTCCAAGGGGTGCCGCCCCTGGGGCTCTCGGGTGGGCAGGGAGCCACTGCACAGCCAGGGCCCAATGCAGGGCTGAGGCTCCGGGTATGTGCAGACCCCCGCCTTTGCCCCCAGAGCCCCCGGCAGACCCTCTTCTTCTACCCGGCCTACCCAGACGAGGTCCGAGGGGTCTTTGCTGTGCGAAGCGGCAAGTACAAGGCACACTTCTTCACCCAGGGTAACTGCCTCTCCCCAGCCCCGCCCACCCCTCGTAGCCCCAGAGCCTACCCCCTCCCCGCCCCCGCCCTGTGCACAGATGTGCCCCCCTCCCCAGGCTCTGTCCACAGCGACACCACTGCGGACCCTGCCTGCCATGCCTCTAGTCCTCTGACTGCCCATGAGCCCCCGCTGCTCTTTGACCTGTCTGAGGACCCTGGTGAGAACTACAACCTTCTGGGGGGTGTGGCTGAGGTCACCCCAGAGGCGCTGCAGGCGCTGAAGCAACTTCAGCTGCTCAAGGCCCGGTTTGATGCTGCCGTGACCTTCAGCCCCAGCCAGATAGCCCGGGGCGAGGACCCTGCCCTGCAGGTCTGCTGTCAGCCCAGCTGCACCCCCAGGCCATCCTGCTGCCACTGCCCTGAGCTCCAGCCCTGAGAGCATAGGCGGAGGCCAGCCCCGGGCCCCTCGCCCCACCCAGGCGTGTGATGGTTCATTGCTGTGCTGTGGGTGTGTAGAGGTGGTTTGTACCTGAGCACGCTAATAACACCAGCTGACACTTGTAGGTGTGAGAATTCACATGATCCTTGTGATAGCCCTGAGATAGGTGTTGTTCTGCCCGTTACAAATGAGGAACCTGAGGCGTGGAGAGGTCCAGCAACTTGTCTGAGGTCACCCAGCCAGTGAGAGGTTGGCTCCGGAAGCTGTCCCCCTCCCCCTGGTGATTGCTTGTGTCAGTGCAGACAAGCGTGGTGGTGAGTGTGGGCACACCTGTTCACGGGGGCAAAACTAGGTGCTTTTATGTGCCAGGACGGGGTGAGGAGGGGGCGAGGGCATGGCGGGCAGCAGACCCCGAAGATGCGGAGTGCCCACAAGAGCCAGGTTTTCCCCGGGGGAAGAAGCACAGGAACTGGACCGCCCTGGGTGTTAGAGACCTGTCTGAAGGAGGGGGAGGGGTTACACGGTCTACTGTGGTGAAGTGGGCTGGGGAGCCCTGCCAGCTCTGGGGAAGGCATGTCAGCAGCTCCAGAGGCTTCCCCTCGGCCCCCCAGTGCCCCTTCCAGAACTCTGCATTTCCTACCTGCACACATATTTCCAGTCTCCTGGCTTCGCCTCTGCCCCCATGGGAGCCATTCCCCACCGGCAAAGTGATCTCTTAAAAACAAGCAGGTTGGGCTCCATTTGTGCTCAAAACTGCAGGCTTCCTGTCATGCTCAGAATAGAACCCAGACTCCTTGGAGTGGCCCACCATGCCCCACCCCACAGCCCTCGTCCGTCAGCCCTGGCAGCTGGCCGGGTTGCCCATCATCAGGGGAAGATGCTCATCTTTGACTCTGTCTGGCATCTTCTCTGCAGAGGGGCCCCCTGCCTGCCCACCCACTGGCATCTGCGTGGTGGCATGTAGCCCTCCTGGGGTCCCCTTGTGTGTGTACCGATCCAGGGCCACGTGCTCCTAGAGCGGCTGTCACACCCCACATGCTCCCTCAGCATTGGTTGAGTGAGAAGAGTGCTGTCTGGGGGCTCAGGGCCCCGAGTGGGTGTCCTGTCCTCATGGTAGACCAAACAGCCATCCCCGTCCTCCTAACGGTCCCCTCACTGTTTCATTGGTGGGCAGAGGCCCCGTGACCTCTGAGGTACAGGCTCTCCTAGTCCCAGGAGGCTAGTAGCCAGTCTGAGCCAATCACAATCCAGTGATTGGTCCAAGAGAGGCGTGTGACCAAGGGTCCTGGTCAGTGAAAGGTCAGGGGCAGTCTGCTGGAATCCCGGGGTCTTCTGCAACACTCATCCTCCAGGAGTGGTGAGGACGGTGCTGCAGCATCACGGGCCCTGACCAGACATCATGCATCCGCTAAACAAGTGTCTCCAGCCATGCACCTCCAGAGCTCACAATGTAAGAAAATAAACCAGCCTATTTAAGCCAAGTGCTGCTGGCTTGTCTATTACTTGCAGCTGAAAGCAGTCTTGCTGGAATGATGTGTGAACGGGACGTGTAGAGGGCATGTGTATGTGTGCAGGGGTCCTCCTGAGTGAGCCTGTGGTGTCAGATACCGTGTGCTGAGGCCCCTTCTGTGTTCTCCATGTGACTCTCCCATCACTTTTAGCCTGGTTTGGGGGCTGCACTAGCCATGCCCCAAATCCTGCTGTATCTTGGAGCTGCCCCCATAGGGCAGTGGTTTCCTTGGGGGCCCCTTCAGCCACTGACGCTGACATAAGGAGGGCCCACGTGCACGTGTGGTCTGGGCATGCCCACCCCCTGCAGCCTGCAGTTTCGCTTCTAGGGGGCCTGCAGTCACCTCGAGGTGCCTTGGTTTCAGGATGAGAACAGAGAGGAATGGAAGCAGGTGCATGATCTCTGTATCACATCCAAAGGTCAAACCCTCCAGCAAGAATACATGAATGCCAGCACTCAGGCCTAACCTGCAGGCGCCTTGTCCAGGTCTGTCGCCCAGCTGGGTGGTGAGCATCGCTTTATTAGTTCCACAGACCTTTACTTACCACCCAGAGCTGCGCTTAGGGCTGGGACACAGATCGACAGAGGGGACTCACCCCTGCTCCTTTCGTGCTTAATGTCTAGCAAAGGAGATGACCATCAACCCTGCGCACTCAGACCAAATGGAGTTCAGTGTGGTAGAAACTCAACTTCCCAGGTTTCGGGGTGTGGGTATTGCCTGGGAACAAGGATCGGGAACCGTCAGGTGCTACAGAAGTTCTCTGTCTTGACTGGGGGTGGTGGAAACGTGGTGCACACATATGTATAATGCACTTGAGCTACACACTTGAGTGTGTAGCTTGAGTGCCCTTTATGATGCCATGTATATTTTATACTTCAGTAGAAATAAAATATTAATCGTGATTGTGTCAACTGTATCTCGAGAAAACTGGAAGAAAAAGATTTAACCGTAGTAAATACCACAAAGGAAGAAAGCTTGGTGCTACAAAAGTGCAACTGCGGGGCGGGGCAGGGGTGCGGGAAATGATTGACCCAGTTAGGGCTGCTTCCCCGTCTGCTGAGACCTGACGGGTGTTCACTCCACCCTCTGAACGCAAGGTTCTCCCCCTCCCCCTCCACTTTTGGTCTCGCTGTGAGGCTCTGAGGGCAGAAAAGCTTGTTTCTCATCATTTTAGCTGCTTTAGTGCGATGCACCCTCTTTGTAGAGGCACCAGTATGCGCATGTGCTCTCCCGTGTTCGTGCACACGCGCCCGCAAACGGGCCTGCATACTCGACACAGACATGCACACGCTCACGCATATTCATACACACACTCACAGCCCCAAATGCTGTCTGCGATGTCCCTTCTCTGCTGCTGTTGATTTGAAAAGCAGCCCTTTTCCTGTGAGCCTGAGACCATCCACGCCCACCGAGTGGCTTCCTCAGGGATCCCAGCATCCTCTGGAAGGAGCCACGTGTGTTTGGAAGGAACAGAACGTTGTGCTGTGGGTGCTGTGGTTTCCCTCAGGAGGGAAGAAGAGATACCTGGACACGCCCCTCCTACCCCCCGTGACTGTGACTGTGAACCCCGCATCTTACCTGTGGGTGTTGAACTCGACCCTGACCCTCATCACGGCTGGACACTGCCTGTGGGATGTCTAGAGAGTCCTGCCAGCTCCCTGACCCCAGGCCTGGTGTAGGCAGGGCTTGCTTCTTCTCTCTGCTCTCAGCCCGCAAACGAGCTGCTCTAAAGGGCAAGGGGTGTACACTCCTGGGGTGGTCCTCAACCAGTGGGGGTCAGGAGCCAGCAGGTAAGTGTTCCTGCTTCCCATCCTTCGGGTATATGGTTCAGGGAAGAACTCTTATGCTTCTCAGAAGGGCAGCCAGCCTTAAGGATGGGCCTTACACTGGCTTTTGCTCCCTCCCTACCTCATTCGTGCCCTCTCCTCACTACAGCACACAGTGGGGCTTTTACAAAACCAGCTGCCTGCCCCTCTGCCCTTGTATGTCCTCTTGCATGGAACTGAGCGCAATGCCCAGAGATACAGCAGCCCTCAGGCAGTCATGAGGGCAAAGACCACACACTAAGGACACAGGACCAAGGGAAGGAGCCTGCTGTTTTCGACGTCACCTTCTAGAAGCCACACCAGCGTCCAGGCCTCCTGCGGCACAAGAAACACCCTGATTTATTAGACTGTCTCCCTGGGCAGTTCTCTTAGAGCTGAATGCTCTGCATCCCACCTATCACACGAACCACTGTTGAAACATTCCCAGTGACATCCAAAAAGAAGCGTGCTCTTGACATGCAGAATATAAAATCCAGGGTGTACATGTATTTCTTTTTACCTTATTGATTATATTTTTGAATCTGTGATTATGTTTTTCTCCTTTTCTTGCCACTCAAACATTTTAAATCATGAATTTCTTGGTCAGCAGTTTCATAACTAGAATCTGAGCTGAGACCACTATTCTTTATTTTATAATGATCTTAGCTACTCTGCCTTAATCTTTTTTTTTTTTTTTTTTTTTTTTTTTTTTGCGGTACGCGGACCTCTCACTGCTGTGGACTCTCCCGTTGCGGAGCACAGGCTCCGGACGCGCAGGCTCAGTGGCCATGGCTCACGGGCCCAGCCACTCCGCGGCATGTGGGATCTTCCCGGACCGGGGCACAAACCCGTGTCCCCTGCATTGGCAGGCGGACTCTCAACCACTGCGCCACCAGGGAAGCCTGTTTGGCTTAATCTTTTTGCCCTAAATTATTCCTTGATTCTCCCAATCTCTTTCTGGCCTCAAACAAAACAAAACAAAACTCATAGATAAGAAGGAAACTGGAAAAAAAATACACCAAAACATTAGCAATCGTCTTTAAGTTGAAAAGATACGCTCAGGGGAGTCCTGCTCTTGGCCTGACAGCTGAACTCACCAAATCCTATGAGATTGGTATTTCCATTGTGGCAAAAATAACTTTTTATGTTTGGGGTTTTTTTGTTCTTTTTTTTAGATGTGTTTATTATTTATTTTTATTTTTGGCTGCATCAGGTCTTAGTTTCGGCACACGGGATCTTCGTTGAGGCATGTGGGCTCTTTCATTGTCGTGTGCAGGCTTCTCTCTAGTTGTGGCGTGCGGGTTTTTCTCTCTCTAGTTGTGGCGTGCAGGCTCCAGGGCGTGTGGGTTCTGTGGTTTGCGGCATGCAGGCTCCCTAGTTGAGGAGCACGAGCTCAGTAGTTGTGGCTCCCGGGCTTAGTTGCCCCGCAGCACTTGGGATCTTAGTTCCCTGATCAGGGATCAAACCCTTGTCCCCTGCATTGTAAGGTGGATTCTTTACCACTGGACCACCAGGGAAGTCCCTATGTTTGGATTTAATGAATGTACCTGTAGTTTTTTTAGTTTTCTGTGGGTGTTTCTATTTGCATTCGGGGGTCCCTAATAGCAACATATAATGCTTGAAACAAGACATGTTCATTGCAGAGAAAAAAAGGAAGAGAAACTGTCAGCCCCACCTCCGGCAACAAAGACTGCAGTCTTTGTGTTTTCTTTCAGTCTTTTTCAGTGTAGTTTCTAGTGTAGATTCTGCATATTTATTTTTCCTTAATAGCATAACAAATATTTCTGTATTATTACTAAACGTTTGTAAGCATACTTTTTTTGTACCAGCCACTATTCCAATTAGGTGTATATACCTTAATACAGTTAACCCTACTGGTCAATATTTAGATTGTCTTTTATGTTTTCAACATTTTAAACAAGAACATGTACAATACAAAGCTTTTCTTTTAGGATGCTCTCCTTGGCTGGATTTCCAGATGGCACAGTCCTGGCATTGGAGGCTTACTCACTCACCACTCAGGGCCCTGAGGGCCCCCAGCACGTGTGCCAGGCTCTGGGAGGACGGGGGCACTAGCAGACCCACAGTTGGCAGCCTCTGCCCACGGCCCCCCTGCGTCCGGGAGGATAGGAGGCCACCCAGCCACATGCAGAGAAAGCTCAGTGTCCAGGGTGGAAATAATGGGGTGGAGGGAAGAGGGGCTGGAGAGGGGCAGCGACAGGGCAGGCTGAGGTCGCACAGGGAGCCACAGCAGAGTTAAGAGGGTGAGCGGCCTGCTCAGGTTTCTGTTTAAACAACCGGGTCTGGTTGCAGGAGCTGGTGGATTGCAGACACAGGTGGAGGTGGGAGCCTAGAGGAGGCTGCTTGACGCACAAAGATCCAGGCGGAGGCGGGGAGGTGGGGGGGTGGGGGGTGGCGCTGACAGCAGGGGCAGTCTAGGGTGCCTCCACGCTTCCTGCTCAGGCAACTGGAAGAGACACAAAGCACAGAATATAGAATGGGGCACATGGGGAAGAGGCTCACGTCAGTTCGAAGTGTCCGTGGCTCCCACCAGGAGCTCTGTGTCTCTGCACCTCAGGGCCCTGGTTAGGGTCCCGCGTTTACCGAACTCCACCAGACGCCTGGCCAGTGACTGGCAGAAGCAGCGCTCCTGGAGGGCGCTGGGGTTGGTGAGGTAAGGCACAGCATAGAGCTGAACCACGCGGTCTGCCGGGGGCAGGACTCTGGGGCCCTCAGCACAGGGAAGGCACCGAGGCCGCCGCGGGAGAGAGGAGGCCAGTGAGGGGACCCAGGACAGAGCCAGGGCGGGGTCTGGAGCGCAGCTGAGCCAGAGCAGACCATGAGCCAGCCCCGAGAAGGAACAGCTGGGGAGGTGAAGGAAGGTGCCCGAGCCGGTGCAGGAAAGACCAGAGGCGGAAAGAAGGTGGACAGGTGTGGGAAGGACCCTACTGACAGGAAGCTGTTCCAGGTGAAGGATGCCCAAGCGTGTCCGGCTGCTGTCCCAAAGGGCCACCGCAGGAAGGGAAAGGTATGGATGCAGAGACGTGAGGAGATGAGTTGGAGGGAGGGACTGAGCCCAACAGGGGCGGAGTGGGGGCCGGGCAAATGGAGCCTCCCCCCGAGATGGGGGGTCGAATTTCCACCTGACAGAGAGGGAAGGGAACAGCGGGCGGGGTGCAGCCACAGGGACCTGAGAGTCACGCCCCCCAGGCTGCGGGGCAGAGGTGCGCGTCCAGGGGTTCTCTGCCTGCCTCGTTCTACCGTAATCAGGAAAGTTTTCTCGTAGATGTTCTGCTGCGTCGGTCTTCTTGCAGGGTCGGGGACCCGGCCTGCGCCGGGGCTACCCAAATGCCGAAGGGCGGCCATTTACCGATTCCTAACCCGTGACTGTGTTCTGTTTGCCGGTTGCCCTTAAATTAATTTGAGTAGAGGTGTGTGATTTCTATAGACAGTGGTTTTCAACCTTCACGTAGTGAATTTGTCTACACTGGCCTTTCTCACTCTCATTTCTTAACCTTCACCTGTTGTCTTCCTGGAGCTGCTGGCATCCTGGGCTCGGGGGGTTAGGGCGGGGGGCAGGCCCACCCTCAGAAAGGCACTGACCACCATGCTGACCTCAGCACTTGAGAGCTGGGGCTCACTGGGGCCAGGGGTCCGGGGAAGCCCTTTCTCCAGGAGGTACCATCTGTAATCACCTAGGGCATGTGACAGTCACCTCTTTTCTTCTGGCTTTCTGTGGAGAATTTTTAAAACACTAATCTTAAGATCTAAGCAGACTGGCGCCTGCTCTCTGTCTCACACACACACTCACAAGCGTGCAGGCCCACTCATAAGCACGCACACACCTCCCGGCCTGGCGCTCCAGTGCAGTGGAAAGGACACACGCTGCGTGACCTTTCTCTCTGGCCTCAGCTTCCTCGCTGGCCAAGCAAGTGTATTTGGAGAGCACCCGCTGCGCGCCGCACAGGGACACCAGCGTGATTTCAGAGAGCAGTGAAGGGGTCTCCTGATTCCATCACCCTGGGGTCTTGGTCCCCACTGCCATGGACAGTGCCTGGGCCCCTGGCCCCTTATCTGCTCCCCCCCACCCCAGAAATAGCCAAGGTCACACGAAGCAGAGAGTTTATTGAGGTGCTGGACTGCGGGGAGTGCTTGCAGCGGCATAGCAGATGCTGGTGTGGCCGGGGCCTGGGCCGGGGCACCCTCCTCCTAGCAGCGTCTGGGGCTTGGGGTGACCACGACTCCTAGTCTCCCGCAGGGCCCTACTGGGGAACCCCTCCCTGCTTACCCCTGAGCTCCTCGTGGGGCACTATGTGGGGGGGGTCCCTCTCTTTGTCCCTATGGTGAGGATGGGATATGACCCCTTGATATTCACTATAAAAATTAAAATTCCTTTATAAATCACACGGGAAAAGCAAGAGGGGATCACCTGGGAGCTCCCTCCACACGCCCCTCCCAATTCTGACCCCAAAGTAAAGAGCAGAGGGCAAGAGTTTGCAGGCACAGAGGAGCAGAGACAGACAGGAGGAGAGAAGAGGGAGGCCAAGGGCAGACCAGGGCGACACAGAGAGAACAGATCAGGGGTAGCGAAGGTGCAGGCTCCACGCTTCAGCAGCCCCTGGGGAGCAAGGAGGAGAGTTCCCAGCACAGCCCGGAGACTCGCCAGATGCTAGGTCCCATGTGCCCCCAGTCCAGTCCTTGCCAAAGCCGAGGTGGCCGCATGAGATGCCCCCAGCCCCAGCCGCTCCCGGAGCGGGAGAGCGGCGGGTGGCTACTCCAGGTAGATGTCCTCTGTGGGGCAGGCGTACTCCAGGTGCCGCTGGTAGTACTCCAGGAAGGCGCGGCTGGGGGAGAGAGCGGCCTCAGCCCCAGGCTCCCCAGGCCCGCCCCCCTGGGCCTGCCCATGCCCCCCCCCCCCCCGCAGCTTCGTCCCTCAGCCCTCCTGGCCCGGCCCCATTTCCTTACGGTCTAACCTCAATGCTGCCTTCCCACCCCCAGCCCCGTGGTCAGTGTGCCCGTGCCGTTCCCACGCCCAGGACTCCCCTCCACGCTCCTGCCCCAAGCGTTCTGCCCACCACCTTCCCAACCCTCCACCACCACCACTGTCATCTGTCCTTCCCTCCCTTCCCCTCCCCTGTCTCCGCAAACTTCATCTCCATCCCTCCTCCCAGTCTGCTCACCCCCCCCCCCACCCGGGGAACCGCTGCACCGGTTCTGCATCCCCACTCCAGTCCCAGCCATCACTCCACGCTGGCCCAGCCCTAATCCTGCAACCCACCCTCCGGACCCACTCACCCCACACTCTGGGCCACGGGCCTCATCGACTCCTGGGAGACGAAAACGTGGCAGGCAAAACGGCTCAGCAGCGGGTGTTTGGTGATGAAGCCAAAATAGCTGCGGGGAGAGCGGCGGTGAGCACACGGGACGCCCCCGGGTCCACCCCTCAGCCCCCAGGTATCGGGGAGAAGAGCCAGGGACAAAGGGCTCAGGGAGGGCGTGTGGGGCTGGGGAACGTGCGGGTCACACGATTTCAAGATTCGAGGCCCCTTTCTGGGTCCTCGTCAAAGCACAGCGCTGGGCATCTGTGAGGAGTTAGCGATCTATGCTCATCTGTCCACAACAAGGGTGTCCTACTGGATCTTCCTTCTCCCGAGACAGTGCCAGCTGCCTCTGTGCCCCCCCACCCCCACCCAAAGCCTGCCCCTGGACCACAGAGCAAGGCCTCCCCGTCTTCTGGGCACCACATCTCAGCTGACTCTTCCTTGTCATGTCACCTGACACCCTGAGCCTGCCCAGTCCCACCTCTGGCCCTGCAAACCCACAGCTGTTTTCCGGGCTCTGATGTGGGGCTTGGCATGGGCCCTGACGTGTAAAACAGTCTTTCTGAAGAAGCTTGTACCCTGGCTCTGTCGCCCCAGCTCTGTTCCACGCATGCCTTTCCTGAATCTGCCCTTCTTCTCATCAAGACATTAATAAAAATTGTTGTCCAGAGGGAGGAACTGCCAGAATCCTGCAGCAGGAGGGCTGAGACCCACCCCCCGACTGTGGCTAATGCAGCCCCCGTCAGGTGGGATTAGGGTTTTGCGGTTCCACCAGATGGGAATCCACACGGCAGCATCATCGCTGGGACAACGTGCTCACGTTGGCCACGAACACGTCACAGCCTTGTCTTGAATGCCACGCTCAGATGATCCCATTCACGGGGAGTGCCAGGCACCGTCCTCAGCAAAGCTCTTTATGTCATTAGCTCCCATAAACCTCACAACGGCCCTGCGCGCTGGACCTCTAGACGGGGGCGTCGGAAACGCAGCCGGTCTGTGGCGCCCTGGGGGTGCTCTCAGCCACCTGTGATCTCACACGCCACATGCTCCCACCTTATCCGGACACAGTGTGCCCAGCACGTGCCTAATCCAGCCCGCTTCACAGCGAGATGCCTGACATTGGCTCCTTGTGGCCCCTCACTGTGCGGACTGGGCTGAGTTCTGCAGTAACATGTACCAGGAAGGTCTGGGCCAGGACAGCACCGCCTTGGTCTCCTCCTGGCCATGGAACTGCATCTGGGTCAGCGTCTGGCCTGGACGCCTGAGCCTGTGGCACCCAGTTTCCCTCTGCTGTCCTTCCTCTCTCGGGTGTGCCACCCTCAGCCCACTGTCCGTGTGGGCCACCGTGCACACTGGTCCTCATGGTGCCAGATCTGGCCCGCCGCCTGTTCTGAGCCCTGGCCCTCCACCCCTCAGAGCAGCATCTAAACCGTGATCCCATCAAACCACCTCCCTCTCAAGGGAGAAACCGAACTGGGCTCTGACCCGGCTGAGGGTGGACACCATCGCCCAGCCAGCAGACAGAGCGCCCCTCACTCTTACCACAAGTGTCCAGGTGACACACATGCCGGCCTCAGGATCTGTCACAAGCCTCAGCCCCAGCAGCAGTGTGTCCTTCCCACATCCTGCCTCCCCTGAGGACCTGCTTCCTCAAATACCACTGGGCCCTTCGGAGCCTCTGCTTGGCCCTGTCTGCGTCGCAGGTTAGCTCCTCCTGTCGCTTCATCTAGGGCACTGGCATCCTGTGCGCAGGAGGCCGGCTGGGCAGGAAGGCTGTAGCCCTCCATCCGCTGGTTACGCTTCCCTTTCGCTCCCGTCCCTTCTCTCTCTGCCTGGCTATCCTGTCTGCCCCACGGCCGAAGTTACCTACCGGCTCCGAACGTACCTCCCCCCAGGTCTCCTTTCCACACTCCAGACCACGTAGCAACAGCCACTTCACCCTCACTGCCTCTGGATTGAACACTGCGTCGCCAGCCTGTGAGGCCCACTCACCCCAGGCCTCTTCTCTTGGCGCGTGGGTTACTAACTGCTCAACACCCAGGTCACCCTTGATTCTCTCTCCAGGTCAGCCTCTACATCCAATCAACTCAGGTCTTGCCTGCCCACCTCCTAAATGCCACTAGGTCACAGCACCTGGATAACCTCGGCAGCCATCTGGTCTCCTGCCAGCAGCACTTGGGTCCTTCCACTCTGCACAGCAGCCAGAGGCAGCCTGTCAACCTGACTGTGTCACCCCATGACCCCATCGCCAATGGGATTAAGTATAAGCTCCTTGGCATAGTCAAAAGGACACAGGTGCTCTTAGTGTCCCTCCAGCCTTACCCAGTTGCCCCCAAAGAGCCCCTAGTGCCCCTTGCCCACAGCCCTGGCTCAGCTGGCTCCCTGCCAAGAAGATCCACCCTGTCACCCACTTGCCTTTCAAGGTTTGTAGAGTGGTCTTCAGCCGCCCCGCTAAGTCCCAGGAGAATTTGCCCGCCTCCCTGCAGGTCTGCTCACTGCAGCCCCATGCACACGTCCACCAGAGTCCCACGAGTGCTTCGAGCACTCGCTTGTCTGTGTGTCTGTCTCGACACCCAGACCAGATGGGAGCCTGTCTGATCCAGGTGTCCTGGGCCCAGAACAGAGTGGGCGCCATGTGGGGACTCAACTCCTGGAGCCAAGTGGGTGCGGGTGAGAGGGTGGGATGGTGAATGTGCAGCCCTCAGGGTTTGAGGGGACCAGGGGATGGGTGAGTCTCGTACCAGCTGTTGCGGGGGTGGCAGCCGCAGAACGAGATGTTCTTCATCTGGAAGAAGTGGCTGCAGTGCTGGAACTAGAGCAAAGGTGGCAGGAGAGGGCCACGTTAGACAGAGCAGCCCAGGGCCACTCCGGCCACCCCTGCTGGACGCGCCTCAGTCTGACCCCCTTGCCTCACCCCTCCCACCGTCCCCTGTGCCTCAGGCCCCCACACCCCACCTCAGGTCCTCCACTTAGACTCAGCTTGACTCCCCGAAGAGAAATCTCAAGGTCACAGGAGGCAGGAGGACGCAGGTGGACGGTCAGTTTCCGGGCAGTGGCGATCTGCAGAAGAAGTTAGGGGAGAAAAGGGTCTCCAGGGCCTACGAGGGTATCTCTCCCTCTTGGCGGGACGCTGTCGATTAGGTTTGAAGACTCCTGGCAGCAATTCGGGAAGATGTGAGCGTGGCCTTGGCCTCTCCTCAGCCTCAGGACGGCCTGCCTCGTCTGCCTTCCGCCCCTCCCCAGGATTGCGGCCCCAGCAACCCCGGCCTGCTCACTGCCCGTCTCGTGCGCTGGACACGGGCTCTCAGGCGCAGAGCCGTGCTGCTGCCTTGCTGCCCCCCGGCTCGCCCACAGGCCCAGCAGACGGGCCGGCCCTCACCGAGTGTCCACTGAGTGAATAACGAGTGTGCACATAACTTCCAGGGAAGGGTCTGTGAGAGCTGGTCTTGCTATTCAGACACGAATAGGATGGGCTGAAGGAGGGGGAGGGGCCGGCGGGAAGGTGACGGGGAACAGCTGCTGAGCGCTGCCCGAGGCCTGTCTGCCAGGCCTCTGAATCGGGGCTGGGGGGGCCCGGGCCCTGAGGCCCCCAAGCATCCTGGAACCCTCCGTGGAAGAGGGCGGAGGCCTGGGGCCTCCAAGGGCTGTGCCAGCCTGCAGGGCTCAGGGGCCCCCACCTCCAGACTGACCTTCTGCATGGCTGCACACAGGATGCCATTGCCCTGGTGACAGGGCACCTCCACGGAGCCCAGGAACTGCACGTCAAAGCGCTCCACCCAGCAGGGACCCCGCTTGCTCCCTGGGAGATCACAGGGGCCTAGGTCAGGTGAGCAAGAGAGGACCTGGGATGACAAGACGCCCCTTGGGGAAGGGGCCTCACCCAGCAGGTCCTTGGCCGGGCCGGGCACCGCGTGGGCATAGAAGGCGGGGAAGACGCCACGCTCCCCCGTGCGCATGTTGAAGCCACGGAACCAGAAGTCATCCTCCTCGGCCTCCACCAGGACCGGGTCGTCCACATCCAGCTCAAGCTCGTCGGGATGGCGGGGAATGAACCTGAGGTCAGGTCAGAGGTAGGAGGTCACTGGGGCAGGGGCAGGAACGGTTGGGTTGTGTCCGCCAGTGTCCCATAGTGTCTGTAGGCTCAGGTGGAGCGTCGCTAGCAGCGAGGGGGAGAAGCTGTACCTGAAGACAGCCCGATGGGTTTGCTCTCTCTCCTCGCCATTGACCAGGCAGGAAAAAAGGCCGAAAGACTCGGTGCCTGAGAGACAGAAACAAAAGAGACAAAGGCTCAGGGGAGGGGCAGGAAGAGAAGTACTTGATGGCCCCGCCTAGCTCCCCTCCCCTCCCCTCAACGGTCTGGTGTGGGTTGCCCTCAGTCACCGAGAGAGGGAGAAGTAGCTCACCGGGCGCTGGAGACAGAGCAGCCTTCCCCAGGCAACTCCCCACCCCACCCTACCCTACGGGGGCCTGGGGGAAGCCCTGGGGCCAAGGAGCCAGCCTGCTCCCCCGGGACCACCCCCTTTCCCCACCTCCCACTCACTGGAAGATCGGGAGGTGCTGTTGACAAAGACATTGAGGAACTTCTTGGAGAAGGTGAGGTCAGGGCTGTCCGGGGAGGCAGCCCCGGGGCCCCGATCACGGCCCAGCAGTGCGGCTCCCGCCTCCTCCTCGCTGGCCTCGCCACCGCTGTCCCCGCTGTCCTCGCCCAGGCGCGCGCAGCGCCGCAGGCTCACCAGCTCCAGCTGCGTGTGCTCGTCCACCACCAGCGTGTACTTGACCGCATCGTACGCCAGCGAGGCGTCCGGCGCCGTGGCGCCCGTGCCCCGGCCCCCGGGGGGCGCTGCCTCGGGCTCGGCTTCGTCCTCCTCCTCTTCATCCTCGTCGTCCTCCTCCGAGCAGGCGGCAGAGCAGGCGCGGCCCGGGCGGGCAGGGCGACCCGGAGCGGCCCACAGGGGCGTGATGGTGTCGCGCGTGGGGTTGCTGATGAAGAGGCAGGGCCCGGGCTGCGCGGGGCCGGGCCGAGGGGCGGAGGGCTCGGGGGGCGGCGGCCCACACAGCGTCTCCATGTCCACCAGCTCCACGCCTGGCCCCGCCGCCGCCTCGGGGAACTCGCCGGCGGGCGACGCACACTCCCCGGCAGGACGCGGCGCAGGAGACAGGCACTGGCCAGGGCAGCGGATGGGCGAGGAGCCCTCGGAGATCATGCGGCTCACGAGGTTGCTGAGCAGCCAGGGCGAGTCGGCGTCCTCGCTGAGGTCCGGCTCAGACTCGGACCCTGACTCGTACTCGCTGTTGGTGTCGTCGGGGCCCACGGGCAGGAAGGCGGGGCGGCGCGGGGGCTCGCACGGTGGCTCGGGCTCGGGCTCCGAGGCCGGCGATGAGGCCTCCTCGATGGAGTTGGTGAGGTGCGAGGAGCGGCCGCTGCTGCTGCCGCCGTCGTCGCTGCTCCGCTCCAGCTCTGTCTCTGAGATGGAGGAAATCATGCGCCCCAGGCGCGCGCCGCCCGCGTCCTCAGAGTCGGAGCCCGGCGACGACAGCTCCTGGCTGCTGCGCCGACCCCCGCGGCCTCCGCTGGAGCCGCTCCCCAGGTCGGCCTCGATGCCGGGATCCGAGGAGGGCGAGGCCCCACCTGGCGCCAGGGGCCTTGCGGGCTGGTTGCCTTCGGAGTCGCAACCCGGATGCACAGGTGACTGCGCCCCGCAGGGGCTTCTGTCCGTGGGCGGGAGGGGGGCGGGCGGCTCTGCGGAGCACGGGGTTGGGTCAGCCAGCCCACCTCCCCCACTCCTCCCTCCCTCGCCTCCGGCGTAACCCCGCCCACCACCGCCCAGCTCACTCACCTCTGAGGGGCTCCTGGGCCGGTGGGCACAGCCCTGTTTCCTGCCTGGAGGCTGGAGGCCCTGGAGCAAACCCTCCATTGTTGTTCAGGGAGTCCTGGGGAGGAGGGGAGAGGCGGGGGGAGGAGAGTAGCGCTGAGGAGGGGCCCCAGCTCTCAGGGGTAGGTGGGGGGACAGGCTGCCGCGGGAACCAGTCCCGGATGCTGGGAACCACGGATAGCTGCGGGTCTGGGTGCCGGCTCACCTGGGCTCCCAGCGTCGTCAGGTGGAGCGTGGTGGGCCGGTGCTTGTGGGGCTCCTCCAGGGAGGGCGAGGGGATCAGGGGCTGCCGGGCGCGGGCTGCTGAGCCAGGGCCTCCCCCCTCAACCTCCCCCTCTGCTTCCTCCTCTTCCTCTTCCTCTTCCTCCTCGTCGTCCTCCTCTTCATTGTCATCGATCATCTCAAACTCCTGGAAGTCATCCTGGAAGGAGCAGATGGGGTGCGGCTGCTCCGAACGCCCCAGGGAAAGGCTGTCCTGCAGGGAAGAAGGCCAGGGCAGAGCTGGGCCAGTGTGGGATGGTGACTTGGGTCCCAGGCGCCAGGAAAGCGGAAAGCAGGAAGCTATAAGTCAAGGGACAGACGCCTCCCTCCAGTTCTCTCTGCTCTCCACCAACAGAGCAGCTTTTTTAAAAATCTGCTTAAGATACATAAGGATCGCTACAGTTCTTGGTAAGTAAGGCCCCAAACTCCTAAGTCTGGGTGACAGAGATACTCAAAGTGGCCCCAACCCACCTGCCAGCCTCATCTCACCCTCAAACCCCGTCACATTTGACACCAGCACTTTTCCTTCATAGCATTTTAACACAACGCATAGAGTTTCGGGTCTGTCTCCCCCACCAAGCTGCAAGCCCCACCAGGACAGGACCGTGTCCATACTGGACACTGGTACAGCCCACCCCCAACCGAGAACAGGACCGGGCCCACAGTAAGAGCTCAGTAACTATCAAATGAATGCATGAAGCAAAGACAGCCGGCACCAGGCTTCACCAACCTCAGGGCCTCTGACCACTAATCCCTTACCAGCAATGCCTCTCCTCCATTCCCTCCAACCCCCCTCATCTGCCAGTTCCTTCTAGTCCTCCCTAAGGGCACGGTTGTGTGCCACTTCCACTGGAAAATCTCCCTGATGGCCTCAGTCTTGGGTGGGTTCCCATCATTGCACCTTCGGTCCCCTCACTGGAATCCAGCCGTTGACACTCAGGCAGCCACTGCCTCTCTCATGTCTTTCTCCCCTACTAGGTTATAAGCTCCTGAGGGCAAGAGCCACACCTGCCCTGCTCTCCTCCCAGGCACCTGGAAGCCCCCAGCACTTGCCACACGGGAGTTGCTCAGAAATGTTCTTGAATGAAAACAAAAACGTAAAGAAATGGGGAGGAGGAGATGGGCAGGGGAGACTTCAGGGCTGGAGACATGAGGCAGACAGATGGAGGCCTGAGAGGTGGGGAAAGGGCAAAGGAGGAGATGAGGTGAGATGGCAGCTGGAAGGGGTTAGATCTTTCTGGGAAGTGAGCTGAGCACAGAGGCACCAAAGCATAGACACATCTCCCCTCCCCCAAGCTAGCCAGCTGGTGGGGGTCAAGCAAGGACTGATGGGGAAGGTCCTCCGTGGACCTCTGTCAGAAAAAGAGAGCTCTGATATCAAGGAAGACCCCGGGTCGAGAGGCCAAGGGAGAGGGAGCAATCAGAGGATTTCTTGTTTCAAGGCTGAGCTTAGACCCACCCTAAAACCCCACGAGACTGCTAAGCATAACCTAAGCGAGACTCTCCCTTGAGAGAGTTCTCTGCCCCCAGCCCCTTTCCCACCTTCTCGCAGTGGTCCGAGTCGTAGCTGAGGCCCAGACCACAGTCATCGGTGATCTCAGACAGATCTTCATCATCAAATTCTTCCAGACTTATGTCCTGTGGAGGCCTGGAGAGGAGAGCAAGGACAGGGCTCCTGAAAGAGCCACCAACCCTGGACTCCCTGGCCAGGAACTGGTCCTAAGGAGGGGCCAAGGGAGACACCCCCCCCCCAGCTTCTAGGCCCCGTGATCTCCAGAGCCCCCAACCCCCAGACCTGCATCCTGCCATTATCTTGGACCTCAAACTCTGCTCTCCAGCGGATTTCCCCCTCAATTTGAGCCACGACCAGCTCAGAAGAGGCACCTGTCCCCCAAACCCTCCTCCCGGCCCTCCTTCCGCAAAGAGCCAGCAGCCTCCCCCCTCCACCCTCAGCTCCAGGCCCCTCTGGGTCACAGGCTCAGCCTCAGGGGAGTCAGGCTGAGCGGAGAAGGGGGAGGGGGAGCGGAAGCTGCAGCAGCAGCAGGAGGAGGGGGAGGGGTGAAGGCTGTTCTGGGAGCAGAATCTGGCCAGTTTGTCCCCCACTCCTGCGGAAGGCAGGCCTACACCCAGAGGTCCAGCCCTCTCCCCACCCTAGTCCCTTCCCCCAGGCCCCAGGCTTGATTTCAGCTCTCTCCCTCCCAGAGCCCTACAGACCAGGCCGGGCTTCCACCAGAGGCCCAACAAGGCCAAAAGGACACTGCCAAGCACAGAGCGTGTACTCAGCGTCCTGCGCAGGCAGCCCACCCCTCAGAGGCTCCGCCCACGACCCCTGAGGACCTCCACCTTAGAGGGGGGCGGCTGTTCAGGCTGGGTGCAGCCCTGGATCCCAGCAGGACTTTGGGGTTGGGGGCGGTCACTGGGGCTGGAGGACGGGCATAAGGGGAGGACAAAAATGGAGAGACCCGGAACCGAGGGGCGGGGGGCGGGGGGCGAGGAGCCGGAACCACGGGCCTCAGGAACAGAGTGGGGGTCTGGGGCTTGGGCCCCCAAAAGCGACGAGTGGGGGGTTGGCAGGGTCGGGTCGGAGAAGTCTGGGGACTGGGTCAGAGGGGGTGCTGTACGAAGGCAAGGGCCTGCCGAGGCCCGGGGCGCCCAAGTGCGTACCTGCAGCCTGGCGGCGACAGCGAGTGAAAGGTGGAAAGAGAAAACATCTCCGCCCGATCCGCCATCTTCTCCGGGGAAAGGTCCGCCGACTGCGGCGGGGGAGGGGTGCCCGGAGCGACAGCCCCGCACGCCCTTCGTCGCTCCCTCCCGCCCGCCCTCAGCCCGCCCCAAGTCACCTCGTGACACGCCCTGCGACACCCCGCCGCCAGCACACCTCGACGCCAGGACACCGCGGCAGCGCGAGCCGGGGGGGGAGGGGAGGAGGGGAGGACCTGGGAGGAGGGAGGATCCGGGGGGGAGGGGAGGAGGGCGGACCCGGGAGGAGGGCGAAGGGGACTGCGGGGAAGCTGGTTGGAGGAGACAAGATGGTTTGACTAAGAGGCTAGGGTTGGGGGAGAATCGGGTTGCGGTTTGGTTTTTTCGGGGTGGGGGCAGGTGAGAAGCGGATCAGTGGGGATGGGGGATCAGTTCGTATGGTGAGAGTTTAAATGAGGAACTTGCTGTGGGGAAGTCGGTCCGCACACCTCTGGTTAACTGACTTTGGGGTGTGGGGTGGATGGGACGGGGCCTGGTGGAGTGGTGGGTGCAGCCCCAGGAGCTGCGCTGGCGTCCCAAGGAATCAGAAGAGCTGGGGTCCCAAGCCTGGCTCTGAGTGAGTCAGACTGAGACTGGGCAGCTGGAGGAGCTGTCCACGTCTGGGTGCTGACCAGGGCTGGTCGGAGCTGTCCCACAAAGTGTGCTGATTGGGCCCACGGAGATTTGTCCCTAAAACGTGCTGACTGGGACTGGAGGAGCTGTTTCCCCGACGGGTGCTGATCAGTGCTGGGCAGAGGCAGCTGCCCAAGGAGTGCCGATCCGGGCTGGACTCACAAAGAGTTGTGACCCAAACTTCCCAGATTTCCTTTCTATCCCGAGTCTTGTCATCAGACCGATTAACTTGGACATTCACATAAGTGACCCATCCAACACCCTTGACTCCTGATCAGGTCTGATGGTCTGTGATCCACTAATGGTACACCTAGTACAAAACACAAAATCGAATGGACTTACGTGGGAAAACTGAAATAGCAACACACTCTCAGCAATCCTCATGACAGATGAACCCTAAGACGTCAGAGGATACTTTCTGACAATTTTCTCATAGATTAGAAAATAAATAAATGCAAACCTTCTATCTTTTACTCTACTCACATAGCACCGAAATCACAAACAAAATAAAAATGCCAATAGCTAAAACTGAAAAATGAAAAGCTTAAGAGGGACTTCCCTGGTGGTCCAGTGGGTAAGACTCTGTGCACCCAGTGCAGGGGGCTGGGGTTCGATCCCTGGTCAGGGAACTAGATCCCTCATGCCATAACTAAAGAGTTCACATGCTGCAATGAAGATCCTGCATGCTGCAGCTAAGGCCAGGCGCAGCCGGAATAAATAAATAAATATTTTTTAAAAGAAAGAAAAGCTTAAGAGCCACACCTTGTTGGGAATACTGTCAAAACCAGTAACTTCACCACCTCCTGATTCTTGATTTTAAGCCTCCAGTTCTCTGATGATTGCCTCCTATTTTTCTCGCTTTCTTATGGTATTACCATGACACTCACAATTCTTTGACTCCATAAGAAACTTATTCCAGGGAATTCCCTGGCGGTCCGGTGGTTAGGGCTCTGTGCTCTCACTGTCAAGGGCCCAGGTTCGATCCCTGATCGGGGAACTAAGATCCCACCAGCTGCACAGCATGGCCAGGGGAGAAAAAATAAAGAAACTTATTCCAGGTACTATTGCTGTGTAGCAAATTACCACCAAATTTAGAGAATTAAGACAACCACTTTACTCTGCTTACAGTTTGGGGGTCATAAATTTGGGAAGGACTCCAATGGGAAGCTTTTGTCTGGGGTTTCTCATGCACTTTGGTTACAGCTGGAGGTAAGCTGGGCTAGATGTCGAAGATGGCTCACTTGCAAAGTTGACAGTTGGTACTGTTGACTGGGAGCTCAGCTGGGGCTGTCAACCAGCACCTACACCTGACCTCTCCAGCATGGCAGTCTCAGGATAGTTGGACTTCTTACGTAATGGCCAGCTTCTCCCGGAGTGACTGTACTAGGAGGGCCAGGGGTCAGCTGCATGGCCTTTTCTGATTTGGCCTTGGACGTCATATGGCTTCCTATTGGTCAGTCACAATCCCATCCAGATTCAAGAGAGCAGTCATAGGTCCACCTCTTAATGGGATGAGTGTCAAAGAACTGGGGGTCCATGTTATAAACGCAACACAGATCTCCAATCCATTGATCCTCCCACTTCTTTTTTTAACATTCACTTTAAAAAAAATAAATTTGTTTATTTTATTTATTTATTTTCGGCTGCATTTGGTCTTCGTTGCTGCGTGCGGGCTTTTTCTCTAGTTGCAGCTAGTGAAGGCTATGCTTCAGTTGCGGTGCACAGCCTTCTCATTGTGGTGGCTTCTCTTGTTACAGAGCACGGGCTATAGGAGCGTGGACTCAGTAGTTGTGGCTCCGCGGCTCATGGAATCTTCCCAGACCAGGGCTCAAACACGTGTCCCCTGCGTCGGCAGGCGGATTCTTAACCACTGCGCCACCAGGGAAGCCCGATCCTCCCACTTTTCTCATTGCCAACTCAAGTTCCTTGCTTTAAATTAAACTCCTTTCTGGAATCATCAAGTTCTTCTCTTCTGGATCATTTCCAACAGCAAACAAGCATAATCTAGTGTTAAAAATAAATGGTATATTCTCATCTCTGTTCATATAAGTGATCCAAAGCCATGGGGTTTTCAGTACTGTTATGCCTTAAAGGAAAGGACAGTTAAAATGTCCTTCTTTGGGTTTAAGAAAGAATGCTTACAAATAGTTATACCTTTTGGAAAACAGATTTCTACCAATGAGGAAAACTATTATGACAATGAATCGGACTTGAAGCTTTTTTCTTAAGGGATTGTTACGAGGAAATAATAACAATCTCTGAAATCTAAATGTCTAGCTTTTTGCTTCGTTGCAGCCAAGAAAGCAAGATGGGTCACCAGCAGCTCTACCGGAGCCATCGGAGAAAATTCGGCAAGGCTCTCACTTTTGCCACGTCTGCTCAAGCTGGCCTGGTCTGATCTGGAAATACGGCCTCAATATGTGCCACCAGTGTTTCTGCTAGTATGTGAAGGATATCGGCTTCATAAATGAAGCTGGACTAAGCGAACTTCCTTGAATGTGTCATCGAGGACATCTACCCTATGCAGAAACAATGCAAGCTCTTTGTATATAAAATGAAAATGTTAAAACTTCCCTCAAAATAATAAATAAATGTCTTAAAAGACTCCTTTTGCCTGAAGTACATTCTTCAGAATTTTCCTTATTGAGAGCTTTGGGAGGTAAACTCTCAGTTTGTCTAAAAATGTCTTTATTTTGCCCTATCTCCTGAAAGATGTTTTCACTGGATATAGAATTCTAGGTCAGGTAGTTCGTTTCCATCGTCACCCAGTGTCTTCCTCTGAATTCCCTTGTTGCTATGAGAAGCCACCTCTCTGTCTGCCACTTCCTTGAGGTAATTTCCTCTCCAGCTGCATTTAGGACTTCTCTCCCTGACTTTGGTGTTCTGATGTTTCGATGCAGGGTATCTAGCTGTGGTGTATTTATTTTTTCTGGCTGAGGTTCACAGAGCTTCTTCACTATATGATTTTTCTTTCATCAGTTTAGAAATTTCACAGCCATTATCTCTTCAAATATTGCCTCTGCTCCGTTCCATCTCTCCTCCTTCTGGGACTCCAACAGACTCATGCTGGATGGACCTTCTCATTCAAGCCTCCATATTTCCTAACCTTTCTTTCATGTTTTCCATCTCTATGTCCTTCCAGGCAATATTCAGTTAATTTATTCACATTTATCTTTTAGTTCACTAACTCTGTCTTTAACTGTTTATAATCTGCTCTTAAAGCTGTATACTGAGTTTTAAATTTAGTTAAAATTAAAATTCAATTAACATTTTTACTAAATTAAAACTTTTATTTTAGAACTTCCATTTGGAAATTCTTCTCAAGCTGCTTGATTATTCATTATAGTTTTTTTAGTTTCTGCACATGTTTTCAAACTTGCCTTTTATTACTATATTGAACGTAGGCATTTTATAATCTGTTTGATAATTTCATTATTTGAAACGTGCTATCTGTGGTTACTGCTGGCTTGCTGCCATGATTTCTCATTATCTTTCTGTTTAATTACCTTTTTTAACTTAGAGGTGCTTGTTAGACTTGGCATTGTATTTATGGAAAACTCTGAGGGCTAAGAAGAAAGTGAGTACCTGCAGAGAGAATCTCCGTTTGCTTCTACCAGGCACCTACAGAATTACAAACCTGATATCATTATATATTTAATGCCCACTGAGGTTTCTTGGACCACCCTGACTGTATGAATTTGAGCTGCAACCCATGTGAGGACCAGCTTCTTGTTCTAAGTTTTCAACATCTCTTTCTCATCTCTGTCTCTGTGTCCCTGCCTCTGTATCTCTCTCTCTGTCTCTCTGTCTCTGTCTCCCTCTCTCTCTCTCTCTCTCTCTCTCTCTCTCTCACACACACACACACACACACACACACACACACACACACAACTTCACTTTGCCCCCAGATTCGAAGCTGTCAATTTTCTTCACAATCCTCGAAAGACAGAGAGTATCTCTACTTCATCCCTACACGGGGGGTTTAACCTTTCAATGTCTAAGCTTTGTAGAGGGTTGGTCTCTTATTAGGGGTCTCCTCCTGGGTGGGCTCTGTGCTTTATATCTGTTCTCTACATCTCAAAGATTACATATTAGTTTCCTAGGGCTGCCATAAAAAATACCGCTAACTTGGTGGCTTAAAACAACAGAAGTTTATTCTCGCACAGTTCTGGAGTCTAGAAGCTCAAAATCAAGCAGACTGTTCTCTGCACAGTCAGCAGGCCATGCTCTCTCCAAAGACACTAGGGAAGGGCTCTTTCTTGCCTTTTCCTAGCTTCTGGTGGTTGCTGGCTTTCCTCGGCTTGCGGATGCATCACTTTAATCTCTGCTTCCATTGTCACGTGACCTTCTCTCCTATGTTTCTCTGTGTCCAAATTTCCCTCTTCTTATAAGGACACCAGTCATTGGATTAGGTGACTGGTGTCACCAGCCTAATCCAGTATGACCTTATATTAACTAATTTCATCTGCAAATACACTATGTCTAAATAAAGTCACATTCTGAGGTTCTGAGTGGATATGAATTGGTGGTGGGGCAGCACTAGTCAACATGGCATAGGCTATAAAATCCCAAATCCAAGTTTTCTTGGTTCACCAAAAGCCCTGATCAAAAGCAATGTGCAGTGCTCCACTTGTCCCTCTGGGCTCCTGTCTTATTTAGTCCCTGCTTTCTTACTAGATCATCAATGATCTTAGAAAACACTTCTTTAGAAAATAGTTTATCCTGGATTTTTAACCACTTTCAGCAGGAAATTCTATGTAGGAACGTAGCTCACCATATTACATCTCCATTCATTTTATGAAGCTACAACATGATAAGAATAGCTCAAGAAAATTAATAAATTATATGTCTATTTCTCTTATGAGCATGTGCAAAAGTCCCAACAAAATATTAGCTAATGAAATTCAACAGTTTATTTTTGTAAATGCATCCTGATCACATGGGTTTAACGGAGAAATCCAAGAATGTCTCAACATCTCACTTTCATTTTCAATGGTAATTCAACACATTCACGGACAAAGAGAGAAAAATTGCATGATCATCTCATGCAATGTGATTTTTTTAAAAATAAATTTATTTGTTTATTTACTTTTATTTTTGGCTGTGTTGGGTCTTTGTTGCTGCGCACAGGTTTCCTCTAGCTGTGGCGAGTCAGGGTTACTCTTCGTTGTGGTGTGCGGGCTTCTCATTGTGGTGGCTTCTCTTGTTGTGGAGCACGGGCTCTAGGCACATGGGCTTCAGTAGTCAATGTGAATTTTATAACATTCAACAATTAGTTATGATTTTTTAAATGGCTTCCAGCCATTATGGAATAATAGCTATTGGACTTGCCCACCTGCCAAAGGGGGAAAAATCCAGACAAGTAAACAAAATATTGGAAGCAACTATTTTCAGACATTGGACAAAGGACAGCATAGGACTGTGATCCCTGAGAGAAAGGAAGCAAATTACATAAAGCCTATGATTGCCCTGGTTTTCCCTGGTTCTCCAAATGGAGGCATTTCCAGACTTCAGTGTAGGGAAGAGGGTCCAATTAGAGTGTGGCGGTCTTGATGAGTTTAGAAGACAGATGTCAGAGTTTGAGGAGGCTGATGTATTTGGAATTTTCAGACAAAAGTACTAGAGGAAAAGAATCAATTCAGGGAAAGAGTTCCAGAAATCTACAATAGGATCCCCCTAAGTTTTAGTAAATACTCAGTTGTGCTTACGTAGAATAAAATTCCATAAGGCTGCGTAAAGAAAAGCTATTGGGAAACTGTAAACTATAAAATTCCCAGAGCTCATGTAGGACTGGGGGAAGGTCAAGATCCAATAGCTAAGTGGTGAGACATATTGAACACTGTCACATTCAGTAGGGCTAGACTATCCCCAGAGTAAAGACCACTTTAGACTGATGCTTACAAAGTTTTAAAATGAACCTGAAAAGAATCAACGATCCACAAGAAACTTAACTGACTTCCAAAACCAACTTCAATACTCTTTAGAGGAGGATAATGAAATCCAAGCACTTATGTCCTGCAACAACAACAAAAAAAAATCCCAGACCTGCAGTGAACCAGGAAAAATCTGGAAGGAAAAAATAGTCAAAACAGAATCAGAAAGGACAGAAATCACAGAATTAATAGACATGGACTTAGAACAACTATTATAATTATACTCATGGATTTATAGAAAACATCAACACAATGAGCAAAGAAATGGAAGACATAAAAAAGAATCAAATGGAATTTTGAGAGATGAAAATTCAGTATACGAAATGAAAGTTTTACTAGATGAGGTTAACAGTGGGTTAGACACTGAGGAAGAAAAGATAAGTGAACATGAAAACAGAGTAATAGAAACTATCCAAATTGAAGCAGAGAGAAAAAACATTGAAAAAAAATTAACAAGCCTCATTGATCTCTGGGAAAATATCAAGCAGTCTAACAACTATATAATTGGAGACACGCACAAAGGGTAAGCACACACACAAAAGCATTGAAAGAAATAATGGCTGAAATTTTTCCAAATGTTTTGAAAACTATAAACCCACAGGTCCAAAATACTCAACAAATCCCAAGCAGGAAAAACACAAAATAAACTACTTCAAAACATATAATAATCGAGTTGCTGAAAATTTATGATCAAAAAAAAGTATTAAAAACAGCCAGAAAAAAAGATGCGTGCATATCAGGAAACAAGGATAAGAATTTTTGCTGATTTCTCATCAGAAACAATGTAAACCATAATAAATGGAATGACATCCTTAAATTGCTAAAAGGAAAACATTTTCAACCTAGTATTCTACATGCAGTGAAAACATCCTCCAAAAAGTGAAGGTGAAATAAAGACAACAACAGACATACAGAATCTGAGATAAGTTTTCACTAGCATATCTGCAATACAAGGAATATTAAAATAAGTTATTTAGAATGAATGAAACACATCCGAGGAGAACTTGTGTGTACACAAAGGAATAAAGAGGACTGAGGGTAATCCTAAAAGACTTTTCTCATGCTTGAATTTCTTTAAAATATAATTGACTGTATACATTTTTAAAATCAGCAATGTACTGTAGAGTTTAAAACACATGTGTAAGTAAAACATACAACAACAACAGCACAAACTGGGGGGAGGGAGAATAGGAAATACACTGTTGTAAGGTTCTTATATTTTTATTTGAGGGTAAACTATGATAATCTAAAAATGCATACTACAAACTCAAGAGAATACACATTAAAAATCATAGAGGGACTTCCCTGGAGGTCCAGTAGTTAAGACTCCATGCTTCCAATGCAGGGGGCATGGGTTCAATCCCTGGTGGGGGAACTAAGATCTCGCATGCTGCGTGGCGTGGCCAAAAAAAAAAAAAAAAATCACAGAGATATAGTTAGTTAGCTAAGAGTGGAGATAAAATGGAATTCTGAAACATGTTTGTTTAATATAAAAGAAAGCAAAAAGGAAGAGAAATAAAACAAAGGTAAGATGGGACAAATATAAGACAAATAGCAAGATGGTAGGTTTAAATCCAAAATGTCAATAATTACATTAAATGGAAATCTTCTAAACACTTAAATTACAATGCAGAGATTGTTAGACTGTATAAAAAAGTGAGACCCAACTACAGGCTGTCTCAAGAGATGAATTTTAATATAAAAACAAAAATAAACTAGGGACTTCCCTGGTGGTCCAGTGGTAAAGAATCCTCCTACCAATGCAGGGGACACAGGTTCGATCCCTGGTCAGGGAACTAAGATCCCACATGCTGTGGGGCAACCAAGCCTGCACGCCACAACTACTGAGCCTGTGCACCTCAGTGAGAGAGCCCACGTGCCACAAACTACAGAGCCCATGTGCCCTGGAGCCCATGCACCACAACTAGAGAGAGAAAAACCCACATGCCACAACTAGAGAGAAGCCTGCATGTTGCAATGAAAGATCCCATATGCCTCAATGGAGAACAGCATGCCGCAACTAAGACCTGACACAGCCAAATAAATAAATAAATATTAAAAAAAAAAAAAAACTAAATGGAAAAGCCTGGAAGGGAGGAGAAGAACCAATGAATTAGAAGGAAAAAACAGAAATAAGTGAAATGGAATTGTTTTCTTAATTTCTCTTTCTGTTAGCTTATTGTTAGCATATAGAAATGCAATAGGTTTTGTTTTTGTTTTTCTTGGTAGTGCCGTGTGGCTTGTGGGATCTTACTTCCCCAACCAGGGATCAAACCTGGGCCTTGGCAGTAAAAGCACAGAGTCCTAACCAATGGACCTCCAGGGAATCCCCTAAATGCAACAGATTTTTGTGTGTTGATTTTGTGCCCCACAAGATTACTGTATTTATTATTTCTTTTTTTCTAGAAAATTAAAAAAATATCCCACTTTATTATCAGGAAGCTAAAGTTAAAACTCCTTGCACCTTCACAGAAATGTTTTCACTGAAATATATATTTTCCCCATTTTATTTGATCTCTTTTTTATTGCGGTATATTGATTTACATATTATATAAGTTTCAGGTGTACAACATAGTGATTCATGATTTTAAAGGTTATACTCTATTTATAGTTATTATAAAATATTGGCTATAGTCCCTGTACAGTAGATCCTTGTAGATTATTTACTTTATACCTAGTAGTTTGTACCTCTTAATCCCCTACGCTTATCTTGTTCCTCCCTATTTGTTTATTATTTCTAATGTTTTTTGGTGGGGTCTTTAGGGTTTTCTATATATAAAATCATGTCATCTGCAAATAGTGGCAGTTTTACTTCTTCCTTTCCAATTTGGATGCCTTTAATTTCTTTTTCTTGCCTAACTGCTCTGGCTAGGTCTTCCAATACTGTGCTGAATAAGAGCGGCGAGAGTGGGCATCCTTGTCTTGTTTCTGATTTTAGAGGTAATGCTTTCAGTTTTTCACCATTGAGTATGATGTTAGCTGTGGACTCATCATATATGCCTTTATTATGTTGAGGTACATTCTTTCTATGCTCACTTTATTGAGAGTTTGTTTTTTTTTTCGGATCATAAATGGGTGTTGAATCTTGTCAAATGCTTTTTCGGCATCTATTGAGATAATCATATGGTCTTTACCCTTCATTTTGTTAATGTGGTGTATCATATTGATTGATTTGTGGACATGGAACCATCCTTCCCTCCCTGGGATAAGTCCCACTCGATCGTGGTGTATGATCCTTTTAATGTATTATTGTATTGGTTTTCTAGTGTTTTGTTGAGGATTTTTCAATCTGTGTTCATCAGAGATGTTGGCCTGTAATTTTCTTTTTTTGTGTTGTCTTTGTCTGGTTTTGGAATCAGGGTGATGTTGGCCTTATAAAATGAGTTAGGAAGCATTCCCGCCTCTTCAGTTTTTTGGAGTAGTTTGAGATGAATAGGTATTAAATATTCTTTGGATGTTTGGTAGCATTTACCTTTGAAGCCATCTGGTCCTGGACTTTTGTTTCGGGGGAGATTTTTTTTTTTTAAGCGGTACGCGGGCCTCTCACCGTTGTGGCCTCTCCCGCCGCGGACCACAGGCTCCGGACGCGCAGACCCAGCGGCCATGGCTCACAGGCCCAACCGCTCCGCGGCACGCGGGATCTTCCCAGACCGGGGCAGGAACCCGCGTCCCCTGCATCAGCAGGAGGACTCTCAACCACTGCACCACCAGGGAAGCCTCTGGGGGGAGCTTTCTGATTACTGTTTAAATCTCTGCAGTAGTGATCAGCCTATTCAGATTTTCTATTTCTTCATGATTCAGTCTTGGAAGGATGTATGATTCCAATGATTTGTCCATTTCATCTAGGTTGTCTACTTTGTTGGCACATAGCTATTCATAATATTCTCTCATAATCCTTTGTATTTCTGAGGTATCCATTAGTTCTCCTCTTTCGTTTCTGATTTTATTTATCAGAGTCTTCTCTCTTTTTTTCTCAGTGAGCCTGGATAGATCTTTGTCAACTTTGTTTATCTTTCCAAAGAGCTACCTCTTAGTTTCACTGGTGTTTACTGTTATCTTTTTGTCTCTACTTCATTTATTTCTGCTCTGCTCTTAATTATTTCCTTCCTTCTACTGATTTTGGGTTTTGTTTGTTCTTCTTTTTCTAGTTCCTTTAAGTGAAAAGTTAGATTGTTTATTTGAGATTTTTCTGTGTCTTGAGGTAGACCTATACTGCTATAAACTATGTTTTTGCTGCACCCCATAGATTTTTTTAGAATTCCTTTATTTTATTTATTTATTTATTTACTTATGGCTGCGTCAGGTCTTAGATGCAACACATGGGATTTTCATTGCAGTGCGTGGGCTCTTTGTTGCAGCACTCAGGCTTCTCTCTAGTTGTGGCATGAGGGTTTCTTCTCTCTAGTTGTGGCACACAGGCTCCAGAGCGTGTGGGCTCAGTAGTTGCAGCACATGGACTTAGTTGTCCTGCTGCACGTGGGATCTTAGTTCCTCGACCAGGGATCAACATGTGTCCCCTGTATTGGAAGACAGATTCTTTACCACCGGACCACAAGGGAAGTCCCACCCCATAGATTAAAAAAAATTTTTTTTTTATTGGAGTATAATTGCTTTACAATGTGTTAGTTTCTGCTGTACAATGAAGTGAATCAGCTATATATATACATATATGCCCTCCCTCTTGGACCTCCCTCCCACCCGCCATCCCACCCATCTAGAGCACTGAGCTCACAGAGCACTGAGAGCACTCACAGAGCACTGAGCTGAGCTCCCTGTGCTATACAGCAGGTTCCCACTAGCTATCTATTTTACACATGGTAGTGTGTATATGTCAAAGACCCTGAATAGCCAAAGCAATCTTGAGAAAGAAAAACAGAGCTGGAGGAATCAGGTTCCCCAACTTCAGACTATTCTACAAAGCTACAGTAATCAAGACAGTGTGGTACTGGCACAAAAACAGAAATATAGATCAATGGTACAGGCTAGAAAGCCCAGAGATAAACCCACGCACCTATGGTCACCTAATCTATGACAAAGGAGGAAAGGATATACAATGGAGAAAAGACAGCCTCTTCAATAAGCGGTGCTGGGAAAACTGGACAGCTACCTGTAAAGGAATGAAATTAGAACACTCCTTAACACCATACACAAAAATAAACCCTAAATGGATTAAAGACCTAAATGTAAGACCAGACACTATAAAACTCTTAGAGGAAAATTTAGGAAAAACATTCTTTGACATAAACCACAACAAGATCTTTTTCGACCCAGCTCCTAGAGTAATGGAAATAAAAATAAAGATAAACAAATGGGACTTAGTTAAACTTAAAAACTTTTGCACAGCAAAGGAAACCATAAACAAGACAAAAAGACAACCCTCAGAATGGGAGAAAATATGTACAAATGAAGCAACAGGCAAGGGATTAATCTCCAAAATATACAAACAGCTCATACAGCTCAATAACAAAAAAACAAATAACCCAATCAAAAACTGGGCAGAACCTAAATAGACATTTCTCCAAAGAAGACATACAGATGGCCAACAGGCACATGAAAAGATGCTCAACATCACTAATTATTAGAGAAATGCAAATCAAAACTACAATGAGGTATCACCTCACACCATTTAGAATGGGCATCATCAGAAAATCTACAAACAACAAATGCTGGAGAGGGTGTGGAGAAAGGGAACCCTCTTTCACTCTTGGTGGGAATGTAAACTGATACAACCACTGTGGAGAATAGTATGGAGGTTCCTTAAAACACTAAAACTAGAACTACTACATGACCCAGCAGTCCCACTACTGGGCATATACCCTGAGAAAACCATAATTCGAAATGACACATGTACCTCAGTGTTCATTATGACAGATGAATGTATAAAGAAGATGTGGTACCTATATACAATGGAATATTACTCAGCCATAAAAAGGAATGAAATTGGGTCATTTGTAGAGATGTGGATGGACCTAGATTCTGTCATATAGAGTGAAGTAAGTCAAAAAGAGAAAAACAAATATCATATATTAATGCATATATGTGGAATCTAGAAAAATGGTACAGATGAATCTATTTCCAGGGAAGGAATAGAGACACAGACATAGAGAGCAGGCATGTGGACACCGTGAGGGAAGGGGAGGGTGGGACGAACTGGGAGATTAGGATTGACATATATACACTACCATGACCCCTATACACTAACAATGAAAGATCAGAAAGAGAAATTAAGGAAATAATCCCATTTACCATTGCAGCAAAAAGAATAAAATACCTAGGAATGAACCTACCTGAGCAGGCAAAAGACCTGTACTCAGAAAACTATAAAACACTGATGAAAGAAATCAAAGATGACACAGACAGATGGAGAGATATACCATGTTCTTGAATTGGAAGAATCAATATTATGAAAATGACTATACTACCTATAGATTTTGATATGTTGTATTCTTATTTTCATTTGTCTTCAGGTATTGTTTTATGTCTGCTTTGATTTTTTTCGTTGACCCAATGTTGTTCAGTAGCATGTTGGTCAGTCTCCACATATTTGTGATCTTCCCAGCTTTCTTCTTGTAGTTGATTTCTAGTTTCATACCGTTGGATTGGAAAATTGCTTGATATGATTCCCATCTTCTTAAATTTATTGACACTTGTTTTGTGTCTCAACATACGGTCTATTCTTGAGAAAGTTCCATGTGCACTTGAGAAGAATGTGTTTTCTGCTGCATTTGGATGGAATGTTCTGTACAAATCTATCAAATCCATCTGGTCCAGTGTTTCATTTAAGGCCACTGTGTCCTTGTTGACTTTCTGTATGGGTGAACTATCCGTTGATGTAAGTGGGTGTTAAAATCTCCTATCATCATTGTGTTACTGTCAATCTCTCCCTTTAGGTCTGCTAATGTTTGTTTTAAATATTTTGGTGCTCCCATATTAGGCGCATATATATTAATAATGTTATGTCTTCTTGATGAGTAGCCTTCTCCATCATCATATACTATCCATTTTTGTGTCTTGTTACCTTTTTTGGCTTGAAGTCTATTTTGTCTGATATGAATATGGCTGCACCCCCTTTCTTCTGGCTGCCATTTGTTTGGAGCATCACTTTTCATTCCTTCACTGTGAGCCTACGTGTGTCTTCAGAGCTGAGGTGAGCCTCCTGGAGGAAGCTTTAGTTGGGTCTTGTTTTTTAATCCACTCTGTGTATTTTGATTGGTGACATCAACCCATTTATATTTAGGGTGATTATTGATAGCTGAGAACTTAGTATTGCCATGTTATTTCTTGTTTTCTGGTTGCTCTACAACTCCATTTTTTCTTTTTTCTTGTGTTTCTGTCTGCCATTTTGGTTTGGTGGTTTTCTCTTATGTTTTTCTCAGTTTCCTCTTTTTTGTTTCATGTCTCTGCTCTAGATTTATGTTTTGTAGTTATCATGAGGTTTGTATAAAATGTTTCTGAGATAAAATGGTCTTTTTTCTGCTGATAGCATCTTATCTTCATTTACCTACATGGGTTCTGTCGTTTTCCTCTTCCCCTTTTGTGTTTTTGTTGTCTCAAATTATCTCTTTTTATGTTGTGAGTTTGTTACCAAATTGAAGCAGCCATAGTTTTTTTTCTTCTTTCCCCCCTTTTAACATTTATGCTATAATAAAGTGTTTAAAAACCTATTCTGATAAAGAGTTGCAATTTTCTGATTATGTCTATTTATCACCTTACTTGAAGTTTTGTGTACTTTAGCCTTTTTGTTTCTGGTAAAAGAGCTCCTTTCAACATTTCTTGTAAGGCAGATCTAGTGGGTTGTTTGTTTGGGTTTTTTTTAATTGAAGTATAGTCGAATACAATGTTGTGTTAATTTCTGCTGTACAGCAAAGTGACTCAGTTATACATATATATCAGTACACTCTTTTTCATATTCTTTTCCACTATGGTTTATTACAGGATATTGAATATAGTTCCCTGAGCTATACAGTGGAAACTTGCTGCTTAACCATTAGGTCTAGTATTAATGAACTTCCTCAGCTCTTGTTCATCTCAGAAAGTCTTTATTTCCCTTCATACTGAATGATAACTTTGCTGGATAAAGTATTCTCGGGTGACAGTTTATATCTTTCAGTACTTTGAGAATATCATTCCACTCCCTCCTGGCCTGTAGAGTTTCTTCTGAGAAATCTGCTGATAAATTAATGGGGGTTCCTATGTAGGTTAACATCCTTTTTTCCCCAGCTACCTTCAAAATTCTTTGTTATTGACTTTTGACAATTTTAATATAATGTGTCTTGGAGAAGGTCTTTTTGCATTGAGGTAATTAGGTGTCCTCTTAACTTCATGGACTTGTATATCCATAACAGGGAAGAGCCAATTTTCACTCCATGTTGGATCTGTTTCTTTGACTTTAGCCTTTGCTTTTCATTGCTTTTGTTATTATAATCATACATAATGGCCTGCCTCAGGGAACCCTACCCACCTGTGAATGGCTGCAAGAAAGAAGAAATTAACACGTCCAAGGCTGGCCATTCCAGATGTTTGCCCTTGTTACTTTACTTCCCTCTCTGATTCTATCAAAGAAACTGGTGTCCAGACCCCAATAAGATGGTTATTTTGAGACACTAGTCTGCCATCTTCTCAGTCTGCTGGCTTTCCGAATAAAGTTGTATTCCTTGCCTCAAAAAAAAGAATTTTATCATTTTAAAAATATTTTATTTCTCTTGCCTCTTATATTTGTATCATTTCTAGATTTCTGTTTTTGCTCTTTCTCTCTTCCATATGGTCTGCTCTATTTCCAATTCTTTCTAATGCATCCTTCATCTCATCTATTGAGTTCTTCAGCTCCAGAATTTCTGTTTGGTGTCTTTTTAGAGTTTCAATCTCTTTGGTAAAGTATTCCTTCGGTTCATTAATTTTCTTTCTGAGCCCATTTAACTACCTTTACGAGTTTTCTTGCAGCTCACTGATTTTCTTCATGACAGCTATTTTGAATTCTCTATCAGTTAGATCACAATATTCCATGATTTCAAGTTTGGTTTCTGGAGAACTGTCATTTCCTTTTTGTGGTACAGTGTTATCGTGGTTCTTCGTGGTGCTTGACAAGCTGTTCCTCTGCCAGTGCATGTGAAGTAGCAAACAGCGTTCTGCTTGAGTCTGCGCTGCCTCTTGTTATATTTGAGAGTCAGCACTTTCCACCCTCCACTGCCTCTGCCAGGGGTGTCGCCCTGTGCCCTCATGATCACTTCTTGTACCTCTGGAGTCACTGGTATCTTGCTGCTGCCAGCGTGGCTATTACTGCTTCCTGGGGCACCAGGAGAGTGGGCTCTTCCATTTTGCCTGGGATCCCGTGGGCCGCAGGCTCTGCCACTGCCGGGGGAGGGTTTGGGTGGGGGGAGCCAATGTTGCACAGGTACCCCTGTCATGTCCACTGTAAGGTGCACAGCCTCTGTCACTGCAGGGTCGGGGGAGTCATGGGCCCCTCTGCAGCTGAAGGGATGGGATCCCAGGCCTCATGGCCAACACTGCCAGTTGCCTATGGCTGCCACGGTGGCTGGGGCGATGGAGTCACGTGCGTCACCTCCCCTGCTACTGCCAAGTTCTCTGGGGCTGCAGGCTCAGCTGCTGCAGGTGGGAATCCAGGACTGCAGGCACCACCCCACTGTTCCCCCAGTTCCACCCCCTCTATGGGCTCCAGTCCACCCACCTTCAGATGTACAGAAGTGTGGAATTCTCCAGCACCCTAGTGTATGGGGCAGAGGCACCCTTTTAGCATTGTGAATGTTTTACTGGCTGTAGATTGAAGGGGAGAGACAAAGGGAAGGTCTCAATTTGCCATGTTGCAGACATCCCTCCACGAAACACTATTTTTACTTGAAAGAAAATTGACAAACTATGGTTATTCTGACTTGGGTGTTTGGCAAACACTTTCTCAAAAATGAATAAAGTGAGTGTGTCACTTCATGGAAAACAACTGATAGTATTTGTTGCCAATGATAAAATTTGTGCTTTTAAGCAAAACTTAGATTTTTGGAAAACATGTGTCTATCATCATGAGCTTAAAGTTTCTCAATATTTAAATATTTTTCTGATGAGATTGGTGGTGACATTAACAAGTGTGATTTTTAAAATATTATATAATAAAATCTGTCAAAATTTGGAAGATCTGTATAACTCAAGGAACCAGTATTTTCCACATGACAAATGAATGCATGATGTTTTAAAATTATGCATAAATAAAAGACCCATTCTGCATGCAAGACAGAGCAATAGATTTTGATGTAGCAGAAGATGAAAAATGGGACATCCCTGGTGGCGCAGTGGTTAAGAATCCACCTGCCAATGCAGGGGACACGGGTTCGAGCCCTGGTCCAGGAAGATCCCACATGCCACGGAGCAGGTAAGCCCGTGCGCCACAACTACTGAGCCTGCGCTCTAGAGCCCGTGCACCACAACTACGGAAGCCTGTGTGCCTAGAGCCCGTACTCCACAACAAGAGAAGCCACCGCAATGAGAAGCCCGTGCACTGCAACGAAGAGTAGCACCCACTTGCTGCAACTAGAGAAAGCCCGTGTGCAGCAATGAAGACCCAATGCAGCCAAAAATAAAAAGATAAATAAATAAATGTATTAAAAATTTTTTCTAAAAAAAAAAAGACAAAAAAGTTCATTGATATGGTTTCAAATTCCAAATTGCAACTAACCTCTAAGAAACTTACCTCTTGTCAACTCTTGGTGTAGTATCAACGAAGATCCACAATTATCTGAAAAAGTTATTGTCTGCTTCCAACTACAAATCTAAGTCAGGCTGGGTTTTCTTCACATTTCAACCAAAACAACACATGGAAGAGACTGACTGCAGAAGCAGGTACAAGAACCAGCCATCTCCAGTTAAGCAGACACTAAAGAAACTTGCAAAAATGTAAAAAACAATGCCACTATTCTCATCAAAGTTTTGTTTTATAAAATAATTACTTTTGTAAGATATTATTTATGTTGACATGTTGAGGGCTTATTATCATTTTAAATGAATAAATAAATCATTCCCTCATGCACATACCATACTTCTTCAAGTGTTCAGTCAGAAAAATCAAATCCTGTCCAAGGGAGAAAAATTAGTCTGGACTCAGAAATTTTCATCTCCAATATTCAAGGTCTAGGACACAATGGAATGATGAGACAACAGCTGTGAGGGAAAGAAGTAGTGACTGTGGCAGGACAGGAAAGTGATCCCCCAAGAGAGAGTCACATCCTAATGCTTGGAACCTGTAAATGTTACCTTATTTGGAAAAAGGATCTTTGCAGATTTGATTTAATTAAGGATTTTGAGATGAGATTATCCTGGATTATCCAGGCTGGCCCTGAATATGATCACAGTTTGTTTATAAGAGAGCTAGAGGGAGGGTTTCCCTGGTGGCTCGGTGGTTAAGAATCCGCCTGCCGGTGCAGGGGACATGGGTTCGATCCCTCGTCTGGGAAGATCCCACATGCCGCAGAGTAACTAAATCCATGTGCCACAACTACTGAGCCTGCGCTCTAGAGCCCACGAGCCACAACTACTGAAGCCCGCGTGCCACAACTACTAAAGCCCGCGTGCCTAGAGCCCCTGCTCCACAACAAGAGAAGCCACCGCAATGAGAAACCCTCGCACCGCAACAAAGAGTAGCCCCCGCTCGTCGCAACTAGAGAAAGCCCGCACGCAGCAGCGAAGACCTAACGCAGCCATAAATAAATAAATTTATTTTTTTTTAAAAAAAGAGAGAGAGCTAGAGGGAGATTACACAGACAGAAGAGGTGGGAGCAGTGTTGACCATGGAGCAGAGACTGGAGAGATGCAGCCACATGCTCAGGAATGCTTGCAGCCTCCAGAAAAGACAAGGAATGGATTCTCCCTTAGAACCTCTGAGGAAGTGCAGCCCTGGCGACACCATCATTTCAGCACAGTGACAGTGATTCCACACCCAAAGACTTGGGTATAAGTGGTTTGTTCACGAAGTGATTCCATGAAACAGAGATGAAGGAGGAAAAGAGTGGGACAGGAAAGGAGGAATCGAAACATAGGCGTGTGCTCCTTAGGTTACTGCTCTGGGTAACAACACCTTCACTTCAGCAGGACCTCCTGAGAAGTGTACAGAATACCTCTTAGGATTGTCCAACCATTCCTCCACCGACTCCTGTCTCCAGGCCCTGAGGTTGCCCCCCAGAGACCTAGGCTGTGCTGGTGAGTAGGCCAGGTAGGCTCCTGTGGTGTCAGAGAAGGCCTGGGGCAGGAAGTTCAAAGACACACAGCAGGTGCCAGAGATGCATCTCTGTAAGTCCACTGCAATTAAAGGTGTGCTGAGGGCATCATTCAAGACACCAGCTCTTGTATCCCACAGTCTACGCAGGTACCACGTTAAGTCCGCGCTGCCGTGATTCTTTGAGGTGAAGTCTCGAAGGTCATGACTTTTACAAAAGCCTTAATACAAGAGTGTCAGTAGAACAAATACAGTCCCCACTGCCACACCTGCTCCTGAGGCTGTAGCTAATATTGGTCATGTCCCTTCTCCTCTGCCCATTCTAGGTTTCCCTCACTGTCAGCCAGCATTTCAGCTGGTCCACGTGGCTCTCCTGGTCAGGTTACGAGACCTCCATCCCCGAAGGCTCTGAGCCCTTGGCAGGCGGTGGCTGCTCTTATCACTTGGCATGGAAGCAACCAGACAGAACCAGGCGAGTCCTCCATGCTAGACCAACTCCTGATTGCCCCACTAAGTAGCAGCAACCCTATCTACCTCTAATAATCGGGATCTACTATCCCCTCCTTCTTTGCCTGCTGGTTCACCGGCACAAGGAGCTCAAAGTGACCTGGTGGAATTTGCAGATTCTGGTTCAGTGGAGGAGTCCTTCCCTGGAATCAGTGGAAGCTCCCTTGTGGAAGTGTTCCCTACCTGGGAACCAGGGGGTCTAATCCAGCAGAGCTCTAGGCTGCTCGTAGGTAATACAGGGTATCACAGAAGCGGTACAGCCCACAGCAATCTATACATTGCTGTACCTTTTTCACTGTAAAATGAGTTTCGTGGTCCAAGGTAATGTTATACATGATCCCGTGTTGGTAAATCGAGCATTCTCTAAGCTGCTAGATAGTAATGCTACTCTAAGACCTTGTGGCTAGGGAAGGCAAACTCATATCCAGAGCAGGTATCAATTCCAGGAAAGATGAATCAATCTCTCTCCTGGGTGGAAAGGATCTGCTGTAACGAACCTGTCACCAAGTCATCTAGGGACAGTACCATATCAGGAGCTCAGCACTAAGACTGCTAACAGGTCAGAAATTCATAGGCAGTAATAATTAGATAAGCCTTGATTAAGAAAGAGCCTGTGTTGGTGGGCATAGCTTGCCACCATGACAACTCCATTCATGGCCTCACCTTACAAGCACAAGTGTAGCCAAGGACAAAAGCTGACTGACATCTATCCATCCAATTTGTTATCCAGTGACCCCTGTGCAGTGGGTATGAACATGAGGCACAAAGATACACACACTTGTGGCCAGTGCTACAGGTCCATCTCCTTTCCCAGACCTCCTTGTCTCCAGTATCCCCTCTCGCTCTTGCCAGGTCCCTGACCAACGAGCAAGGCATCTGTCTCAACCCAGAAGTTTATGTGCTCACCTTCCTTAGGCCACTATTCTGTCCACTCCCTTCCCTCCCTACGAAGTGAGTATCCAAGCGTACTGCTCAAAGCTCTGGTCTCTGGAAGAATCCTCTTCATTACTCTCCTTCAGAGCCACCTGAAGTGGGATGGTAGCGCAGCAGTACTTCATTTTCAGCTCATACCAACACATCAAGCTGACCCATCTGTGAACCAGACCTAAATTTTTCTTCCTGTCTGCTAAGAAGCACTGGTACAACAAGGTGGGAGATGTGCGGGCCACAGCCACCTCTTCCTATAAATGACCAGTACTCTCTGGACAGACTGGGGTCCAAACCTTTTTCATTGGGCAGTGAATTGCTACTGAGGCTGGTGGATTTGCCAGTATCTAGTTTAGGACAGGCAGATTTGGTCACATGATCATTTGATGCCCCATAATCAGGCACCCGGTCTCTAATTGGGCCCCATAGTGTGTCAGAAGCTGCTTTCAATTGGTGAGTAGTTCTTCACTGTAGCTGGCATGGTCTTGCTTCAGAACCCTAGGGGTGAGCACTCCAAATCTCCTGTTGGGGCCTACCAAAGGTGCTGCACAGCGTCCCTATCTGCCACAGATAAGCCATAACCCATTGGTTCTATTAAGAGACAGGGGAACCCATCCTCCAGTGTGGATCTTCACCAGAGCCCTCCTTTGCTCTGGGCCCCATTCAAAACCAGCAGTCTTCCAAGCCACCCGATAAATGGGTCAGAACAGTATTCCCAAGTGTGGCACATGCTGACTCCAAAATCCAGAGGTGCATGGAGTGGTAGGCCTCATTTTTCATGTTAGGGATGCAAGATGCAGTAACTTGCCCTTATCTCAGAGGTGACGGCCTGGTTTGCCCTACAACACTGCACCCCTGGAAACTTCACTGATGACAGGCCCCAGAACTTCTGAGGGTTTATCTCTCATCCTCTGACATGCACTGTCTTACCAGGGACAGAGCACTTGTCACTTCCTTCCTCACCGTGTCCAATTAGCATAATTTCAACAGTTTTATGGAGAATGTCCAGATGATCAAGGTCTCAACGATTACACTGTGACAGAAAGCACGACTTAAAACAGACTGGAAGTAAGACAATGTATACGTTTGGCTGTCCTTCCCATATAAAAGTGACCTGCTTTTGGAAACTTACTCTTTACTACTGGAAATTGAAAGGAATGTTCACCACATCGATTGCGTTATCAGGTGCCAGAGGTGCATTGATCAGTTCCAGTACAGGTACCTCACCTGACACAGCTGCTGTGATTAGGGACACTAACTGGCTACGCTTGTGGTAGTCCACCATCATTCACTTGAATCCATCTGGATTTTGCAGGGGCCACTCAGGTGAATTGAAGGTGATGTAGTAGGGATTTATGTCTTTGAGAGTAAGCAATCTCTGCAATCCCACATGGAATGCAGCACTGGAGAGGGTGGGGAGTTTCAGAGGCTTCCACTTCGCTCTTCCTACCATGACTCTTCTTATTCCACAGGTCAGGGATCAATGTACAGGCTCTCCCCACTGCTAGGTATAATTACCCCAAGTATGTACTGGGACCAGAGAAGTGACCTCAACACTTGGGTCAGGACTCTGTTTATCATCTGACTTCCACAGCCTCCACTCAAACCAGTGACTCATGACGCTTCATATACCCTGGCACACGTGTCACCTCAGATCTTGTATCCAACAGCCCTTGAAAGGTCTGGATAGTCCCTTTTCCAAAGTAAATGTGTTACTTTGTTAAGAGGCGCTGGGTCCCTTTGGGGAAAGATTAGAGGAATTTTTTTTTTTATGTACTTATGGTGGCACTGTAGGATCCTTTCTATACGAAACCAAGCCTCCGTTTCAACCAGTGGACTCCAGGTCTCAGAACTGGCTCAGATTTAAATACAGAGTGAGGGATCATGATTTCCCATTGCAGTGACTGACATTTGCTTTCTGATCACCAATTCTTGATCTCTTTCTCGTTATTCAAATCAAACACCACTCAGGTCAGCTGTTCATCTACTTCACCCCAAAGAACACCATGGTCCAACAGCGCCACAGATCCCCGTGGATCAAGTCTTCCTGGTCGCCACTCCAGCATGGGGCAGAAGAAATGCAAGGAGGCATTTCAAACTGCTGCGGTGGGACAAGGAGACGTGATGCAGCCCCAGGTGCCTGCTCCAAGCTGTGAGCCTCTCCTCCTGGGCTTGATTTTAGGTCTGGAGGCAAGAGGGGTAGTGGAGCAGGACATGAAGACAGTGGTTTCAAGCAGGGTAACAATAGCCTCCTCCAGCGGCGGGCTTCAGCTGACAAGGGAGTCTCAGCGGTGAGGAGGGATTTAAGGTTACGCATCAACAAATGTTTATTCGGCACCTACCAGGTGCCCCACACTCCCCACCCCCTAGATGTGAGCCACACACACACACTCTCTCCCTTTCCCCCACACTCAGGACTCGCCACACTCATTCAACGGCCCTCTTCCTTGCCCAACTGCCCCGGGGGCCAAATCTGTACAGTGAGGGGCTGCCGCCGCCGCTGCCCGCGCTGCCCTGTCCGCTCCCAGATCCTGACGAAGGCCCACCTCGCCTCACGAGCACTTTCCCGGTGACACCGCCTTTGTGCGCCGGACCGGCTTCTCAGCCCAGTACGCGCCACCCGCCCACGTGGTTCGCTCACGTGACACACCACTGCGCCGTGGGCCCGACCGCTCAGGACGCTTCTGATTGGCCCGAACCATTTCCTGCTTCCGGGTTAAGGTCCAAACAGCACTGTCTTTTCGAGCGGCCCCGCCAAGAGAGAGAGGCCATTGGCCTTCGCTCTGAGCAGGGGCGGGGCACAGCCATCGGGACTAGCACCCGGACGAGGGTCTCCGAGACAGCCGAGCGGCGCCGCAAAGAGCCGAACAGAGCCAAGGAGACCCGAGTACGACCCGAGCAGCGCAGGCTGGCCGGAAGCGGAGCCGAGCGCAGCCGGAAGGATCCGAGCGCGCCCGAAGGGTCTGTGCGCGGCGGGGCGTTGGCCGGGCCAAGCCCGAGCCATGGCGGCTGAGGGGACAGATGTGGCCAGAGGCGGGGCTGTTGGAGGCCGCCTGGCCAAGGACAGCTTGCGGCAGGCTGTGTGCCCCGACGCGGCCCCGAGCCGGAGGCGCGGCTCGGCGCGGTCGCGAGACGCCGAGCGCCGAGCCTACCAGTGGTGCCGGGAGTACTTGGGCGGGGCCTGGCGCCGAGTACGGCCGGAGGAGCTGAGGGTTGACCCCGTGAGGTGGGAGGTCAGGGGTCAGCCCCTCTTGTGCTCGGGCCGGGGTCAGGCTTAGGCTCGGGCCCTCGGGACACTCAGCGTTCCTGGGCCGGGGGCGGGGCAGGGCCGGGAGCTACGGGGGAGCGCGGGGCGCGGGGGCTGGACGCCGGGCCGGTGGAGCGGATGGCGGGCTGAGCGCGCCCTGCTGTGGGTCTGCAGCGGAGGCCTCAGTAACCTGCTCTTCCGCTGCTCGCTGCCTGACCACCTGCCCCGCGTTGGCGAGGAGCCCCGGGAGGTGCTGCTGCGGCTGTACGGGGCCATCCTGCAGGTGAGGAGGGAGTGAAGGCCGCAGTGGCCTCAGGTCCTCTCACCCAAGTGTGGCAGGTGGTATGGTCCCTACTAAGCAGTTGAGGACACTGAGCCTTAGGGGCTAAGTGTTTTGTCCATTGTGATACTAACGCCCGCGCTCTGGAGCCCCCGGGCAATAGAACAGGAAGTCCAGATAGAACCAACCAAATAGAACCAGATAGAACCAGATGTGGTGGGAGGAGCAAGAAGACCCTCGTGTTTGTCAGCGCCACTTTGCCTCTGGCCCCTTGTGACCGTGGTCCCTTCGCTGTCTGTTTTCCTTAAGGGAGTGGACTCCTTGGTCCTTGAAAGTGTAATGTTCGCCATCCTTGCAGAGCGGTCACTGGGGCCCCAGCTCTACGGAGTCTTTCCAGAGGGCCGGCTGGAACAGTACATCCCAGTACGAGCCCGGCCCCGACCTCCCCGAAGCATCTCCTTCCCCAGCCCCTATTCCCCTTCCCAATGTCTGCTTTCACATCCCTCACCCCAGGTAGGGAATTTTCCCCAAGCCCTGACTTCCCCCACCTCCATTGCCCCACCCTTCCCCCCTCCTGCCCCAGCCCCTTCACCACCCTGATAGGTTCCTGGGTGCAGAGCCGGCCACTGAAGACGCATGAGCTTCGAGAGCCTGTGTTGTCCGCAGCCATCGCCACGAAGATGGCCCAGTTCCATGGCATGGAAATGCCTTTCACTAAGGAGCCCCACTGGCTATTTGGGACCATGGAGCGGTGAGTCGGGGGCCTCCTCAGGGCTCCTGCACATAGGCCGAACCCTCATGTTGGCAGTTACTACGCTGGGCTGTGACTGAATGCATCTAGTGCTCTGTCCACCTCTCCAGCTGAGTGGATCAAGTGTCCCACTGTCTAGCATGGTTTCTCACGCAACAGGCTTCCAAATGATTGCCAGACAAGTTATTCGGTGATCGAACGGGTAGGACAGCCTGGCCTGGGGTAGAGGGGAGGGATAGCAGAGTGAGTATATCCTGTTCTTTGGGCTTCAGGTATTTAAAGCAGATCCAGGACCTACCCACCACTGGCCTCCCCCAGATGAACCTGCTGGAGATGTACAGCTTGCAGGACGAGATGGGCAGCCTCAGGTGAGGGCAGGCAGGATGGGGCAGCGGTGGGGGGGTGGGGACAGAAGAGCACAGGAGATGTGCCAGGCACCTAGTGGGGTCCTACCCAGGATTTGCTGAAGGCTGGGGTCAAGGCCTCGCCCATGCGGGTGCCTCTGACCCTCCTTTCGTCACTCCTGCTCAGGACCCATGCCCGTGTTCCCCTGCAGGAAGTTGCTAGACTCTACCCCATCACCAGTGGTCTTTTGCCACAATGACATCCAGGAAGGTAGGAGAAGGCATCTGAGTCTCCCAACCTCAGGTGAGGGGGGCCAGAGGACCCTGGAGTGACCAGAACCTCACCACATTTCTCCAGGGAACATCTTACTGCTCTCAGAGCCAGAAAACGTTGACGGCCTCATGCTGGTCGACTTCGAGTACAGCAGTTATAACTACAGGTGAGGGTAAGAGGACGGCCTCCCATGGGTCTGTTCCCACAGTGCCCTGGAAAAGCAGACCAGGCCTTCATCTCTGCATCCCAGCTGCCCAGCGTATTTGGGGACTGAGTGTCCACCTTATTCCCTCAGGGGCTTTGACATTGGGAACCATTTTTGTGAGTGGGTTTACGATTACACTCATGAGGAGTGGCCTTTCTACAAAGCGCAGCCTGCAAACTACCCCACCCGGGGACAGCAGGTATGTGGGCCAGAAGCTGGGAGCAGGACCTGGCTTAGAAGGGAGAAGGAGGTTGAAGTCTGGAAGGAATGGCGAGCAAGGGTGTTAACTGGGAAATGCTCCCCAGTCTCCCCATTTCCTGACTCTTGTCTTTTGATCTCAGCTCCATTTTATTCGCCACTACCTGGCGGAGGTAAAGAAAGGTGAGACCATCTCCCAAGAGGAGCAGAGGAAACTGGAAGCAGATTTGCTGGCAGAGGCTAATAGGTGAGGAAAGACGTGTGGGGCAGGGGTGGAGCAGGGTGCAGAGGCAAGGGGGGGAATGTGGCAGGTAGACTCACTGGGCTGCAGGTTAGGGGTCAGTGCAAAGTGGGGGCAGGAAGTGAGGATGAGGTCTGAGGCTGATGGGGAAGAACAGTTTGAGAGTGGGAAGAGTCAGGACAGGGTAGGGGTTAAGACAATAGGGGAGAAGTTAGAGCTTTGGGGCTTCACCAGCCTGGAGGAGGGGGTTCAGGCAGTGCCAAATGTGCTCTGAACCCCCATTTTCCTGCTCCCCCTCAGGTATGCTCTGGCATCTCATTTCTTCTGGGGTCTCTGGTCCATCCTCCAGGCATCCATGTCCACTATAGAATTTGGTTACTTGGTAAGTAACCAGGTTGGGTGAGTTAGGTGTGGGGATGGGGCGCAGCAGAGGCCTCGGACCCTCTAGGCCAGCTGTGGGCAGACTGAGGGGGGTGTGGGGTGCTAGTCCCACCCCTTCTCACCAGTGCGCGGGTGTCCTTCCTTAGGAGTACGCCCAGTCTCGGTTCCAGTTCTACTTCCAGCAGAAGGGAGAGCTGACCAGCTTCCACCCCTCATCCTGACTCTCCACATCCCAACTCCTTGGATTTCTCCTGGAGCCTCCAGGGCAGGACCTTGGAGGGAGGGACAGAGGGGAGGCCCTGGGGACTGGGCTGAGCCCGAGTGAGACTGGGGTTAAGGAGGCTGACCTTCCCCCTCACCCCCCGAGTTTGAGCAGGTCCCCACCGCAGGCAAGTGGGCAGAAGCCCTGGGATGTGTACCTTAAGACAATAAACTAGCTTCTTCCTTCACACCGTCCTAACCCTGCTTGGGTGCGGCAGAAGGTACCGACCAAGGACTGCACACAGATTGACAAAGGGGCCACTGCTAGGAGCCTCAGTTTCCCCTCCTGAAAAGCGTGGCTATTGGGTAATCTGGGCTTGAAAGTGGTTAGGGGTCCATTCTGCTGTCCCCCACCCCGGCTCCAGCTTAGAAGTGATACGTACTCAGAGGACTTGGGTCGGGCAGTGGGGAGTTATGGGGTACAAAGAGGGCCCCGGGGTGGGGCTGCCCAACCCTGAGCACTGGAGATCAGGGAACAGGAGGCACAGCTGACACACTGGTGACCTTTTCCCTACATTCGGCTATTTTTAGCTCTAATGCCACCATCCTCACGTGAGACCCGTTGGGCGCCCCAGGCTCTCAGACCTTTGAGCCATCTTCATCTTGCAGAAACCCGGCGCCCCCCCACTCCTGATTCTCGCCTCGGAGCCGGGGAGATTCTGGTTGCCAACCCCCAACTGTTCTCTCAACCCAAATTTGGGAGTGGGTGTCAGGTTCCCGGTGAGGGCGGGACTTAGGTGGCCAGGCCTGAAGGACGTGGGGACACAGGCCACAGTGACTGTCCCCACAAGCGGACAGGAGCACACCCGAGCCGTGAGTGGAGTTGGGGGTGGCTCTGGGCTGCCGGCCTGGCCCAGGGCTCTGAGCCGGCAAGTGGGGCGAGGGAGGGGGGTTGAGGCTGGTGCCAGGGTCCCACGTGGCAGCGCTGGGGGTACGCAGACCCCACCTCACTCCAGACCAGACCGACTCCGCTTCCGGGGCCCCTCTAGCCCCCACCCCGAGGCCGCCCTACACTGTCCTCGGGATTCCTGACGTTTTCAAGGCCCTGACCCCCTTCCGACCCCCGCACCATCGCACGAAGGTTCTGCGGCGGTTGCCGAGGCTGGGGGGCCAGGGGTGGGGCCTCGGCGCTGCGGGTGGCCGACCCAGGGCGGAAGGGGAGGGAGGCGGGCTGGGGGTGCGGCCAGTGCCCGGGGGCGGGGCCTCGATGCGGGCGGCCGAGCTGCCCCGCACACCCTCCTGACACCTCCCAGGTGCCCAGCAACTCCCAGGTGCCCAGCAACCCACAGGATGGCGGAAGCGCACCAGGCTGTGGCCTTCCAGTTCACGGTGACGCCAGAGGGGGTCGACTTCCGGCTCAGTCGGGAGGCCCTAAAACACATCTACCTGTCCGGCATAAACTCCTGGAAGAAACGCCTGATTCGCATCAAGGTGGGCGCAGGTGGTTCTGGTCTCTTCCAGCAGGTGCAGAATCGAGCCTTCCAGGGAGGCAGAGGCTAGGTGTCAGCTGCTGCCCATTGTCAAGGTCCTCCACCCCCATCTCGGCTGACAGCTCTGTGGAGTGACAGGCTCCAGCAGTGCAGAAACCAGAGGGGTGCTCAAGGCGTGGAGAGGAGATGGGTGTGCATGAAGTGTCAGTGGGACACAGGAATCAGGTGCTGCAGGTGTGGGAGTGGGGGGGGGTCCACCAGACGTGAAGGAGAAGTGAAAACAGGCAAAGACTTCATAGGTGCCTGCTTACCCCAGTCCTTGCTCTGTGAGCATTCCTGTTTTTGCCCACAGAATGGCATCCTCAGGGGTGTGTACCCTGGCAGCCCCACCAGCTGGCTGTTCGTCGTCATGACGACACTGGGTTCCTCCTACTGCAACGTGGACATCTCCATGGGGCTGGTCTGTTTTATCCAGAGATGGCTTCCTGAGGGGTAAGAAGTGGGGCCATGAGAAAGGGCTGGGTGGGCTCCAAGGCCAAGGTTCCTGAGCTGGGCAGTTACAGGACAACAGCCATTGGAGGTAATAGGGGCAGCTCTCCCTGGGGGCGACCACCATCTCAGTCCCTACTTCTGTAACTTCGAGTGTGACGCACTCAGAGGCTCAGATGTGGGTGTGTCCAGGGAGTTTTTCCTCCCTTGGTGCCTCCCCCAAGATGGCTCACATACATCAGGACTGCAGAGTCAGAATCTCCCTGAGGTTGGTCTCAAGTGGACCCCCCTGCAGTCCTCTCCCCTTCTCTGATAGATGTGGCCCCTACCGGAGCCCACAGACGCGGACACTTCTCAGCATGGCCATCTTCTCCACGGGGGTCTGGATGACGGGCATCCTCTTCTTCCGCCAAACCCTGAAACTGCTGCTTTCCTACCACGGTTGGCTGTTTGAGATGCACGGCCAGACCAGCCACTTCACCAGAGTCTGGGCTGTGAGCAGAAGCTGGTGGAGGGGTCCAGGCATCGGGTTTGAGACCCCAGGGCCTCACTTTGGGTTCTGAGCTGGAGGGGACAGCCAGGCAGGGCACTGTTGCCTGGCGGGGTTTGTCCCGGTTCTGAGGGTCTGGGGTAGCCCCTCCAGTGTTTGCTAGTTTCCATTCTTTCCCCCGGCTTCCCCCTCGACATTCTCCACTCTGTACCCCCAGATGTGTGTCCGCCTTCTGTCCGGCCAGCGGCCCATGCTCTACAGCTTCCAGACATCTCTGCCCAAGTTGCCCGTGCCCAGCGTGTCAGCCACGATTCATCGGGTGAGGGCCTGGGTCAGACATCCCGGTGGGCAGGGCAGGCTGGACTCAGAGGACTTATCCAAACATAAGGGACTGTCCCCTACAAAGAGTCGGCTTGAGAGGGAGCAATGGGGCTGGGCTTGGAAGAAGGTCAGGACAGAGGCAGCTCTTGCTGACTGGCCCTCACACGGGCAATAACTTGGCTGGACAGTACCTAGAATCCGTGCAACACTTATTGGATGACGAGGAATATTACCGAATGGAGACGCTGGCCAAGGAATTCCAGGAGAAGACTGCCCCCAGGCTGCAGAAGTACCTGGTACTCAAGTCATGGTGGGCAGCCAATTATGTGAGTTCTACCTCCCGGGCTTACCCTCTCCCACCCTGTGTCCTGGCTGCTCACAGCCCACCCTCCTCTGCCCCAGCTCCAACCTCCCACCCACCCGCAGGTGAGCGACTGGTGGGAAGAGTATGTCTACCTTCGAGGCAGGACTCCCCTCATGGTGAACAGCAACTATTATGTCATGGTAAGGGCTAGAGCCACCCTGGCTCCTGTGTGTTCAGCTCTGTCCCCAGCTCTGGTCTCAGGGCAAGGAACCTGGAGGACAGTTCAGAGCCCTAGTGGTGGTTTCTGTAGGCAAGTGGGGGTTCTGAAGTGAGGCCTGAAGGAGAGGGAAGATGCGGGGGTGGGGGTGGTGGTCATATCCTGGAAGAATAGTCAGGAAGCAGCTCGCAGGCGACGGGGATACTGAGGGTCTGGAGAGCCCAGTAGACCCCACAGGCTGATACTGTCACTCCCAGAGTTCCTCAGGCTCACTGTTCTGCCCAGCTCAGGCGCTCTCACTTCCTTCCTTGTTCCCTCGCTGGCTTTCCAGCCACAACTTCCCAGCCATCCTGACGCCATTACCAGGGAACTTCCTTAAGTGTGTCTTAAGCAGATCCAGAGCTGTTTCTTGTAGAGCTCAGGGGGTCACTGTCGGTCCCTATCCCACATGACTGACCCTTTTCCTGCTCCTAGTACAAGACTGTGCACAGCCAGCTGGGAGAGGCTGCCCAGCCACTGCCCTGTGCACCTCTTTGCTTTCCCACTTCCAAAGCACGTTTCAAGTAGCATGCTGCCATTTTCCTCCTCCACAAAGCTGTCTTTCCGGAAACCTATATGCAATTTGTCTAGACCAGAGGTTTTAAGCTGTTTTGTAGTGGCAGAACCCCTTCCTCAAAGAAAAATAAACAAAACATCAACAAATACAATGGGTTTGGAAAAGCAGCTCAGGTCAAAGCCACGGCAGGGGGTTATCTGATCAGTAGTTATGCATTTCACTTCTTGTACTTGGTTCTCAGAGGTTGTGCAGGATGGACTGGGGAAAGGGGGCAAGACACCCCAGACAGAGAGATGCCACTGTGCACACCTGTCGCAGCCTCCTTGCAGGCTCTGCTCTCTCCCTGTAGGACTTAGTGCTCGTCAAGAACACAGACGTGCAGGCAGCCCGCCTGGGAAACATTGTCCACGCCATGATCATGTATCGCCGTAAACTTGACCGTGAAGAGATCAAGCCTGTGAGTTGGGTTGGGGGTGAGGGCGTGACCGGGAGAGGAGGCCTGCGTCTGAGCTGTGCTGGGCCGTCCTCCTAGGTGATGGCGCTGGGCATCGTGCCCATGTGCTCCTACCAGATGGAGAGGATGTTCAACACCACCCGGATCCCAGGGAAGGACACAGGTACTAGGCCGCGGCTGGGCGCCCGCGCTGGGGCTGCAGGATGGAGGCCGCCCCCTCCCAGCTGTGGGCCCACCACAGCCAGATGCCCTACCGCCTGCTGGTCACCAAGCGTCCTCAGTGTCTCAGGGTCATGTAGCTGCGAAAAATAGTTTGTGGCCGATAGTAGACACCTGCTGTTTACAGGCACGGTGCTAGTAGTGGGACCCTGGGAGACCCAGGTCAGAGCCCCTCCCCTGCAGGGGCTCACAGTTCCGGAGTCTCCCGCGCAAAGATCAACAGGAGGCCTAGTGGAGCTCCCCGCTCAAGGAGCCTGTAGAGGAGGAGGAGGGGTGGGCACGCCCAGGGCCCCCAGGGCCGCCAAGCAGCACCCGCATTTCTAATGCCAGGACAGTCTGTGGGATTTCCTAGAGCTTTGGTTTTCTCTTCTGTGAAATGCCTCATGGGACTGTGGTTGGCATTAAATGACAGACAGGGAAGCTCAGGGCACGGGGCCTGGCTTGGTGCCAGCAGATTCCGCCCAGGGAAGGGGAAGGGAGGCCAGGCGAAGGGTCCATGCGGTCACCTGGTGTGAGGCTGGGGGGCCATCCTGAGTGGCATGGGGGGAGGGAGGAGCTCCCTACCTTCCCGCCTGAGCCCACTCATGGCCTCTGCCACAGACGTGCTGCAGCACCTCACAGACAGCAGGCACGTAGCCGTCTACCACAAGGGCCGTTTCTTCAAGTTGTGGCTCTATGAGGGCTCCCGCCTGCTCAAGCCTCGGGACCTGGAGATGCAGTTCCAGAGGATCCTGGATGACCCCTCCCCGCCCCAGCCTGGGGAGGAGAGACTGGCGGCCCTCACCGCAGGGGGAAGGTATTGGGGCCCAGGTTCAAGCGCCGTGAGGAGAGGAGTTGGGTCCTGTGTGCCACCCTGGAACTCGGCCAGAGCCCTCAGCAAGGGAGGAGCGTGGGCCCCAGCGTCCTCTGCGTAAACCAGGACCTGTGGTCGTGAGGGGCGCGGCAGGAGGGTAGCTGCTGTGACCTCTAACTGCTGGTGGCTAGGTGGGGGTGTGTGGAGAAGGGGGACACAGATCCTGGGAGGTGACCTCACGCCCACAGGGGCCCCCCCCGCTCACTCTGCCCTCGCGCCCTCAGAGTGGAGTGGGCTCAGGTACGCCAGGCCTTCTTCGGCTCCGGCAAGAACAAGGCTGCCCTGGATGCCATCGAGCGCGCTGCTTTCTTTGTGGCCCTGGATGAGGAGTCTCACCGCTATGACCCCGAAGACGAGGCCAGCCTCAGCCTCTACGGCAAGGCCTTGCTGCACGGCAGCTGCTACAACAGGTACCGCACCCCCAGCTCCACTGCAGGGCCCGCCCCGCCCACCTCTGGCTCCTCCCCTGCCCCGCCCACCCCGGGCTCCTCCCCCTGCCCCCACACCGCCACCCCATCTCCGCCCACTGCAGGTGGTTCGACAAGTCCTTCACTCTCATCGCTTTCAAGAACGGCCAGCTGGGCCTCAACACAGAACACGCATGGGCAGACGCCCCTATCATAGGGCACCTCTGGGAGGTAGCAGGCCCTGGGAGAGGTCCTGCAGGGCAGGGGCGGGGCGGGGACGGGGGCAGCAGGGCAAGGACGGCCTCTCAGCCTGACCTTGCCCCTGCAGTTTGTCCTGGGCACCGACAGCTTCGACCTGGGCTACTCAGAGACTGGGCACTGTCTGGGCAAACCCAACCCTGTGCTGGCCCCCCCTCAGCGGCTGCAGTGGGACATTCCTGAGCAGGTGTGCGGGCCGAGAAGGGGCAGGGGTGGGTGTGCGAGAGTGACAAGTGTCTGAGATGCCCTGTGGCCCTCCCCTCTGTCCCAGCCCCACCCTCAGGGGAAGGGTCCAGAGTGTCTCATGGTCCAGACTGGCTACAGGGAGAATAGAGACCCCAGAACTATTTCGGGGCTGGAGAAAGACATGAGGTGTGAGCTCGTGTCCAGGGAGTACCTGTCAGTGCTTCCTCCCCGACAAAGCCCAGCCAGGCATCTGTGCTGATGCCCCTGGCTTGTCCTTTGCGTCTCCTTCTCCTGAGGATGTCGAGCACACTGAGGCCTGCCCAGCCTTGCCTACATCCTCAGGCCTCCTGGACGTGACCCTGGAGTCCTCCTGGAGAGCTCTGCCCCCAGCTGACCCCCTCCGTGTCTTGGCAGTGCCAGGCAGTCATCGAGAGCTCCTACCAGGTGGCCAAGGCACTGGCTGACGACGTGGAATTGTACTGCTTCCAGTTCTTGCCCTTTGGCAAAGGCCTCATCAAGAAGTGCCGGACCAGCCCTGACGCCTTCGTGCAGATCGCCCTGCAGCTGGCATACTTCCGGGTAGGAGCCCCAGGCCACCGAGCAGGCAGGGGTGGCACCAGGGCCCACCTGCAAGATTCATCCCTCTGTGTTCCGTAGGACAGAGGCAAGTTCTGCCTGACCTATGAAGCCTCGATGACCAGGATGTTCCGGGAGGGACGGACAGAGACCGTACGTTCCTGCACCTGCGAGTCCACGGCCTTTGTTCAGGCCATGGTGCAGGGGCGCCACCTGGTGAGCCCCCCATGGCCTCGCGCTGATGTGACCGCTCGGCCTCCTGCCTGCTGTAGGGTCAGGGCTACTCTTCACTGCTCCGTTTCTGCCCCCAGAAAGCAGACCTCCAAGATCTGTTCCGGAAAGCAGCTGAGAAGCACCAGAATGCGTGCCGCCTGGCCATGACAGGGGCTGGCATTGACAGGCACCTCTTCTGCCTTTACGTGGTTTCCAAGTTCCTGGGGGTCAGCTCCCCTTTCCTGGCTGAGGTCAGTGTTGATGGGCGTGCCCTCTGTCCTCAGGCCCTCTCCTGGTGGGTCTCGGCCTGTTTTCTGTCCGGACAGCTGGGGCCAGTGTTCCCGGCCCACACGCCACCCAGGCCTGTGGACTGGCACCAAGCGGGAGCCTCCCCCTCGTGGAGTGGCTGTTGGCGTGAGGGGGGATGGAGAGACAAACATGATATGTCAGGTGGTGGCAGCGCTCGTGAGAGAAGGTCAGAGGCTCAGGGGAACCGGGGCGTCCAGGTGGAGGGAACCTCCAGTGCCCGGACATTGACACTGAGGCAGGAGTGTGGGATGTGGGAGGGACAGCAGGAGGGGTGGGGGGGCGGAGCCAGGGGCGGAGCCAGGGGACGGACAGGCAGGTCACCTGATGGTGGGTTTTGTGCAGAGGCTGTGATGGTGAGAACAGACTAGGGGACCACGGACAGCAATCAGGAAGGTCCTGCGTCCTGTCCCTTCTGCATCCTTAGCCAGGACAGTGCCAGGCTCACGCACCTGTCCGCAGGTGTGCGTGGCACCTGACTGCCGGCCTCCCTGTTGCAGGTGCTCTCAGAACCCTGGCGCCTCTCTACCAGCCAAACTGCTCAATTCCAGATCCGCATGTTTGACCCAAACAAGTACCCCAATCACCTGGGTGCTGGCGGTGGCTTTGGCCCTGTAAGTGCCCTTGAAGGTGGACAGGTGGGAAGGACCAGGGGCTGGGGTGTCAGCGGAGAGCGCAGGGCCTCGAGGAGGTCAGGCCAGAGGCAGGAGCACAGCCCTGGACCTGCCCTGCCTGGAAACAGGATAGGTACCTGTCGACCCCAGCAAGAAAGGTGGCTGGGACCCCACCCATGTTGACACCCACTGCTGGAGTGACCCTTCCCAGGGCTTCTGTACCCTTTGAAGTGGGCTTATGGAGACAGTCCAGATATCCCACTGAGACGCTCATGTGGGCTAGTTTGTCGGGGAGCTAGAGACCCCCTGCAAATGTGAGGGGGGCCTCCTGAGGGAACGTGCTCTTGAGCCTCCTGAGGGAACCTGAGGTCCTGGAACCCCCAGTGGGGTCTTCTCTTCTGTTTTCATACTGTTTCCTGGGGATGGGCCCTTCCTGTGAATCTTGTGGGCAGAGCAAGGATAACATCAGCTTGGCTTCCAGATACTCAAGGTTCAGTTCACCTCTTCTTCTTCACCCCTTGTGCTGCCCTCAGGTAGCTAATGATGGCTACGGGGTTTCCTACATGATCGCGGGTGAGAACACCATCTTCTTCCACGTCTCCAGCAAGTTCTCAAGCTCAGAGACAGTGAGTGTCTCCTGCTCCCACTCAGCCTGAGGAGGGGTCCCCCCCCAGGGCATGTCTGGCTGGGGAAGAATCCTTCCCTGTGGGGACAGAGGGGCGGGGGCTCACCTGGAGGTTGGTCTGAGCTCTTGACTCCCGCAGAATGCCCAGCGCTTTGGGAACCACATCCGCCAAGCTCTGCTGGACATCGCTGATCTTTTCCAAGTTCCCAAGGCTGACAGCTGAGGGCTGGAGAAATGCCAGCTGCCCTTCTGTCCCCACATTGTGGAGGAAGGGGCCTGTGGTCCACTTGCAGGCACAGCGGTGGCCGTGCACAGGTGCCCAGGCTCCAAGGACACCTCTGGAAGCAGGTGCTCCCTGGGCAGACGCTGCTCCCTGAGGGCTCAAGTGGTGGAGGTAGGGCTGGAGCAAGAAGGGAATCTTCTTTTTTTTTTTTTTCTTGCTAGATGTTAATAAAAATAAGGCTGTATAATTCTATTTTAGCCCTTAAGTACCTGTGTTTTTTGGTGGGGCAACTAGGAGTCCCTTCCCCTGCTCCGGCCTCAGGCCAGGGATGTGGCAAGGGAAGGTCTAGGGCTGGAGACTATTTGTGAGAGGTTCTGACCTGCTTTGAAAGGTGGGTCTCTGCTGTCTACACCCACATAGGCACTTGGAATAAATTCTTGCTTCAGAACGTCCACCTGTTCCCTGGGCCCATTTCTGTTTGTCTTCTGGAGAGTGGGGCCCTCTGTGCATGGACATGTCCTCTGCACCCCCTTGGGCTGGAGCACAGCTCTGTAGAGGCCCTCGGCATAGGGAGAAGCTACAGTCCCAGGCCTGAGGTCTGGGTGCCAAGTGGTCATGTCTGTGAGAGGGCGCACAAGATAATCTGGAGCAACAGATGCTCCTTCCCTTGGGTCGGCTTTTTTATTAAAATAATATTACGAGTAAACAAAAAATTATTATGGAAAGCCTAAGCAGGTACTCAATTACTATTGCTGCATGCCTAAACGAATGTACATCTCATTACTCTGGTAGGCGATGAGAACCGGACATGAATTAGATACACTCCCAGGCCTTCTCTTATTAACCAGTGTTTATTGAGCAACCACTGTCTACTTGGCTCTGTGCTGGGGATTCCCTGGTGAACAAGGCACCCCCTGCACACGGGGAATTCACTACTCAGTGAGGCAAGCATGGATCAGGGGATGGAGCCGGTGGCAGGGAATTCAGGCTCTTGAATAATCCATTTAGCAAATACTTACTAAGCGCTACAGTGTGCTAAGCTCTGGGATACAGCAGTGAACAAAACTGGCAAAAACAATCCTTCCCTGTGCGGCAGAGTCTAGTGAGGGAGACAGGCAATAACCAAGAAGAATGAGCAAATGACATAGTAAGTCAGAGGGCAGTTAAGTACTAAGGAGAGAAGTAAGGGGAGGGAGCAATGGAGGGGTAGATGGCAATTTCAGACAGGGTGGCAGAGGCAGGCCTTCCTGAGTGGGGCCATTTGACTCAGACCAGCAGGAGATGAGGGTGCAATCCATGTATGTACCTGAGAGCAGGGTATTCCTGGCCAAGGGGGCAGCAACAGCCAATGCTTCGGGGTGGGAGGAGCCTGCTGTGGTGGAGGAACAGTACCCGAGGGCCTGTGGCTGGCGTGGAGTCGGGAGCAGCAGGAGGGGACAGGTGGAGTGGCGCAGCAAGGGCCCTGTAGGCCAGGCTCTGGGTTCTCCAAATGATGGGGGAAGCCACCGGGGTTGGAGCAGAGGGTGACATAATCTGTTGTAAACTTTTAATGGGATCACTCTGGCTAACCAGAATATTAGAACAAAGTAGGGTGCAGTAAGGATAGAAGCAAGAAGGCCTAGCAGAGGGTACTGCTCATGGTGGTGGGCAGAGTTGGGAGAAATGATGGGACTAGGAGATTCAGGATGCTAGGGAGCCATCGAAGATAATTCACGTTTTCTATTTGGGTGACTGGGTGATTAAACAAGATTTTTAAATGTTGAGTTTAACATACCTGTAAGAAACATTTGTGAAAATGTCTCATAGACTCTTGAAAATATAAATTGAAAGAAAGGAGATTTAGGTTCCTGATAATAGCTTTGAAGGTTGTTTGAACACTGAGAACATGAGAAGATTCCCAGGACAGAGGCTTCTAACCTCTTCTGAGTCTCTGTGAGAAGCTTATAAAAATAAATCTATGCTCACAAAATAGGACATTTCCTGGGCTTCCAAAAGTATCTTCACAGACCTTTGCCTCTCCGGTGCCTGCGTGACCTACCCTGGGAAACTGGGACCTGGTCGGCTTCTGGGAGACATCAGCTCGCCCAGGCCTGGGAGAACAGTGAGCAGAGATTCCAACAAGCTGGCTTTTAATTAATGTTAAAATTCAGTCAAAATTCTTTTATCTGATTTGTTCTTGGTTGAAATAAGAGAAGAAAACACAGTGCTTAACCAGGGTATAAACTTCTGGTGACCATCCACCAAATGCAAATCTGCATTAGTACCCCTGAGGTGTGCAGATCTGCATTAGTTAAGGCTAGTAGCCATAACAGACAAAGCTTGAAATCTCAACGGCTTAACCCAACAGAAGGTTAATTCTTGTTCACCTGGCTGAGAGGAAGACTCTACTCCATACCATTATTCAAAGACTTGGCTGTTAGAAGTCCTACCTTCCTCAGGTAGCTCCCAATTTGCCTTGGACATCAACATCCCGCAAGTACACGGAGGAGAGAGAGGGCTCACTCATGGGAGGCTTACATGGACTCAGCCTGGTAGTGATACAGAGCATTTCTACCCACATCCCACCAGCCAGGACTCATACTGCAAGGGAGGCTGGGAAATGTAGTCTAGCTGTGTGCCCAGGACATAAAGGAAACATTTGATGAAGAGTTTGCCAGTTTCGGATGCACAAGGGGATGGGCAGACCAGACACATGTCTCTGGACTCCCTGAGGGCCCATCCTTCTTGGCCTGGGCTCTGCAGGGTGTTTCAGACACCCACCTCCACCTGCTGGGACCTCATATTCCAGACCAACTGATCTCTGAGTATCTTTCGCTCCTCCACAAGAACCCTGAGCTCCAGCTTCACTCTCAATTCCTAAAGGAGGCAGGCACCTCCACACCCTTGCCTTTGCCGAACCTCCTCCCTGGAATCCTGTGCCGTTGTTTCTCAGCCTGGTAAACTCCTACTCTTCCCTGAAGCTGCCTTCATTACCCCTCAGAATTATTCCCGATTCATGTTTTTCTGGGATGCTATAACAGAAATCAGCTCTAGAAGAGTCTAAGCAAATGGTGGAATGATTGGAAGTGTGCAGGTGGCTCAGAGGTAGGAAGCAACAGCTGGAGAACCAGATTCAGAAGGGGAAGGAGCCTGGCAGCTTGGGGAGGGGACGTGGCCCAGACAGCAGACTCCTCAAGAGAGAGACGAGTCCGCACTCTATGCCCAGAACTGTCTGGCTCAGCTCCAGCTGTGTTTCCTACTCTGCGATCAGTTTGCTAAGGATCGGAATCCCTGAGGGAAAATGCAGTGGGTCCCAGGTTTGTCAGGAATCTCAAAGAGTTCAAGATATTCAAAACCGAAGTTAACAACCTCCCAAACTGGCTTCTCTGCCACTCTTCCCCATCTCAGCCGGTGGTGTCACCCTCCAGCGACTCAGCCATTCCTTCTTTCTCCCTCCCTTCCCACATTATGAAGTTTTGTCAAGGCGACCTTCTAAATGGCTTCTGACTCCGTGTACTTCCCTCCGCCACGACCACTGCCTCCCTGTCCCCAGCTCCACCATCATTCACCCAAAAACCAGCAACAGCCCCATTTCTACTCTCCCTCCGGCAAGAGAGACTGCTTCGCCATGCCCCTCTTCTGCTTTCCAACCTTCTAAGGTGCCCATCGCCCTCCAAATAAAGACCGAGCTCCCTGGACTGACCTATAGAGGCCAGAGTGATCTCTTTAGCCTCCTCTTGACCAGAGTTTTATGTGCAGCCTCTCTAAGGGCTGAGCAGCACGCTCACCTGGCCTTGCTTGGTGATCTGTGCTTTACTGCCTGGAGGCCAGAGCGCCTGGCAGACCTCGGCTGTAACCAAGGCCCGCACCTCGCAGGTGCATGGACCTGGGCCCCTGCCTCATCTCCTTGGGCCTCAGCGTCCTCTTCTGTGACACAGCTGCAACAATGTCGGCCACCCACAGTAGCTGCGAGACAAAATACTTGGGCCTTCAGCTACTCACTCAACAATGGTTACTAGCACTTGCTGTCCAGCATACTGGAGACACAGTGGTCAAGCAGACGCCCCGCCGCCCCCACCCCCGCCGTGCACGGATTTACGCTCCAGGTGCAAGGAGGAGAACACTCCCATAAGGACGAGGGTGTCTCCCCTCATCTCAGCTCTACCATCCCTCAACCTCAGCCACTCTTCAATCCAGGTACTCGGCCCACCTGAGACGGAGAGACCCAAGTGCGGGACCACGTGGGACCAGCCGGTAGCAACCCCGCCCTTTCCGCTCCAGGCGACCAGCCAATGAGACCTCAAGGCCGGGACTTGGAACCAGCGTGAGGCGGGTGTAGTCAGGTGCTCGCAGCGCCGCCCCTTCCGCTCCAGGAGATCAGCCAATGAGGGCCAGAGGCAAGCTCCGGGGGCGGGTCTGGTAACGGAAAGGGGAGGGGCGTCATTCTGAGGAGCCGCCTCAAGCCTCAGGCTGCGGAGGAGGGTAGCGGAGCGGAACCCGAGCGCTGGGGAGCTGGAGGTGAGCGAGGCCAGCCCGCCTGGGGGTCCCGGACCCTCCCTTGGCGCCCCGACCCCCGAGAGTCACGGCGTCCCCAGGCGGTGCTCACCGCCTCACGCCAGACCGGTGGGGCGCCTACCGCTTCCTCACCCACCCGGCCCTCAACCCGGTCTCGTCACGCCGTTCTCCTCACGCCGCACCCCCGGCCCCTCACCCACACGTCCTCCAGACCCCTCACAACGCACATCCTGAACTCTGTACACCTGAACCTCTCAGCCTCGCGCCCCACCTGGACTCGCGTCACACACGTCGAATTCCCTCCCATCTGCACACCAGGCGTGGTCCGAGACACACCGCTCAACTGCAGGACCACCGCCGCAAGCATCACACACACGTTCTATTCGCATGCTGTTCACACCACGCACACGCGCACGCCTCGCAGACTCGCCGGTCCAGGTGCCCCTCGCATCCTCTCACATTTCTCACCCCAGGAAGGATCGCGGCCTCCGTGACAGCTCTTCGTACTGGGCGAGCGAGACCCTCAGACCACAGAGAGGGCCCAGGCCCTTGCATTTCTCATGCCTCTGAATTCCTCAGTCGCCAGCACCTCAGACCTTCACACCCTGAGGTGACCCTCTCGCCCACAGTCAGCCATCACCCTCATTCCCTTGGCTCCGGCGCTGGCCCAGGCCTCCTCTCCATCCTAACCCTGCCTCGGCAGCCTCACCAGGAGAGAATGCCGTGGGCCTTGATGGCACGGCCTTCCCCCTTCACTCCAGCTCACACCCCTTCCCTGGATCTGCCTTCCAGGCCCACCCCTCCTCCGAGATCCCAGGGGAACTTGCCGCGGCCTCCGTCCTTCTAGGTGGCTCATGCTCCATCCCCAGCCTACCCGCCCCGCCCCTCAACTCCCTGCCCCTCTAGGCCTCCGCTTTGGATCCACCTCTCATCTTCCACACGCCTTCGTTGTGCTTCCACCGCGTACACGCTTCAGTTCCCAGGCCAGTTACACTCCGTCCGTGGTCTCTGTGCCACCCCAGGGTCCTGAGAATACGTGCAGCCATGTGGCCTCAGCCACTACTACCACTGCTTCTCTGCTGCACCTCTCTGCCGACCGTCTGTTCTCAGGAAAAAACCTTTTCATTGCCGTTCGTAGGCAAGCTGGAGACCTCAAGCTTGAACAGGGACCTACCTGGACCTTTACCTACCTGACTCCACCCGTACCTCTTTACCTTACCTTCCCTCCATAGGGTAAGGTGACCATTCTCCTGTCTGAGACCAGTCCCTGCGCCATCAGCAACCCTTTCTCCTGATTCTTCAGCCTTTTCTGTACAGCTAATCCTTTCCACACAGACCAAAGACAGGCAAGTCTCTGCCTTTGTTAATTTAAAAAACAAAAAACTTTTACTCTGTACCACCTTCTCACTATCGCCTCTTTTTTTCTACCCTCCTCGTCGAAGTTTGCATGCCCTATCTGTTTTGTCTAGTGATCCATCAGTTCTTTTTTTTTTTAATATTTATTTATTTTATTCATTTGGTTGTGGCAGGTCTTAGCCGTGGCAGGTGGGCTTCTTAGTTGCAGCTCGCCGGCTCCTTAGTTGCGGCATGCATGTGGGATCTAGTTCCCTGACCAGGGATGGAACCTGGGCCCCCTATACTGGGAGTGTGGAGTCTTAACCACTTCGCCACCAGGGAAGTCCCTAAATAGTATTATCTTATTCTAAACTTTTAATCTTATTCTAGGTCTAGCATATTTTTAATAGTAACAATGTTTTTGTTCCATTTACAAACTTAAACTTTTAATAATAAACTTAATGTATTCTACTTCTTTAAGTACCTCAGTTGTCTTAATAACAAACCATCCTACCTTCTTACATAATTCTTTTTTTTTTAATTAAAAAAAAGTTTTTTTGGCTGCGTTGGGTCTTCATTGCTGCTCGTGGACTTTCTCTAGTTGCGGCAAGTGGGGCCTTCTCTTGCGGAGCACGGGCTCTAGGTGCGCGGGCTTCAGTAGTTGCAGCAAGTGGGCTTCAGTAGTTGTGGCTAGCAGGCTCTAGAGCGCAGGCTCAGTAGTTGTGGCGCACGGGCTTAGTTGCTCCACGGCATGTGGGATCTTCCCGGGCCAGCGATTGAGTGCGTGTCCCCTGCGTTGGCAGGCAAATTCTTAACCACTGCACTACCAGGGAAGTCCCCATGTAATTCTTATAAAAATCATAAGTAAAATTTACAAATATTGTAAACCTCAAGTTCTCTTAAATGTCCTAGAACTCCTATAAACTTACTAAGACTGTGACTTAAAATTACAACCCATAATCAATTTCACATTTTAAACTCCAATGACAAAGCTGAGCTGCTACTCTGGTAGACCCGATTCTCTTAAAAATTCAAATGCATATAATAACAGATAGTCAGGACTTCCCTGGTATCCCCTGCTTTGTGAAAGTTCACTTTACACCACTCCACTTTTATGAAAAACCTACATTAGTACCTGTTTCACTAACCAAAAGAAATATGAAGAGGATTTTGGCTTTTATAAAAAAAAAAAAAAAGGTAAAAAATGAAAATAGCGTCCTGCATTTGTTTTGCAGCGAGCCGTATAGAGGCAGTGTGAACCCCAGCACTGAGAGTAGCACCGCCAAGCTCATTCCCGGGGAACTACACTCTGCATCTCAGCATCAGGCTGCCACAGCTTTGAACTTTGTCTGTGAGCATCTGTGCTTTATCTTGGTTTATTTTGTGCGTTCATTAGCAAGATGTGTCCTAAGGTAATTGTTTCTTTGCCTTATGCCATTTTGGCTTATGAAAGGTTTTATACAAACACTCTACTTTTGGATAGTGGGGAAACCTGTAATTCTAGTTTTTATGCTCTTAATATTTCCTATCTTAATTCCCTACCTTCCCAGAATTATAAGTTATTCACCCATATGATCTTTAGAGTTTCCTTCTCTTGTACTTTTTATTTTTACTTTATTTATTTTTAAATTGAGGTATAGTTGATTTACAATGTCGTGTTAGTTTCAGGTGTACAGCACAGTGATTCAGTTTTATGTATGTATATTTACATTCTTTTTCAGATTCTTTTCCTTATCGGTTATTACAAAATATTGAGTATAGTTCCCAGTGTCTTGTGCTTTTTAGAGTTGTCTTCTCAGCTTGCTGAGATTTCATAATGATCAGAGGACATTGGCTGGGGTTCAGTGACTCTGTAACAGTCTGCACTTGACTTCCGAAACATGACCCTCCTGGTTCTCCTTCTGCCTCTCTGGCCCCTCTTCCTCAGTCTCTTTGGCTGGTTCCTCTGCATCTCCCCAGTTTTGATGTTGGGCCTCTTCTCCATCTGTGTTTTCTCCCCTGATCTCTCCCATTCTCATGTCTTTAAATATCGCCTATATGCTGATGACTCCCAAATTTCTATCTCTAGCCTACCTTCTCCCCTGAATTCATTTATTCAGCTGCCTACTCACCATTCCCACTTGGATGCCTCATAAGCATCTTAATATGTTCAAAACTGAGTTATTTCTTTCCCATGCAAACTATCTTCTTCCAGTCTTCCTCCGTGTCAGTTAATTGTACCACCATTTCTGGTTGCCCAGTCAAATACCCTAGCGTTGTCCCTGACTTCACATTGACCCATCAGCAAATCTTGTCAGCCCTGCCCTCAAAATATACCCTGAACGGTCCTCCTTCACACTACTTGCATCAGTCCTATGCTGATCTGAGCTGTTATGTCTCACCTGCATTATTCCAGTGACCTCCTCCTAACTAGTCTCCCTGCCTCCACCCATGTCCATATAGCTATTCTCAATCTAGTGATTTATTAACATGTAAATCAGATTATCACCCTCCAGGCTCCCATCTGACTCAAGGAAAAAACCAAAGTCTTTTCAGTGGTCTCTAAGGCCCACCCCAATTTCACCCACCAAGTTTTGACCTTATTTTCTACTACTATTCACTTCACTCTCTCTACACCAGCTATACCACCCTTATTGCTCTTCCTCCGGCTCATCCAGCAGGCTCCTAGCTCAGGGCCTTTGTTCTTACTATTTCCTCTGCCTGGGATGCACTTTCCCCAACATATCTGTATGGCTCACCATTCTCTCACTTCCTCCAGCTCTCTAGTCAAAATCACTTCAGCAAGGCCTTCCCTGCACACTTATCTGAAGTACAGCCACCACCCTGTACACACTCTCTCCCACCCTCCACCTCCAGTTAACTTTTTTTCTTTAGTACTTATCCCCTCCTTATATTTATTTCACTCATTAATCTTGTTCAAGGATTTTAATGTTTTGTTCACTGCTGTATCTTCAGATCTAAAATAGTACTCAATAAATGAGTGTTGAATGTATGGATAAAATAATATAAGTGGAACTTTACAACTTAATGAATTGAGCAAGCAGTCCACACGACTTAGATATGAAGTATGTAATTACCTACTTCTTTGCCTTCACGTAGATTTTTGTAACCACCCACGTGATAGAATTATTTTACTCCATTTTGTACTTCCTTAGCTCTTTTGTAAGAAAACTGTAGAGATTTTTAACTTTCCAGAGTTTTGTGTTATTTTCATGGATATCTTTTCATTACATCTCTTGTAAATAATAATCTCTATTTACAAGAGATTATTATTATATTTAATAATATCTCATTACATTTTGGATCTCTTAAGGCTTTCAGCTATTTTGTCACATCTTGGAACTAGATGAGAACAGGGGCAGTCGGGAGCTAGATTATGAAGGATCTTATATCTATAGTAAAGAGGTTGTATTTTATCCTGAAAGAAATAGGAGCTATTGAAGGATTTCAAACAGTGTGACATGGTTAGTTTTGTACGTTAGGAAAGGTCACTCTGGGAGTGAACTGGAAAATAGATTGGACAGGAGGAAGCTACAAGCAGGGAGACCAGTTAGGAGTCTATGACAATAGTCCAAGTGAAAGATGAAGAGAGCTTGTACCACTAGTTCCAAACTTTATATTTTTATCTTCAACCTGTCTCCTGAACTCCAGGCCCATGTATTCAACTGCCTATTTGTATCTCCAATTGGAGGCCTAATAGGCATCTCATAGTAGTAACATGTTCAAAATAGAGCACCTGGGAATTCCCTGGCGGTCCAGTGGTTAAGACTCCAAGCTTCCACTGCAGGGGGCACGGGTTTGAGCCCTAGTCCGGGAACTAAGATCCCACATGCCACACGGCACGGCCTAAAAAAAAAGAAAAGCACCTGGTTTACCTTCTAATCTGCCCCTCTCCTACTCTTCCCCATTTCAGTTAATAACACCACCATCCATTAAGTTGTTCTCACCAAAATTAGAAGTCATTTTACTTTCTCTCTTCCCATCACTTGTCCCTGCAAACCTTGACACAAGTCCTGTACCCAATTCTGTTGGTTTATCTTCCAAAATATAACCAGAACACTTCACTTCTCACTATTCATATTATCACCGAAGTCCAAGCCACTGTCATCTCTAGACCACTTTAGTGCTCTCCTGCCTAATTGGTCTTCCCACTCTTTCCTCCTCTCAGCCTTCTGCAGCAGTCCATTTTCCAAACAGCAGCTGAAGTCTGCTGTTACCTTAAAACATAATCACATAATCCCCTGCTCTCTCAACCTCCAGTGGCTTTTCCGCACTCTCAAAATAAAACCAAAGTTCTTGCCTACTTAGTTGATCTCATGTCCTACCACTCTTCTCCTCAACCCCATTCTCTATTTCTTAAAACACACCAGGGACACTCCCACTTTTTCTTGAGCCATTCCCTCTGTCTAGAACTCTTCCCCTAGATCTTCACATGACAACTCCTTTTTGTCATTCAAATGGCAGTTCAAATGTCACTTCATTAGAAAGGACTTCTTGGACTTTACAAGCCAAAGCATTTCTCCCCATGAAAAATCTTTATTACACCATCCTTTTTATTTTCTTTGTAGCAGTGACCACAAACTGAAGGTATCTTTATGAAACTGTTAACTTGGCTATTACCAGTCTCTCTCCCTGGAATGGAAGCTCCATGACAGCATCCAGTCTATTTGGATCCTCAGATACGCTGCAGTGTCCCCAGAGCCATAGTAGATGTCTGGCACATAGTAGATGCCCAGTAAATCTGTAATCAATGGTGGATAATGGAATGGACCTCAATTAAAGCAGCAACCTTGGAGAGAGGGAGGAAGGCAGTGACAGGAGAGACTTTAAAGAGCTGGGCCAGGCTATGATCTCCACAAGGGCAGGATTCAGTTTACTGGTGACTCTCAAGCACTGACCCTTCCTGACGCATAGATGATTTAATGTTTATTCCATAAACAAATAAAATTGGTGAGTTTCAGTGACCCCTTAGGTCAGGAAGATAAGAGGAGTTAAAGATGACCTAAGTTTTTCGGCTTGGGCTACCCAGCTGTGAGTAGTGGAGCTAGAATTGAAACACTGGTTTGTCTCACTGCATCTTCTTTCTGTGCACCGCCTAGATGGCTGATTCTGACCCTGGTGAAAGAAACTATGAAAACATGCTGAAAATGCTGTCAGACCTGAATAAAGACTTGGAAAAGCTATTGGAAGAGATGGAAAAAATCTCAGGTAAGATGTTTTCCCAGGCAGGGTACCTTCACCCTTCTTTACAAGAGCTCAAATCCTCCCTACACTTCTAAGCTCAAATCAAGTGCCTTCTCAACCAGGTCTTCCCTGACTACTTTTCAACTTCTGCGCCATATAACTACCGTACCACAAGATTTTACACGAACCTCTGAATATTGCCTTGACTCGTTTTCCGATTATTTTATGTGCGTTTGCATCTTATTTCTGCAAATGGGCTGTTATGTTTTTGAGGGCAGAAATAGTGACTTCTTCTTTTGTAACTGGGCACACAGTACCATACCCAAGCTCAAGTACTCAGCAAATGACAAATTATGTTAATATGACACCTGTGAACAAAGTTGGAACATACTTTCTGTGAATCATTTAAATAAGAAGAGTTCAGACAAATAGTGCTAAGACTGGCGAGGTGCTGAAATGGGAGGTACAGCCAGTGTAATGAAGCAGCAGTAGAGTTCAACAAATTTCTCCATTTTTGGAAAAAAATGTTTGTCTGTTATTTTATTCAACATGTTTCCACTAAGCGGTAACTAGCAGTGGTAGTGATACCATTATAAGTTTTTAATTTGTTCTTTACTAGTTCAGAATATGTGTAATTCTTATAATTGTGTGAGCCTAAGTTTTGCTAGAGAAAACCATAATGTAAAACAAATTTTAGAAAGCGTGCATACTCTACTCAAATGAAAACAAATTATTTTTAAGGACATTATTAGTTTATAAATAATCTCCATTTATTACAACAGCCTTCAGAAAATTTCTGCTTAGAAATGTTTGCAATTTTGTGCCCATGTACTTGAAAGTCTTATATATACCTTGCTAAAATGTTCTATAATTCATTTTCCACTATAAGTTATTTAATTCCTTCAATCTAATTAAATAGTCTCTTATTTAACAGCATTTGCTAAGCACCTACTATGTGCTTTTCTAAGAATACAAAGTTGAATAGAGATGCTCCTTCATTAGAAGAAGTGGGCAGGGGCCAGAAACAGACATCAAGATGACTAATTATAATTTAAATATATAAATTAAAATTAAAGCACATTTTAACTTTATGTTAAAATTATAACCTGGGAAATGCTAATAATGGTGTATACCAAGTACCAGGGAGGGAACAGAGAAGAAGGAGAGGCTGACTGCCTGGGGAAGCAAGTGAGGCTTTGAACAGAGCAGAGCACTAGGGAAGCAGCAGGGATTGGACAGATGGGGTAGGGCCCGTGGGTAGGAGGAGATAGCCAAGGCTGTGTGCCCGTGTGGGAAAGACTGGCATAGTCAAGAAGTCATATTAGTGCATGAGATTCACAAGGAGGCAGGCCAAAGAAAGAAGAGGCTGAAAAGGTGAGAAGAAGGGTCTTCAGCACCAAGCTAAAGAGGTTTACCTTTCTTGTTCAGGTGATAGGGAGGCATTTGGGATTTCAGGGAAGACACTTGCCTTTTGAAAAGATACCTCTGGTAGCAGTGTGAGAGATGGTTCGGAGAGGGAAGACTAGAGGCAGGAAGGCCAATTAGGAATGTTTTGCAGAACTAAAGGCTGAAAAGGGGCTAGCCTTACCTCAGGCTTGGCGCTGAGAACAATAAGAGAATAACAGATTTCTGTGATAGCGTCTCTTATTGATTTGTAAGAGCTCTTTATGTATTAAGACTTGTTCAAAATTGTAGTAAATATTTTTCCCAGTTTGTTATTTTCCTTTAATTTTGTATACGAAGCTTTGGTAAACAGAAGTCATATGTAGTAAAAATGTATCAATATTTTCCTTTCTGATTTATTCCCATTGCTGTGATGCCTAGAAAACCTTTCCCTAATCCAAGATCAGTGAAATAGTCATTTATATTTTCTTCTACTTTGTGTTTGTTTTTTCTCTTCTTTTTTTTTTATAAATTTATTTATTTATTTTTGGCTGCATTGGGTCTTCTTTGCTGCACACAGGCTTTCTCTAGTTGTGGCGAGCGGGGGCTACTCTTTGTTGCAGTGCACAGGCTTCTCATTGCGGTGGCTTCTCTTGTTGCGGAGCACAGGTTCTAGGCACGTGGGCTTCAGTAGTTGTGGCACACAGACTCAGTAGTTACAGCTCACGGGCTCCAGAGCAGAGGCTCAGTAGTTGTGGTGCACATGCTTCATTGCTCCGCGACATGTGGGATCTTCCCGGACCAGGGCTCGAACCCGTGTCCCCTGCATTGGCAGGCGGATTCTTAACCACTACGCCACCAGGGAAGTCCTGTTTGTTTTTTTAAACATTTAATTCTAAACTATCTGGTGTGCCAAAGGAACCAGGCTGTGTACTGCATTTTTATTTAGATTCACTAGAGTCTCTCTTTTTGGCAAATAATTCCAACAGTAATTAAGGTAATAGTTAAGTAAGTTATTAAGTAATAATAAAAGTTAATATTGCTAAGATGATATTACTAAGGTAGTAGTGTTGTAAAAACAATACTCTCTCACCTTAGAGACAAGGTTGACAGGTGTTTATATGGAAACAAGTCACATAAAAGACTTAGCTTTACAATTTTAAAAATTTGTCTCTTAAGTTTTCTAAGTAAACCTGAAATTGTTTGATAGATTCAACTATTGTATTTAAGCATCTGCACACCCTGGAAGGCTTGTGCACGTCCTTTCTCACAGAAATGAAACACATGTAGCCTGCATGGACTTGGCATGAATGAGGCTTCTGCGGTGCATGATTCCACATCCCCTCCCCTTGGTGCTTTTCCACATCACATTCCTTGAGTTGATGGAAGGTCCATTATTTCCCCTTTAGCTTATTCTTTCCTTCGTTTTAGTTGCACATATTTTCCTCTTTTTATTATTCTATTTTTATATAAATGTTCTGCACAGTTGTCTAATTTGGGGGGCAATATACATCTTTCAAATTTTTTCTTTAGCAGTTTATCAGCTGGTGAAGATATGTTTTTATCAACATGTAAGCAACCACAGGTTAAATAGTATTAAAACGTTTTGTAAAGTTTACCTTTTGTAATTTCTTAAATAAACAGTACGTTCTTGGGTCCACGGACTCAAATCCAACGGTTGAGAACAATAAAATATTTTTCTACCTGAAGTGTAAGCAGCAGAACTATTTTGTCATAGTGTCTCTAGGTCAAGTTAGGATAAATATTGTTGACAGAAGTAGCATGTTTTGGGGCCATGATGAATCTCACACCCTTACCCTTTAGGTTAAACTTAAAGTGAACCCCAACACGTAAGTTCTTGGCCTCTGTTGCCCCTGGGAAGGCTCTTCCCCAATTTTTCCAGTGACCACACAGGGCAAGGAAAATCACCAAACAAGCAGTCATCAACTATCAAAAGCACCAACCAGCAAATAAATGTAAGTGTGCATATTTATATGTATTTATATAAATATATATGCTTATTTTAAACTATTAAGTATATATGCATAACTTAAGCAATATTAAAAAGCCAAATCATCTTGACTCCAAGGCTTAAAGTTTCTCTTTCTGTTCTCTTGAACTTAAGTCAACTCATGACCTAGGATACAGTACAAATTTAGCTGTAGAATGCCTTATGGGGGTGAGCCTTGAGAATGTACAATTTCTCAGGTAGAAGGAGAGATTCTAACTTGGTTTCCCTCATCCCCAAATCCATCCCATCCTATCCTGTTAGTTTAGAAGTAATTTCTTTATTACTCATGAAGTTTTTATATATAGTAGAGCAGAGATAGCTAACCTGTTACATAATATGTTAGGTTTTATGGCTTATCACACTGGTTTCATTATTATTAATCAGTGAGTTCCCCTTCATTATTCTTTTTTCTTTCCTTTTTTCTTTTTATACCTATTCTCACATGTTTATTCTCCAGATGAATAATAGATTCATTTAATATTTTATTTGGAATTGTGTTAAACCTATACGTTAATATAGAAAGAATGATATATATATATTTTTTAATATTTATTTATTTATTTATTTATTTTTGGCTGTGTTGGGTCTTTGTTTCTGTGCGAGGGCTTTCTCTAGTTGTGGCAAGCGGGGGCCACTCTTCATCGCGGTGCGCGGGCCTCTCACTATCGCGGACTCTCTTGTTGCGAAGCACAGGCTCCAGATGTGCAGGCTCAGTAGTTGTGGCTCACGGGCCTAGTTGCTCCGCGGCATGTGGGATCTTCCCAGACCAGGGCTCGAACCCGTGTCCCCTGCATTGGCAGGCAGATTCTCAACCACTGCGCCACCAGGGAAGCCCAAGAATGATATATTTTTAACATTAAGCATTCTCAGGTAGGAGTGTGCTATTTCTCTCCAATTATTCCAGTGTTCTTTAACATGTCTTTAACATGTCTCAAAGGGTTTTGCAATATTTTTCTCCAGATTTTTTTTGCCTTCAATTTTATTTTATTTTTTCCAGTTTTATTGAGATATAATTGATACATAATATTGTATAAGTTTAGATTGTATAACATAATGACTTGATATATGTATATATTGCAAAATGATTACCATAATGCATTTAGTTAATATCCACCACCTCACATGGTTACAAGTTATTTTTTCCCTTACGATGAAAACTTTAAAGATACTATTCCCTTAGTAACTTTCAAATATACAATGCAGTCTGGTTAACTATAGTCATCATGCTGTTCATTACATAAAAATGTGAAATACTTCACAAATTTGCATGTCATCCTTGCACAGCGGCCATGCCAATGTTTTCCGTATCATTCCAATTTTAGTATATATGCCATCAAAGGGGGCACTCTCCAGAGTTTTCAGTACATTTACTTCTGTGTTTCTGTTCCTATTATAAATGGGGTGTTTTTCTATTTTATTTACTAAATAATTAATACTAGTGTACAGGAAGGCTGTAGATTCTTGGATATTTTGTATTATTCTAATAATAATAATAGTAGTAATTTTATTATTCATAGCTTATGTTTATTGTTTACCATGTATTGGTCTCTTTACCATATGCTTTACACACATTATCTCACTTATTCTTCCTAACAAGTTTATGGGGGAGAGACACTATTATTATTTCCACTTTACATATGAAGAGGAAATTAGAGCTTACAGAGTTTACATAACTTTTTCAGGGAATTCCCTGGTGATCCCATGGTTAGGATTCAGCGGTTTCACTGCCAGGGCCCGGGTTCAATCCCTGGTCAAGGAACTAAGATCCCACAGGCTGTGCAACACGGCCAGAATAAATAAATAAATAAATAACTTGCTCAAAGGCACTTGGTCAAACTGTAGTAATATCCAGCTCTACTCAGCCTCTAGAGTCTTCTATCTTTTTCTGTATTCTGAAATTATGCGTATAGTATTTGGAAACAACTCTTCATTGAACAGTTAATGGTGAAACTGCTAGAGATAACTTCTGATAACTTTTTCAATTTCTTGTTTGGTTAATGCTTTAAGATTGTGTCAGTTTGTGTATTTCATTTATCCTCCCACTTCATCCATTTCATCAGTATTTTCTAATTTATTAGATTACTGCTATATATAGCATTATAGCATTTTAAAATAAATAACTATTATTAGATGATTGTAATGAATAATCATGTTTATTATTTAATAAATATTAATAATTCATAAGTTGATAATTATTAAATAAACAACGATTTTTAAAAGAAATGTTGCATGTACATTGTTTTTAAAATCCAAAGTAAAGTCAATTAAAATAGAACATTACAAGAAAAGTTTAAAATCAGCAAAATCCAGCCACTCAGAATTAACTACTGTTAACACTGGCAAACATGATTCCAAGTCTCTCTCTATGCAAAAACAGAATAATGGACCGATACGGGATGCATAGAGGAATCTTTTTTTGACAGATACACTTTAATGAAAATGGAATCATACTATACAAGCTACTTTTAAAATAAAGAGTACTACCTTTAATTTACTTAAGAATTTAAACTGAAGTGAAACTGAAGAAATTCTTTACTTAAAATAAATTTCTTCACCATAAAAACTATACTAAAATTAAGAAAGTTTGTGGGGAAACATTAAGGAAATTAGTGTTATTTCTTCAGTTGTATCTTTTTTTTTTTAGTTGTATCTTTTATCTTTATTCAGGATCTAATAACACTAATCAGTAGTATTTATGCCTTATTAATTGCTATATCCTATACTAAGCACTATATGAATTTGTTCATTTAATCCTCACAACAATTTTTGAGATATAGGGATTGTTATTATCCCTATTTACAAGTAAAGAAACTGAGACACAACTGTCCTTCGTTATACTATTACCTGTATTTGTATATTATCAAGTACAAATAATGTTTACATTAACAATAACATTTACAACATTTACACTCTATTCTGTAATCATAATTCCTAAGGTTGTTGAGACTCACACATTCTGTATTCAAATAATTCAAAGAGTTAAACCTAGTAACTATGGCTTTGGACATTGTATTCCTTGAATTCATAAATGCTTAAGAATATATCTATGTTTATAACTGGATGGTAACTTGGTTAGGTATATAATTATTTTCTTTATAACGTAAAATATGTTTTCAGCATTTAGTGGCACTGTGAAGATGTGTGAAACACTCTGCCTCTTAAAAGTGACTTTTCTGCCTGTAAGATTCTTTCTTTATTCTTGGAGTTCTATACTTCACCAGCATAAGATTGCTGTTAATACACTCTGACATATTTCCTAGGACATGTTAGATCTCTAGAGCTGCAGATTTGAGTATTTTTTATTTATTTATTTTATTTATTTTATTTATTTATTTATTTTTGGCTGCGTTGGGTCTTCGTTGCTGTGCGCGGGCTTTCTCTAGTTGCGGTGAGCGGGGTCTACTCTTTGTTGTGGTGCGCAGGTTTCTTATTGCGGTGGCTTCTCTTGTTGTGGAGCACGGGCTCTAGGCTCGCGGGCTCAGTAGTTGTGACTTGCAGGCTCTAGAGCGCAGGCTCAGTAGTTGTGGCGCACAGGCTTAGTTGCTCCGCTGCATGTGGGATCTTCCCGGACCAGGACTCGAACCAGTGTCCCCTGCATTGGCAGGTGGATTCTTAACCGCTGAGCCACCAGGGAAGCCCGATTTGAGTATTTTTATAAGATCTTATTCAGTTATCGTATCTTTGGATACTTTTAATTCTATTTATTTGGTTTATTTCTTCAGAAATTCCAGTTGTCCTTATTGTCTGTTTCTTTTTGTCTTATCTTCATCATCATCTCTGTAATCCATTTTATTTCTTTGTTATTTTCCATTTTACTTTGTGTCAGTGCCTCAAGACTGTCCCCCTGTTCCCTGATTATGCTGTTGTATAACAATTTTCTTGTCTCTTTATTTTCAACCTCAGATGTAGAGAATTGATTTTATCATACTCCTCAGTTTGTGATACATTATGATCATTGGTCCATGCAGGGCACTACTAGTTTAATTTTTTTATTTATCCCCTTCGGTCCCCATGCTCCATTCCCTTTCCTCTCTCCACCCGTAGGCAACAATTCTAATGTGTATTTTTTGTGTGTCTATGTTCTTGTGAAATGTATATTGCTATTTTATACATTTATTTGAAATTTCTATAAATGGTAAATTTATGTTAAATTTCTATAAATGATTATATATTTTTCGTACTTTTTTTTCATTCAGAATTATGTGTGCCAGCTCTTTCCAAGATGCTATGTATACATCCAATCTGTTACTTTTAAATGTTACAAAGTATGCAGTAGTGTACATCATTCATGAGTGGCTAGGCTAGGCCACATGGGTGATAATATGGAAGTTTAAGCTCAACGCATCTGTAGGACCTGTGGATGAAGACAGAGTCTCAGAGAAGGGCATATGGGCAGGGAAAGCATCTTAATATGCATTTGTTTTTCTACATTCTAAATTAATTGGATTTCTGGGCTTTCTTCATCCTGCCTTCCCTAAAATTTTATTATTGTTTTAGTAAAACTTTGAGTTAAATGCTTTATTCATTTATTTTTATTCCTTTTTAAGTTATGAAAACATTTGGAGCTGTGCATTTCTCTCTAGATATGTCATTGCAACCCATAAGTACTGATAAATAGTGTTCTTGTTTTTTATTGCTTTTAAGTCACCTTTATTTAGGTATAAATAAATAATAAAATAAATATTTTAAGTGTAATGTTCACTGAGTTTTGCAAAATGTATACACCAGTATAACTAACACTATTGTCAAAGTACAAATTATTTCTATCTCTCCAAAGTGTTTCCTTTTGCCCCTCCCCAGTCAATTCCCACTCTTCCTTCCCCAGCACCAGGCAACAACTGATATACTTGCCTAGAGTTTCATATAAATGGAATCACAGTGTATACACTTGTGTCTGGCTTCCTTTGCTCACCAGGTCCAGTCAGCATAATATCAATATAATGGAAGAGCTTGATGTCCTGTGGAAGGGAAAGGCAACTAAGGAGCTGGAGAGTCGATATACCTGAATTAGGATAATGAAAATGTATTGTTAGCCTTGTCAGTGGAAACCAAACTGCTTTAGGTGGTGTTTACTAAGAGGTATAGAGAAAACAGCATTTTTCAGATCAATAGCTGCACACTAGGCACCAGGGGATGTGTTAATTTGTTCAAGCAATGAAACCACATCTGGAACAGCAGCTGCAATTGGAGTCACCACCTGATTGAGTTTACAATAATCCACTGTCATTCTCTCAGACTTGTCTTCTGTACAGGCCAAACAGGCAAGTTGAATGGGACTGTGGTGGAGTTACCCCCTGCATCTTTCAAGTCCTTAATGGTGGTAATAATCTTGGCAATCCCTCCAGGAATACAGTGTTGCTTTTAGTTTACTACTTTCATAGGTGGAGGCAGTTCTAGTGGTTTCCACTTGGTCTTTCCTACCAAATAGCCCTCACTCTGTGGATTAGGGAACAAATGTGGGGATTCTCGCAGTTGCTGAGTATATATATTTCAATTATGCATCCTGGAACTGAGAAAATTACCATAAAGTGGGTTCAGAAGCCCACTAAGCCCACTGTGAGACAGACCTCAGCTAGAACTCCATTGATAACCTTACCTCCATAAGCCCCTCTTCTGACTGGTAGATCACTACACTGGTAGCGATGTTTTGGGTCACCAGGAATTAATGTCAGTTCAGAGGCAGTGTCTAATAGTCCCCAAAAGGTCTGATAATTTCCCTTCCCGCGATGGGCAGCCCTCCAGCTGCACTGTTGTAGGGTGCCTCTTCCTGAAGCTGACGATCATGTGAAGAGGAAAAATAACTAAACAAGTAGTTACAACAGATTTCTATGAGTGTTAAGACTGAATAATCTACGTGGTGCTATAGGTAGCCAAAAGTGGAACCTAATTTGATATAAGGAGCCAAGGAAGGCCTCCTCGAGTAAATTACTTCTCAGCTAAGACTAAAATATGAACATGAGTTAGCTGAATGAAAGAGGAAAGGAGAAAAGTGAAGAGATGAGAGTTTCTGAATACAGAAAGAATAGCAGGTTTAGAAGGATGTGGGAAAGAGTGAGTTCACTTACGGATATGCTGAGTGGGAAGGGCCAGTTTTTTTTTTTGTTTTTTTTTTAAGAGATTGTCCAGTTTTTTTTTTTTAATATTGACATATGTCTTAAATTTATTTATTTATTTATTTTTGGCTGTGTTGTGTCTTCGTTTCTGTGCGAGGGCTTTCTCTAGTTGTGGCAAGCGGGGGCCACTCTTCATCGTGGTGCGCGGGCCTCTCACTATCGCGGCCTCTCTTGTTGCGCAGCACAGGCTCCAGACGCGCAGGCTCAGTAGTTGTGGCTCACGGGCCTAGTTGCTCCGCGGCATGTGGGATCTTCCCAGACCAGGGCTCGAACCCGTGTCCCCTGCATTGGCAGGCAGACTCTCAACCACTGCGCCACCAGGAAAGCCCAGGGCCAGTTTTATATATTGTCAAAAATATAATCACAGAGCCAATGCAAACGGTATAATGTACCAATATAAACTGGTGTAGCCGTTATGGAAAAGAGTATGGAGGTTTCTCAAAACATTAAAAATAGACCTACCTAGGGGCTTCCCTGGTGGCGCAGTGGTTGAAAGTCCGCCTGCTGATGCAGGGGACGCGGGTTCGTGCCCCGGTCCGGGAAGATCCCACATGCCGCGGAGCGGCTGGGCCTGTGAGCCATGGCCGCTGAGCCTGCGCGTCCGGAGCCTGTGCTCTGCAACGGGAGAGGCCACAACAGTGACAGGCCCACGTACCACAAAAAAAAAAAAAATAGAACTACCACATGATCAGCAATTCCCCTTCTGGGTATATATCCAGGAAATTATGCAAGAAGAATGCATTCTGGAGATGTACAGCATCATGACTACAGCTAATATGATATTGTATACTTGAAATTTTCTACAAATGTAGATCTTAAGTGTTCTCTCCATACCAAAAAAAAAAAAAACCCACATAACTGTGAGGTGATGGAAATGTTAATTAGCTTGATGCTGATAATCATTTCACAATGCATACAATATCAAAACATCACATCGGGGCTTCCCTGGTGGCGCAGTGGTTCAGAGTCCACCTGCCGATGCAGGGGACACGGGTTCGTGCCCCGGTCCGGGAAGATCCCACATGCCACGGAGCGGCTGGGCCCGTGAGCCATGACCGCTGGGCCTGCGCGTCCGGAGCCTGTGCTCCGCAACGGGAGAGGCCACAACAGTGAGAGGCCCGCGTACCGCAAAAAAAAAAAAAAAAAAAAATCACATCGTACACCTTAAATATATACAATTTTTATTTGTCAATTATACTTCAGTAAAGCCGGAAAAATATAATCCCAGAGCTCAAAGACTGAGGGGTTAAAGCACTGTTCATTCATTCATTCATTCATTCAACAAACACTATTTTTAAAAAGTATTTATTAATTTATTTATTTAGGCTGCGCCGGGTCTTAGTTGCAGCATGTGGATTCTTAGTTGCGGCATGCATGTGGGATCTAGTTTCCTGACCAGGGATCAAACCTGGGCCCCCTGCACTGGGAGCATGGAGTCTTACCCACTGGGCCACCAGGGAAGTCCCAACAAACACTTTCTAAATAAACACCTATGCAAAGCCCTAAGCTCAAGTTGCTTATAATCTAATGGAGAAATAAATGTACAGACACATAAATGCAATATACTACATTAATTGCTATAATAAAAGGATATTAAAATTTCAATGAGATTTTGGATGAGTGGCTGAAATCTGTGTAGTAAATTGTGGAATTTTTTAAGAGGAGGTATGGAGCATTTCTCTGAAGTATTGTGAGGAGTTCCCCAGATAGACAGGTGGCAGGGAAGGCTTTCAGACAAAAAGAACAGTTTGTGCCAAGGAACAAAAGAATAAGAAAGCTGGCTGGACTTAGGGTTCAATTACTGTTGAATACACTATAAGTGGAAGTGATAGAGAGTAAATCTAAATGAATCATCTGGGGTCAGATCATGAAAGATTCCGTGTGCCACACCAAGAAATCATCCTACAGGCAACGGGAATAACTGAGGAAAGTTAGGCAGTGGAATGACATGAAGAGATAAGTGTTTTAGAAAGATTCTGTAGCAGTGTAGAGGACACTGGGAGCTAGCTCAGCAATGACCTAACCAATAAATACATGAGATGATAAGCCACTGTTAGTGAAAGTCCACAGAAACAAGAGTCAACACATTTACATCTCCAAGGACTATAGATGATGTCGGATGCAGCCTCCTCAAAATCCAAAATCCTATGAACAGTGAGTTTGAGGCACTTTAAACTTTCATTAATGCTCTCCTCAAAATCTTTACAGTTTTCTAGCTTCCAACAACTGTCCCATTCCAAAGCTACTCTTACATTTTAGGTTTTTGTTACAGCAGCACCATACTCTCAGTACCAAAATCTGTATTAGTTATCTATTTGCTGCATTACAAATTAACCCAAACTTAGCAGGTTAAAACAAGAAACATTTATTATCACAATTGTTGAGGGTCAGGAATCTGAGAATGGCTTAGCTGCATGGTTCTGGATGTGGTTTTCATGAGTTTGCAGTCAAGTTGTAGGTCATGGCTTCAATCTCTGGATACTTGACTGGATGCTGGAGAGTCTCCTTCCAAGCTCACGTAGCTGTTGGCAGGAGGCTTTCTTTGCAGCCTCTCCACAGGGCTGGTCATGTAATAACTTCCCTCAGAGCAAGTGATCCAAGAAATATTTATATATATAACAGAGAGAGAACCCAAGACAGAAGATACAGTCTTTTATCACCTAATCTTGGAAGTGACATACCATCACTTCTGCCATAACCTGTTGGTCACATGGATCAACTCTGGCACAATGTGAGAGAACTACAGAAGGGTGTGACTACCAGAAGGTAGGGACTACTGGGGCCAACGTGGAGCTAATTACCGAATTTATTATGTAGAACATAAAACACATCTTATTGGAAATAATAAAGCTTAGCAAGGTGACTGAATATAAAATCAATGTACAAAAGTTAATTGCATTTTTATATACCTGCAGCAAAGAATTAGAACATATTTTTTTAAGGCACCATTTATAATAGCAACAATAACAGTAACACAAACACGTACATCTATGAATTACCTTGGAAGAAGTTTAACAAGAAATATGCAAGGCCTATATGCAGAAAGTTACAAAGCTTGACTAACAGATATTAAAGACCAAAATAAATGGAGCTATAGCTACCTTCATGAGTAGAAAGAAAATATAATAAATGTGTTCATTCTCCCCAAATTCCATCCAAGGCTTCAAAGTAGTTCTAATAAAAATCCTAATAGGGTTTTTCATGGAACTTGACAGGTTGACTCTAAAACATTTATTGGAGACTTGGGCTTCCCTGGTATTGCAGTGGTTGGGAGTCCGCCTGCAGTGGTTTGAGCCCCGGTCCAGGGGGACCCCACGTGCAACGGAGCAACTAAGTCCGTGTGCCACAACTACTGAGCCTGTGCTCTGGAGCCCACGTGCCACAACTGCTGAGGCCCGCGCGCCTGGAGCCGGTGCTCCGCGACAAGAGAAGCCACCACGATGAGAAGCCCGCGCGCCGCAACGAAGAGTAGCCCCCACTTGCGGCAGCTGGAGAGAGCCCGCGCACAGCAACGAAGACACAACGCAGCCAAAAATTTAAAAATTAATTAATTAAAAAAAATAAAACATTTATTGGAGACTTAAGAGCCAAAAGTAGCTAAGATACTTCTGAGAAAGACAAGGACAGGGGATTCACCCTACAGTTAGCAAAGTTTATTATAAAACTGTATAATTGACAGTGTCATATTGGCTCAGGAATAGACAAGTTGAGCAATGGAGTACAACAGAGAGCCCAGAAACAGATACACACACACATAAAGTTTTATACGTAACACAGGTGACATGGAAGATCAGTGGAGGAAAGAAGGGACTATTTAACAAGTAAGCTGGAAAAATTGGTTATGAATAAGAATAAAAATTTTAAACGGATCCCTGCACGCACACAAACACACAGTAGCTTCAGAGTGATGAGAACTTAATTATCGAAAATAAATTTTAAAGTTTGGGAAGAAAATAGGGGAGAATATCTTTGCAACTTTGAAGGTTGGGTAGAATTTTCTAAACAAAAGGCAAAAAGTGCTAAATACAGAATAAAAGATTGAGAAATTGAACTACACTAATGTTAAGAACTTCTATTCATCAAAAGTTAATTTAAAGGTCGCTTCCTCAGTGAAGTCTTTCCCGAGCACCCTTCTTGAAATTGCAGATCCTTTTTTCCTAGCATCCTCAACCCTCCTTCACTGCTTTATTTTTCTCTTTAGCACCTGTTAACCTTCTAACACACTGTGTAAGTTTACTATAGGCACTATGTAAGTTTCTTGTTATTTAGTATATAATGGTCATGAGAGCAAAGACTTTTTGACATTTTTTCTCACTGCTCTGTCCCCAGAACTTAAACAGGTGCTGACCCATACTAGGTGCTTGATAGATATTTTTTCAATTGAATGATGTGTCTTAACTCCCTGACTTTTTATGCATTTTGAGAAAGCTTGTGTCTTAAGCCTCCTGGCATCTCCCTTGCCTAGTTCAGTGCTAACAGTGAAATCGTATTTGGAATGTGCTTGTTTCCCTTGGTACCCACTTGCCTGGCACAGTGAAGAGAATACAGTATGTTTTCTATATTTGTGATTGACTTTGTTCTCTTCCATGCCTGTCTGCCATAGTGTATCCCCACTTGTTATTTCCTAATGAGTCTGGTTTATTTGTTAGTTTGTTTCTCTTTATGGTTCTCTGGCAGAAAGTTTGACACCATACTTCTCAGTTCATAGCGTGTTAGCATCACTGGCCCATGTAACAATCCTCACTTATTTGTTTATTTATGCTCTTTTTTTTCATTCCTTTTTTTGGTATATCCCTTTTTATGTGTTTCTGTAAAATTCATACTTTTTGTTTTATATCTCCAGCTTGTATCTTACTTTTTAAACTCACGACTATGTTATGAAGACCAATTTGAGTAGCCATGTGTACATGTTATCTATTACTTTTAACTGCAATATAGTATTTATCCCATGGTGAGCCACTACTTCTTGCTTCTCCATTCTTCCCGGTGATGGACACCTAGATTGCCTACAACTCTTCATCACCAAAAACAATGCTACAATGAACATCTTCACACATCTATGCTCAAGGACCTGTGTAATCATTTTAGGGGTTACCAGATGACCTCACAGAACGGCTGAGTCAGACTCTGTTCCAACCAGCAGTGCCTGGGGTTCTTAGATCCCGCGAGCTCACAGACACTTGATATTATCCAGCTTTCTAATTTTGCCAGACTAATAGGTGTAAAGTGATATCTGATTGTTTTCATTTTTACTTCTCTAATGAATTCCAGATTCTCCTCAAATGCTTGTTAGTCTTTTGGTTTGGTTTCTCCTTAGGGAATGTAAGAAGCAGTGTACCATAAGCAGCTAAAAGCATGGACACAGGTGCTTGATTACTTGAGTTAAATCCTGCCTGTGCTACTTATTAGCTGTATGACTTGGGCAAGCTGCTTAACCTCTCTGTCCGTTTCCACTTTTGAAAAATGAAGATAATTATAATATCTACATCTAATATTTAAATAAATTTTTATCAAAGTGAATTCACATAAAATTAACTATTTTAAAGTATACATTCAGTGGCATTTAATACATTCATAATTTTGTGCAGCCACCAACTCTGTCAAGTTCCGCGACATTTTCATCACGCAAAAAAGACACTTCGTACCCATCAAGCAGTCACTCCATACCTCTATTCCCAACCCCTGGCAACCACCAATCTGTTTCCATTCTCTATGGATTTACCTATTCTGGATATTTCATGTAAGAGAATCATATAATATGTGACATTTTGTTTCTGGCTTCTTTCGCCTAACATAGTATTTTCAAGTTTCACCCATATTGTAGCATATTATGAGTACTTTATTCCTTTATATAGCTAAAATATATTCCGTGTATTCATCCACTGATGGATATTTGGGTTGTGTCCCAATATTTAACTATTGTGAATAGTGCCACTATGAACATGTGTATACGAGTATTTGTTTGAGTGCCCATTCTTTATTGTTTGGGACACTATGTAGGAGTAGAATTGCTAGGTCATATGGTAATTCTATATTTAGCTTCCTGAAGAATGTCAAACTGTTTTACACAATGGTGCATCATTTTACAACCCCACCAGCAATGCACAAGCATTCCAGTTTCTCCACATCCTCACCAACACTTGTTATTTTCCAGGGTTTTGTTGTTGTTACTGAATTTCTTTTATTGATTTGAAGTAATTTCTTTTTTTTTTTTTTTCTTGCGGTACGTGGGCCTCTCACTGTCGCAGCCTCTCCTGTTGCGGAGCACAGGCTCCGGACGCCCAGGCTCAGTGGCCATGGCTCACGGGCCCAGCCGCCTGGCGGCATGTGGGACCTTCCCGGACCGGGGCACGAACCCGCGTCCCCTGCATCGGCAGGCAGACTCTCAACCACTGTGCCACCAGGGAAGCCCTGAAGTAATTTCTTGTATATTCTAGATATTAACCCATTATCAGTTTTAAGATTGTAAATTTCTTCTATCATTTGTATGGTAATTTTGTCCATGTTGTCCTTAGTAGAAAAAAAATTTTTGATAAAAAGAAATTCACCAATATTTTGCCTTATGGTTTGTGGTTTTGTTTTTGTTTTGTTTTGTTTTTTGTCACAGCTTACCCTTCCCCCTCCCCATATCCTCAAGTCCATTCTCTAGTAGGTCTGTGTCTTTATTCCTGTCTTACCCCTAGGTTCTTCATGACATCTGGTTTGTGGTTTTTAAGAAGTCCCTAGATCACAGGTATTCTGCTAAATTTTGATCTATAAATGTTATTTTATCTTTCATATTTATGTCTTTAATCCATCTGGAGTATACTGTCCTTTTTTCAGGAGACGTATATTTCTGAAGGATTTTTTAGTGTTACTTTCATCATATACTAAATTCCATATACACTTAGGTCTATCCCCGAGCATACTATTTTCTTTCATTGGTCTGTTTGTCTGTACCACACTATTTTTTTAAAAAAGGGCTTTAGGGAATTCCCTGGCGGTCTAGTGGTTAGGACTCCGCACTTTCACTGCTGAGGGCACAGGTTCAATCCCTGGTCAGGGAACTAAGATCCCACAAGCCACTCAGTGTGGCTAAATAAATAAAACAGGGCTTTATAGGATGTCTTGATATCTAATAGGGTATATTCCCCCTTTTAGCTGTTATTTTTTTAAGATTGACTTGACTATTGGACCTCTATTCTTTCATATACACTTTTATAATTTACAAATACTGTTAGTTTTATCTCTTACCTTATATCTCTTATTTCTTTTAAATGCTTAAATTCCATTTACTAACATCTTCAATACCCATTACATTATTAGAGGCATCCTTGTTTGATTCCCAAAGGAATTTATCCACAGTTTCTCCATTAAGTATAATGTTTGCTGTAAGTTTTTGGTGTATCACCTTTACTAGGTTAAAATGTCTCCTTCTATTCCTAATTTGTTAGTTTTGACTTTCTGAAATCACAAATAAGTATTAAACTTTATTAACTGCCTTTTTTTGCATTAACTGAGATATTACTATGATTTCCCCCCTTTTATTAATGTGGTTAATTATGCTGATTGATTTTCTGATACTCAACTATCCTTGAATTTCTTTTACAAGCTCTACTTGATCATAACATATTATTTTAACACATTGTTAGGTTTGGTTAGATCATATATTAGGATTTTACATCTATTTTCATGTGAGACAGACCTATAATTTTTTTTATATAATATTTGTCTTGTTTTAAAATAAACCAGCTTAGGGAAAATTATGTTTTTATTTTTGCTTATCTCTATTCTCAAATTTTCTACAGTGTAAATGGAATACTTCTATCAAATGCTTTTCTTAAAAATTTACACCAGGGGACTTTCTTAGCAGTTCAGTGGTTAAGACTCGGAGCTTCCAGTGCAGAGGGCACGGGTTCGACCCCGGTCAGGAAACTAGGATCCCACATGCCACGTGGTGCAGCCAAAAAATTTTAAATAATAATAATAATAATAAAATAAAATTAAAAAAAAGTTAACACTAGTCCATACAGTCAGCTTATCAGTCTTCCCTCTTTTTCTAATTTCTGGAATCACTTACGTTAGATAAGAATTAACTGCTCTTCCACAGTTCAGTGGAACTCATCTGTAAAACCATTTGGGACCTGAGATTTGAGGAGGTAGACCTTCACCATTTACATTTTAAAATGTTGATTCTTCTATTTTGCCAGTGATGTGAATTAGCCTGTGGGCTGTAAACTCCAGGCTTATCTTCATCCCTTGATCGCCTGGCTCAACTAGCCTTGTCATTCCTGTTCTCTGCTTCTACCTCTTCTACTGTCAGAATAAATCTACTCACTGTATCCCTCGTTAGTCCTCCCTCTCCTACACAGATTTTTGGAACACTTTATCCTCATCCTTTACTGAACCCTGCATCTAGTGCACATCTTGACCAGTTTTTAAATTTCTGTGTGAGGACCTGGCCCTACCCAGCAGGTTATCAGAGTTTGTGAGGCGAGTCCTAACTAGCCTCTCAGAGTATCTGCTGTTCAGGCCCCTCGAGAGATTAGGACCTTGGCTTTGCTACTGCATAGGCCTTACCAAAAGCCCTCTGAGAAGGCCTGCCTTCACTACCTGGTCTAAAATAAGACTCTTCCTATCCCATTTCTCTGTCACAATACACGTTGCTTCGCAGCTCCTTTCACAATGTGTAATTGTCTTATATGTTTTATTATCTGTCTCCTCCCACTGCAACTAGTATAGAAGCTCACGAGGGCAGGGATGTGTCTGTCCTGTAGTAGACAGCTGTATCATCAGGGCTGCCTTAGCAAAACGCCGACACAGAGCAGGTGCGCAATAAACATTGAATGAATGAAAAACTCGGGCGACGTATATTTCCAAAGGATTTTCAGATGATCGTGAGTCCTTCCTATTCTATATTTTCTTTTTTTTTCCCTTGGATCAAATCATAAGAGGGCTATGCACTTGATATAGTGTTTTAGTGTCTCATTGAATTGCCTTTTCTGAAGTGTGCTTTGGTACTGTGCCACCAGCTTTCTTTTACCAGTGCCTACAACTGTAGACATAGAAGAATGTCTTTGTATTTAAAGTAGGGATGTTGTCAAGGACATTTTCCATTATGTTACACACCTCTCATGAAATATACCTATAAGGAAATTCTTTCTTGGGGTAAAAGTGTCTTAAACAATGGGTTTGTTTTTATTTTATGGTCACTGAATCTTATAACCGAGCATGTTTCCTTCTCTGCTTTGAGCTCAGGAAACTCAGGCCTAGAATTTCAGCTGCTATGTAGGACTATATGAGATTCATTTCTGTGGGCTGTTTTGTTTTGTTTTGTTTACCCACCCTAGTTCTTTGTCCTGAATACCTGAATTACTTATTTTATAGTAAGAGTTTCTCCTTTCTTGAGCACCTAATACGTTGGAGACAGGCTACATACATCATCGATTTAATCTTCACACCAAAGCCATGATATCCGGACGTTTTCCGTCCTTTACATAAGAGGAGATGAGGTTAGTAAGTTTAAATCACTTACTCCAGGTCACACAGCCAGTGAGTGGAGAGCTGGGAAGCAGACTCTGCCCTGGCTTCAGGTCCATGCTCCACCTGCCGCCCAGGTGGCCTCACATGGTGGTCTACAGGCTTCCTGCACCAGAGTTACCCAGGATGCTTGTCAGGATGCAGGTTCCTGGGCACCATTCCCAACTTGCTACACAAGAACCTTCTTTGAGTTCTGAGAGGGGCCAGTGGTCTACATTTTAACAGGTGTCCCAAGTGACTCTCATACTTCCAGAAGATCGAGAATCCCTGTGCTAGCTATATATCATAGGCCCTCTGTCTGTTGAGGTGTACTGCACGTATCTCTGTCTGTTGAGGTGTGCCGCACGTATCTCTGTCTGTTGAGGTGTA